>NC_135807.1:70949210-71271034 GCF_964213995.1 Mustelus asterias | reverse complement strand
ACACACACACACACACCGACACATACACACACAGACACGCACACACAGACATGCACACACCAACACCAAAGCACACACCAACACACACCGACACACACACACAGATACACACACACATAGACACATACAGACACACACAAACACACACACGCTACACACACACACCAACACCAATGCACACACATACACACATCGACACATACACAGACACACACATACAGACACACACATACACAGACACACACCGACACCGACACCAACGCACACACATACACACACACACGCACATTGCAGCTTAACACTGAAGGGAACTTTACATTAAATATCAATATAGAACCTAGGATATGATATGGTGCATTCAAAGCTTCTTGCTTCAGATAAATTTGTGTTTATATGCTAATTCCTTTAATATAGACACACACCATAGTTTGAAACATCAGACTGTGATTTTTCCTGCTCTTTTGCCCTTCTGTCAGGTTGCTTGGGATGTTTCCAACAAGATTCTGGGTGGAATTTTCCCCCTACATTTCAAGGTGTCATAACGGCAAGAAAACCGGTCCCCCCGCCGGTATTTTTGGCGAGCTCGGCACTGCAATCTTTCAGCACTCGGTCAGTGTTTTTGACAGCTGGGAGCTCTGTGCTGGCAGTGGTGATGGGATGGGGAGGGGTGGGGGGGTGAAGGGTGGTACCTAAATGCATCGGTGTAGCCGGTTTCAGAGCATTGGGGCACCATTTGCAGGGCGCCCTGATCTGCCGGTGAACCAGGAGACTTCCTCCCACACCTCTCCCCCCAACCCCCCCCCCCCCCCCCCCCCCCCCCAATGGAGATCAGACCCCCCTTCATTTGGGCATTGTTACCATCTATATCAACACGGGTCGCGGGCATCAGGACCCTCCCGATGTGTCCCCTGACGGACCCCCAACAAGCCCTCCCCCATCATGGCCCCTTCTGTGACCCACCCCTGCACAACCCCCACCTGCATTGCCCCCCCCCCCCCCATCACATCCTCACCCCCATTTTGACCTGTACCAGCCATCTTTTGGTTCAACAAGGTCCACTTTTTAAATAAAAGATAAGGCTTGATTTAAACAGTTTGTGATCTCTTTCATGTGTTAGGGACATGACACATGATAACTAACATTTTAAAGTCAGCTCTCAGCTAAAATCAAAATTAAAGCAGCATTCAGTCACTGTGAGCTTGGAAATATACTCAAAGGTCCACTTTCCTGGATTAGTGTGTCATGGCCTGGCTTTTTGTTCCCAAAATGGATGCGCAGAGCTAGGAAATTTCACAGCTCGCTGAGCCCGCCTCAGGAAAAAGTGTCCTGAACAGTGGGATCTTCAATCTTAGGGTGCTATTGTGGAATGGTATTGGGCCTTCCCAGGATGCAGATGAAAGAAAAACACAGGGGCTGCTGAGTTCCAAGGCAGGCTGTTAAAAAAGCCTGCCTTGGTTCTCCAGAATTCATCCCAGTTGTTTCCTTAAACATTAGTCCCTTTAGCCTCATCCCTCACACTCACCGCTACGTATTCCCCAAGTCTACACGTGCCAACTCATCCTTCTATCCACCCCAAATATCCACTCATACAATCCATGCCAACCCATGCCCCCCCCACCCACCCCCAGCCTCTTCTCGTCCCTGTGCCATCTTATTGCCACATTATGCCAACTCATGTCCCCAACTCATCCCCTTAGAGCTGCCATGCCAATTTAACCAGTATCCACCATGTGTATACTTCAGGTGCCAAATTGAGATTGAATAAAATAAATTTAAACATCTATTAAAGACTTCACCATATAAAAAACACTAATTCATGAAAGCCCATTCACTACATTTAATTCAGTTCAAGCACTTAATCCCTTATATAACAAACATTTGAATTCATAACCCCCACATCAAAGACAGCTAATCCTTTAAAAACCTATGTGAGCAGTCAAGCAGATTGTAAACATATCCCCATCCCCCAACTGCAATAACACTTTGGAAAGCATTCAAGCATTAATAATGCTATAAAGGTAGCATTTAGGATTATGCCAACAGCTAGAGAAACTGCTAGAATGGATGTTTTTCCACTCTCAGACACAGACAGATAAAAACATTAAATGTCTGGAAATTTAAATGACTTGACAGCTTGACCATTCTGCATACCTTAACTGGCCTTCATGCGCATTTATGCCTACACTTAAAATTTGTAACACACACACTATGGTTAAGGTCCTTACTCCAGTGAAAATGAGGTCTGTTTGAACTCCAGACGTGTTGAACGTGGTTTCTGCCGGATATGAGGCCTGTCTTCTGGATCCAAGGTCTGTCTGTCATTTTGGATATGTCTCCACAACTTGGCAAAATTTAGGTCATGGAGTCAGCAGTATAACTTGAGTCTACCAATATTAGATTGCCGTTGGCAGGAACCAATTTCAAATTGCAGTGCAACACATTGCTCTTAGTGTTTTTAATATTCACTTGTATTTTTTGTGACATGTTCCAATATCACAACTCCTTTTTTTTAAACCCTCCTGTTCGCTATTAATCTGATAAAATCTCTTTTCAATGTCACCTTTCTCCGCACAGCAACTATATCATTACCAAAATGTTTGCTGCTAAAATTGCATCCATTTTGTGTTTCTGGTTTACATCATTTTCGAAAAGACCCTGTTACCGTGGTTTCCCACCTTCATTTAACGTTTCTGCTCGTCTGACAATTGGAAGTGCCAGTGGTAAGAACTTACTGTTCAATTTCAATTACAGATTGAAAGGTGGGTGAAGTGGCCATATCACTCAAATTATTTTGTCATAGTATTGTTGCCAATATCTCAGCTTTTACTAAAGAACATAAGATAATACTCTCTATTAGGTCATGAGCTTAAAAAGAATTTTACAACTGGGATTGAATATTAGAAAACAATTGAGAAACCAGCAAAACTGAAGGAAGATGAATCTCGATGTCCAGATGGTATGAACTCATGCTGCAAAATCATAGAATCTCTACAGTGCAGGAGGAGGCCATTCGGCCCATCGAGTCTGCACTGACCACAATCCCACCCAGGCACTATTCCTGTAACCCCACACATTTACCCTGCTAATCCCCCTGACACTTGGGTCAATTTAGCATGGCCAATCTACCTAACCCACACATCTTTGGACTGTGGTAGGAAACCGGAGCACCCGGAGGAAACCAACGCAGACACGGGAGAATGTGCAAACTCCACACAGGCAGTGACCTGAGGCCAGAATTGAACCTGGGTCCCTGGCTCTGTGAGACACCATACTGCCCTAAAATCTTAGCAAAAGATGGCAGACTGTTGATTCTGGCGTGAAAAATGGAGTGTTTCCCAGCAACGGTGCTGGTGTGATTTCAGACTGAATCTATGTCTCATTCGTGAAAATCTTTATGCCCACAAGAATCACACTGCCCCTATGCTGTGTCCCCTCTGACTTGCCCACCTGCAATAACTACTGCAAGCACTGGGGAGCTCCATATAAACGGATCCCCAGCATTTGTTCCACAACGACTACAGGGAATGGCAGCCATTAAATCCGCACCTCACCTTTCAGAGGGAGCCCTCACCAGGATGCTGGGTGGATTGAGCAGAGGTTGGATACATTCTATCCCCCTCTAGGGGAAGGCCATCACCACCCCTGCCTGGGATGCAGTGGCAGCTCTGGTCACTGCAAGCACATTCCAGAAGAAGATGGGGCAGCAGCCAGGCTAGGTGAACGACCTCCAGTATCCCACTTACTCCCCTCGCATACCCCTCACACCCCCAACTCCATCCCTCACCCAGGCACCTTGAACTTTTCCACCGCCAGGCACGAGGTTCCCCTCCCTCCCACAATCACCATGTTTCCCCCCCCCCCAGTAGCTGCTATGCTCCTCACACTCCAGCTCCCACTCAAACCCCATGCCTGCCAAACCTCATCACCATCTTCAATCTCACAAATCTCACCTACAATCTCCTTATCCATGTCATCTTTGAACAAACTCAATCACACAACAAGCGCGAGTGGGTGCAGCCAGCTGGGGTCATGCCCGAGGTCAGAGCCTTCACGCGTTTTGAGGACCGAGAGCTCGAGCTGGCCGGGGAGGAGGAAGCCTGCGCTGCTGGTGAAGTGGGGGCAGCAGAGAGAGTGAGAGCCCCGAGACAAGTTGTCATCCCCCAAGTCTCAAGTGAATATTCAATGTTCCCTCCATCTCCTCTGTAATGCACCAATACCATGTCCCTTCTCTTGTAGGCCAACCATCCTTGTGTCCCCGGACCAACTGGACTCGAGCTGCTCCGAGGGACACTTCTCCAATCCCATCATGGGAGAGGCATCATAGGTGTCACTCGCATCTGGCACCAGCACAGAAACACTGAAACTCTCCGAAGAAAAGTTGAATGATTTACATACTGCTTTACTCTCTACAGATGACCACACCACTCTCCTCTAACTTCTCTGTTGTTCCATTCTTACCCCATCAATCATATTCAAAGCATCTCCATCAATAGCTCTGCATCCCACCCCTTTGGAATTCCTCATGGATCAATCCTTGCTCCCATCTTCTGCCCATTGACTTGCTGCCCCTTGATGAAAACATTTGAAGGTCAGCTTACACACGTACACTGCACATACCTATCCTACCTTTCCACCACCTCTCGGGACACCTCCACTACATAAATGCAAGTTATTAATATAATGTGTGTGTATGTGCATGCTCTTGATATGGATACATACACACTCAACAATATTTCTTATGGAAAACTAGCTATTGCATCTGAATAGATCTTTTTGTTCCATCAGCTGTAAAAAATCTCCATGTAAACTGTCAGAATTTTGTCGTCATCAGTGTCCCTTTATTATCGAAGATGGCCATTTGCTGCATGTATAGAGTCATTTGTTGTGCATTTCAATGAGGCTGTGGAGCCCGATTACAGATACACATACCCTCCACAGTGCCGGCAAAGATTGTCTGACTTTGTTGGGACTGATGTGGAGATGCCGGCGTTGGACTGGGGTAAACACAGTAAGAAGTTTAACAACACCAGGTTAAAGTCCAACAGGTTTATTTGGTAGCAAAAGCCACAAGCTTTCGGAACCTTAAGCTCCTTCTTCAGGTGAGTGGAAATTTGAGAGAATTCCACTCACCTGAAGAAGGAGCTAAAGGCTCCGAAAGCTTGTGGCTTTTGCTACCAAATAAACCTGTTGGACTTTAACCTGGTGTTGTTAAGCTTCTTACTGTGTTTAGAAACATAGAAACATAGAAAAACTACAGCACAAAACAGGCCCTTCGGCCCCACAAGTTGTGCCAAACAAATCCCTACCTTTTAGGCCTACCTAAAACCCTCCATCCTATTAAGTCCCATGTACTCATCCAGGAGTCTCTTAAAAGACCCTATTGAGTTTGCCTCCACCACCACTGACAGCAGCCGATTCCACTCGCCCACCACCCTCTGTGTGAAAAACTTCCCCCTAACATTTCCCCTGTACCTACACCCCAGCACCTTAAACCTGTGTTGTCTCGTAGCAGCCATTTCCACCCTGGGAAAAAGCCTCTGAGAGTCCACCCGATCTATGCCTCTCAACATCTTACATACCTCTATTAGGTCTCCTCTCATCCTACATCTCTCCAAGGAGAAAAGACCAAGTTTGTTGGGACTGCCAGTGTTTCCAGCTTGCCTTCAGTCCTTAGCTGCCTGTATTCTTAATGTTCAAACGAAGCATTGCCACTCTGAGGTTGCTCCCAAAGTAGATCATTCTTGTTCATTTTTCTCCCAGTCCATGGTGGATGTGCCCCATTTGCTGAGTTTCACCATCAAGCAGTCCTTGAACCTTCATCTTGGCCTGTCTCGCAGGAAGTGTGCAAGTTTAAATTGTGAATACGTGACCACCTTAGAGATTTTATTATCAGTTATACGGATGGCCGCTCCATCTGAGCTGAGCTTTAATGATGATCGCTTCAATTCCAGATATTTCTGCTTTTTTAAGTGTCAGTGTTGTGCACTTTCTCCTCCCATTTGATGGATATGATGTTCTGAATGCATCGCAATTGTTTTGGAATATGTAGTCCATGTCTCAGAGACATGTAGGAGGGTAAGTATTACCCCAACTTTGCACACAGCAAGTTTTGTTGCAAGTTTAATGCCTCATTTCCTCCACAGTCTCTCGCGTAAACAAACGCTGAGCTTGCTTTGGCAATTTTATTTGCCACCTTGCTGTCAGTGCAGACATTTCTGAAGAATCTGCTTACAAGATAGATAAAGTTATCTCCCGCTTCAGGGTTTTGTCATTGACATTGGGGTATGGTCAGAATTTAATGGTGATTTGATGATGAATGGAGATGAGAAAACTATCAGCCATGATTGAATGGCAGAGCAGACTCGATGGGCCGAGTGGTCTAATTCTGCTCCTATGTCTTATGGTCTTATGGTGATTTGTATCCCTGTCTTCCTTAAATTGATGGCTGGCTCCTTTGTCGTCAGCCACTTCATGATCCGTTGAAGGCCATGCTCACAGTGTGACAAAAGGGCATAGTCATCAACAAATAGCAATTCCCCTACCAGCGTCTCTGATACCTTAGCTGAGGATTTCAGTCTCAGTTTGAAAAGATTGCCATCGGTTCTGAATTGGATGTATATTCCATCAACATTTCCATCAAATGCCCCAGAAAGGCTGACAGCAAAGAATGTGCTGCTTTACACAGGGGCTGTGACACACTGCTGCTTTGCACCACTTGCTACGTCAAAGGGGTCAGTGTATTTGTTACATTCAAGTGACTTTGGCTGTCATTCCATCCTGAAACTGCTGTATCTGATTTACAGCTTTATCAGGACATCAGGTTTGGCTAAGACTTTCCACAAGGCCTCTCTATTTACTGTGTCAAAGGCCATCTTCAGGTCAACAAAGGCACAGTAGCGTTCCATCTGTTGTTCACGGCATTTCTCTTGTAATTGCTGAAGGGTGAAGTTCATGTCACAAGTGTCAAGATGTATCACAATAACTTGCACTCAGCAAAGCAACTTAACAGGATTATCTACACCAGGAAGATATTCTACAGATGTCTACATGAATAGGATTGCCGATAAAATTTGCATCCTCTCCTAAATGTCACGTGGCAGCCAAGTATTCTGTTGTAGTATTCACCAAGTATTCACCCATTCCCTTGCTCGCTAACCTACGCTCGCTCCTGGTGAAGCAAAATTCTGATTTTAAAATTCTTGTCCTTTTTTTCAAATCCCTTTATGTCCTCACCCTTCCCTATCCTTGTAATCTCCACCAGCTCCATGACCTTCCGAGATATTCGTGCTCCTCCAATTCTGACCACTCAAGCATCTCCGAATTACTCCACCACTGGCAGCCATGCCTTCAGCTGCTAGATTCCTAAATTCTGGAATTCACTCCCTGTACCTCTCCACCTTGCTACCTCACTTTGCTCCTTTGAGACATCCCTTAAAATCTACCTATTTGAACAAGCTTTCAGCCATCAAATCTTCTGTGGTTCAGTGTCAAATTCTGTTTGATAATATTTCTGTAAAGCACATTGGGATGTTATTCTGTGTTAAAGGTGCTATATCAATTTGTAGTTGTTATGCTCAGACTGTGAGGTTGTATACACAAGCAAAGTACTAGCAACGTGAAATAGGAATTGTTAGACAGAGCCAAGATCCATCTAGTTCACGTTGTGCTATCAGGGTAGTGACATGGTGCAACAATAGTAGAATTGTTGACTAATTATGGCAATCGATCTTTATCAATTAGCCTTTCCCAGAGCCAGACGGCAGCTTTGAAACTACCCAGCATGTGTTCCGCGCAGACATGCTATTCTCACCACAAACTGGATTTTTGTCCGAGAAGTGGGAAGTAAAAGTTGGTAAATTTTCCATCCTACCTTGGGAGCAAGAGCCTGCGAGCGCTGGATTTTTGATCTGGGTGCAGTTGTGTGCTAGATGTGGGCCTGCAGCCCCTGTGAAGAGGTCAGAGAAGCCAGAGGATCTGCCAGGTGACGAAGCAGGCCGTTTAAAAGGCCTGCTTTGGTGCTCTGGGACTTTGTCCCAGATATAATAAAATGAATAAAACAAAAAACGTCCCTCGTCCCTCACACTGCCTCACCTCCATGCCACCTCACGATGGTCCCTCATACCTTCCATGCTGACTTAGAATACTTCCATGCCATGCCCATTCACCCAATATACACTTTGTGAAGAGCCCCTGAATCGCTGAACAATAGCATGTGTGAAAAATATTCTAAAATCTTTCATTCGTAACTTTAGCACTATAAAAGTGTTCATCACCCAGGCACTTTACAGGATCAACAGCTGAAATGGGGAGGCTGGGGGGGGAACGGGGGGACGGGGACGGGGACGGGGGGACGGGGGGGGAAGGGGGGGGACGGGACGGGGGGGGGGGGGGACATGGTGGGGGGGGGGGGGGGGGGGGGGGGCGGTTGGAAGGTGTTCTGCAAAGCAATCACCCAGTCTGCATTTCATCTCCCCAATATTTTGTCTCCCCAGTGTGTAGGCGACCGCATAGGGAGTTTTGAATACGGTTGACCAAATTGAAGGAGGTGCAGGTGAAATGCTGCTTTATCTGAAAGGAGTGTGTGGGGCCTTGGACAGTGAGGAGGGGCAGGTGTTGCACCTGCCATGATTGCAAGGGAAGGTTTCGTGGGAAGGGGTTGAGGGTTGGGGGCGATGGAAGAATGAACCAGAGTGTCATGGAGGGAGTAGTCCTGGAAGAAAGCTGACTGGGGGGGGGGATGTGTTTAGAGGTGGCATCATGCTGGAGTTGGCAGAAGTGATGGAAGATAATCCTTTGAATGTGGAGGCTATGGGGTAAAAAGTAGGGACGGGGGAAGCCTGTTATGGTCCTGGGAGGGAGGGGAGAGGTGCGGGAGATGGATCAGACACAGTTTAGTGCCTTGTCAAATGGATGGTTAAGGAAAAATGCCGACTTGTCAGAAGCACTGTATTTGAAGGTGGAATCATTGGAATAGATGCAATGAGATGGAGAAACTGAGAGACTGCAATGGAGTCTTCAGAGGAAGCTGGTTGTGGGGAGCTGCTGTCAAGGTAGTTGTGAGATTCAGTGGACTTGTAATGAATATTGGTGGCCAGCCTATTGCCAGAAATGGAGATAGAGAGGTCAAGGAGGGGGAAGTCAAGTGTGGAGGATGGACCATGTGAAGGTGAGAGGGGGTTTGGAAATTGGAAGTAAAATCTATAGGTTTCCAGGTTCAGACATGAAGCAGCACCAATACAGTCACAATGTAATGGAGAAAGGCTTTTGTTTTTAGCATTTTAATAGAACCAGACATTGGACACACTTCCATTTACAATCTGAACGGAGTGTTTTATTAGATGACAAGTGTCCCATTAAAATTTTCTGCATTAACAATTCAACTCTGTTCAAAGTGGTAGTTCCATCCAGGAGAAAGCTGGACTGAGTTGCCATGGTTGTCTTTAAAAAAGCAATGTCATTTTTGACCTCTGACAGTGCAGTGATCAATAGACTGAAACATTAACAGCCGAGTAGTCAAAAGTCATCACTTAAAAGGCCTTCATCATCCAGTCACATATTAGCTAGTAAACTGAGACCACGATGGTGATGTAATTGGTCATATGACAATGAGGTGAATTTACTTTTTAAATGCGTGGAATTGAAACATAAATGCAATGACACACTGGACTACAGCCCGAGGTTCCATGGAATTTTGGACACGGCTCCAAACCTGGCAACTTCTCGCAAACTAATTTCCTGATCTTGCCCATACTGGTGTAGCAAAATACCAGGAAGGGCTAAGAATCTGCTCCTTAAAAACCGACAGGGTATAACTTTGACTTTGTGTAACAGTGTAAGATGAATGTTAGTGAATCAGCCGCCAATTGTACATCTGTCCAGACTTTAGTTCCATTGAAGTCAAAATTACGCCCTAAGAGTGTCTATAGTTCACTGTTCCTAACAAATTCAGGACCAAATCCTGCCTGAAACACCGCAGAAAGGCAGCACTGCCCTCTTCAATTAATTTCAGTTAACATTTCTAGTATGATTCTCACAGCCACTTTGAAAGTTAGTACTTTTGATTACAACAACATTGATTTACCTTAATAAAACCTGAACTAGAGCGTATTTAATATCTGATTTTATTCTGATTGACTCTCCTCCTCTACTGCAGGCAGTGATTCTGTGATACAGATCACACACACTGACTTCCCTCTGGTAACGAGAGGCCACCTTTTATGTTTAAGCTTCAGAAGGTGAGTGTCAGCTGGTTATTTGACTCCAGGGCTCCACATGCACACACACAAGGCTGATCACATCCTCACCTGCACACATAGACATTCCAGCAGGAGATCTGCTGGCAATTTTGCTTCTTTCTGGTCAACGGCAATTCTAATGCCATATGGCTCGACCTAGGTGAGATCAGAGCTGTGTGCACAGACTGGTTCTGTCTGCTTCACTGCTATGGCGTACAATCCATCTGCCCAGTAAAATAGTGGGCGACTTTAATTTGACATTACTATAACATGCAATGAGAAAAAAAGGAATCTGAGCAGACTTTTAAACCTGCAGCGGAAATCCAGTAAAACAGTTGATATAATTAGACTGCACAAACCTCTTCATATGCTTGGGAGAACAACTGCTATCACGATTATCCAGCATGTCTTTCACGTTCAGTGAATTGTAAGAATTGTAGGGATAATCATTGTCGTCATTGTACTCCGGACCGAGCAATGTCCGGGCCCAGGTTCCCATATCATATGGGGGTAGGGTGCCTCCAAACTCAGATGGCAGATATTCTGGATGGATGAGCTGGTGTAGACTGTTTAGGTTGTTGCCGTGGAGGAAGATCTGAAACAAAAAGAATGAAATATGAAAAACAATCACAAATACGGTACATTCAAATCATTAGTGCTAAACTGAATTGCATACAAGTTGGAAAAAATGTCCATTTAATTAAGGTTTATTTTAATTCAGATATCCAAGCACCCCCCCCAATATCCAGCATCGATGAAATGCATAAATAGTTTTGTCTCCAAATATTTATAGATAAATACAAGTTTCTTATTATATTCAGAAACAAATAACATCCTTCTGAGGTGATGGTTTAATGGTGTAATCCACCATGTGCCATTATATATTGCTAAAGTCTTCCATGCTCAGGCTATCTGGGAAGCCCTTCATGGTAGGGATTCAGCTCCTTAAGACTTTCTCAGGCCTTCAGCCAAAATTGAAGTTATGATCAGCTCAAAACAGAGAAAATTTATTCTGCCAACGGCATTAAAACATTCAGTATAATGCATTGCAATTCTCCGATACATGTGGCACAATGTTTATCACAAGGTTGCAAAATAATTACAGACAAGCAAATCCAATTAGCCCATCTTTGTTCATCCATCCAGGAAGGCACGATAGCTCCTTCCCCCATTCCATATTGTTATGGGCGCTGCCCTTTTTCCTTCTACATATCAATGTAGCATTTTTCATTAAGTGACCTAGATTTAACCGATCAAAGGATTTTTATCAATTTTAAGCACTGATTTCATTAGAAAGTGGAATGAAGTGCAGAGTAAAGTGGGCTGCGGATTCACCATGAGCCGACTTGTATGACTGGCAATGATCAGTTTTATCTTCAGAATTGCAATGTACTTTCAGAAAGAAAGGCATCTTCGTCCAAAAATAGTTTCCAATTAAAGATTAATTTATAAGTGTAGCTTACAAGTGACAATCAATGGATAGCATCTTTCTGAAGATTGCAATATATTTCTGAATAAGAATACAAACCTTACTGCAGATTTTTGTTTAATAATTTCCAAAACATTAACTAGATTTTTAAATTATGTTTTTTTTCTTCAAATTTACAATGCTCAGCATTAGAAATTGTCACCTATGAAAATGAAAGTTTTTAAAAGTTTAAGGGATGTTGCAGTACTAAGAGGGTAACAGAGAAGGTTAAATGCTTGCTGCACTGCATTGTTAGAACAAAAATCATTACATAGTTCACAAGCAGAGCTGGAGATGCCAGGGCTATTCATAGTCAACTTCAATGCAGTCAACCATTTGATTTGCTTCCCTGAGCAGGGACATCTATTGTCAATGGCGAGTTGGCTACGTCTTCAACACTTCCAGTCACATCAATGTCAAATCAAGGAATTAGGAGCAAACTTGAATTCACCAAAGTCCTAATTCATAAATCTAATTTACTAAAATTTATACTGAGTAACTTTTGGGTGTCACTTTGGAAGTGCTCAACAATATGTTATTACCAAGCACAATAGTGACATCTTGTGGCTGAAGTAAATTCAGTAATCCCTTTGTTGGTTGATAACTCTGGACTTCAATGGTTGGTGGATGAGCTTCCCTGCCTTTAAACAGCCCGTCGATGGATGCATAATACAATCTTGAAAAATCATAAAGTGGTCAGAGTACAAATTCTGAGGAAGTGTCTGTACCCACAACACTTTATCTTTCTCTCTCCATGGATGCTGCCTGACCTGCTGAAAATTTCCAGCAAATTTCTTTCATTCAGTTTTACAGTATTTTAAATATTTTGTTTTTTGTTCAAAATAAAAGTCTTGCAGCTCATAATGTGACAGAAATTTGCATGCTTCTAAGTAGATTTGCTGAAAAACTGCTGATCCAATATAAAAGATCAAACACTATATATAATTCCAATTCCAATTCCATTCCTGCACCTAGTGGTGCACTAAGGCAGACTTTCCTCTGTGTTCTATGGCTAGTAATTTCCAAAACAGGTCACTTTACTGTCTCCAGGGGCTTAAAACCTGAGGGGGGCGCCACTCCACATCAAGCGTGGCTGACCAGGACTCTCTCTCGCTCTTACCGCCCGCCATTGGCGTGTTTGGAAGAATTTGCCAGTCAACCTGTTTGGCTGGGTTGTGAATGCACCTCCCTTGGCCATCAAGTCCTGGGGTAGGACTCAAACCTGAAGCTTCTGACTCAGAAGCAGGGATGCTACCCACTGTGCCACAAGACCTCACTATAACCATAGGACTGGTGAAAAGTATTTTTACTTCACACCAACACTATGAAGACAAAGTGTGAATCCAGATTCAGGGCATGGACTGACTCCAAATTAGAATTTGAGGTTTACGCCTTGGCTCTGGATTTACACTGTAATATGTAAGCATTTTTGGCCTGGTTGACGATGGAATTATATGAATGAAATAAGTACAATTTGCCAAGACATTTTTCAAATCAATAATGACTATTTAGATTGCCTCAAACAGAATTTTGTCTTGCTTCTCAGTGAGCAATGAATGTGGTCAGTGGCAGGAACTGCAGGTTTACAGCCATATATTGAGGAGTGCCCCAATTATTATTCATTGTACAAACTGTTGAAGCTTACTGCATGCTGTATCTCGATTGGAAGTAAATTGGTAGATTATTCTCACACTAGTGAGTTAAAGAGCACACGGGAAACAAGATGAATTTCTCTG
This sequence comes from Mustelus asterias, assembly GCF_964213995.1. Lineage (NCBI taxonomy): Eukaryota > Metazoa > Chordata > Chondrichthyes > Carcharhiniformes > Triakidae > Mustelus > Mustelus asterias. The sequence goes on along the minus strand of NC_135807.1, from coordinate 71,257,595 downwards.
GGGTCATCAACAGGTCATATTGGCCAAATAAGGATTTTTTTCTTTGCCGAGGTCAGTCATTGCAGCCCAGAACATCACTGAAGGAAATCCCCAGGGAAGTGTCCTCAATCTAACAACCTTCAACTGATCCATCAAGGCCTTTGCTCCATCATTGGGTGAGAATTGGAGCTGATGGCCTATGATTTCACTGTTTAGCTCCATTCACACCTCCTCTGATAACAGAGTAGTCAGTGCTGATCTACATCCGGACTGAGATCAACTTCAGCTGAAAAAACGGCAGATAACAATCAGACCACCCAAATGACAGGCAATGGCCAACTCAGCAAGAGAAAGCTCAGTCTTTACCTTTCAACAGCAACAATACTCTGCTATTAACATCATGGGAATCGCCTCTGACAAAAAATTAATTAGATGAGCAATATTAACATATCTTGTGGCTACAGGATCATGGCAAAGGTTGGGTGCTCTGTGACCAGTGACACATCTCCTGTCCCCTCAAAGCCTTTCCACTATCAACAAGGCTGAAATCTGGAAAATGACGGAATGCCAACCACACAGCTGGATGGGTGCAATAGCATTTAAGAAGGTCAACTACTTTGAGGACAGAGCAGGTCATTTAAATGGCACCCAAACTGAACTCAATATTCCAGTTGCACATGGTGACTACAGTGTATACCAACTACAGGAAGCAATGAAGCAATTTACCAAGCTTACCTCATCACCTAACAGCACCAAAACTGCATTAACAACAATGCTGTGGTAAAATCAGTGCTTCCATGGCACACAACATCTTGACGTAGGCATAAGGCACTTACTTTATTCATGCTGAGTTAGTATTCGGGAATTTCCTAACTGAAACCATCACAAGGCCACCATCATCATAAGGACTGCAGTGATTCAAGGAAGAAGCCCACCACAACCTTCTCAAGAAAAAGGAGGATTGACAATAGAGGGGGAAATACATTCCAGCAGCTTTACGCAGACTGCATCGATTCCCCAGGGGTGGACAGCATCACGAGCGACTACCTGCACGTTCTATCTGGCATTCTTCCAAGACATCAATGCAGAAAGCCGTGTGGGTTACACAGGTGCACTCGCTGCTCACCCCCAGAGAATCAACATTAGTCTGTGTAACGCTGATAGACAACACACAAACAAATTTCTCCCCCTAGATTTGATTTGATTTATTATTGTCACATGTATTGGTATACAGTGCCAGCATTAGCCAAATCCCAAGGACAGAATCAGTGCAAAGGACCTAGTTGGCAGAATACACTGGACTGCACTGAGCTGCAGTCATGAACTGCACTGTTTCACACTCAATAATTTGACTAAAAATTCTGAAAAATTCTGAAATCAAATATTAGACATCCAAAGTCTCAGAAACTATGAAATTTTATAACAAGATTATTTCCTGTGAACCTCTTAACATGCCTATGCAACATACAACACATCTTTAAAAATGATTTGAAAGTCTGTCAGTCAAATGGGCTGATTCATTATTCACTGTTGAAATGTTTTAAAACATGTTCCAGTGACTAAGCTGTAATGCAATGAGTTATTCCAGTCACTTCATCCCACACCAATTCAGCACAAATTGTAAATTGAAGAAGGATTTAGACAGCTGCCCAGAATTTCCCATATATTCAGCTTCCAACACTACAGGGTGCCCCACAAAGCTGTGTTCTCAGCCCCCTACTATACTCCTTATACACCTTTAACTGTGTGGCCAAATTCTGCTCCAACTCGATTTTCAAGTTTGCTGATGACACCACCATAGTGGGTCGGATCTTAAACAATGACAAGATAGAGTACAGAAATGAGATAGAGAATCTGGTGAACTGGTGCGGCAACAATAATCTCTCCCTCAATGTCAACAGAACGAAGGAGATTGTCATTGACTCCAGGAAGCGTAAAGGAGAACATGCCTTGCAGACACGAGGAGAATTTGCACATTCTCCTCGTGTCTGCATGGGTTTCCTCCGGGTGCTCCGGTTTCCTCCCACAGTCCAAAGATGTGTGGGTTAGGTTGATTGGCCATGCTAAATTGCCCCTTAGTGTCCTGAGATACGTAGGTTAGAAGGATTAGCGGGTAAAATATGTAGGGATATGGGGGTAGGGCCTGGGTGGGATTGTGGTCGGTGCAAACTCGATGGGCCGAATGGCCTCCTTCTGCGCTGTAGGGTTTCTATGATTTCTATGCCCCTGTTTACGTCAATGGGGACGAAGTAGAAAGGATCAAGAGCTTCAAGCTTTTAGGTGTCCAGATCACCAACACCCTGTCCTGGTCCCCCCATGCCGACACTATAGTTAAGAAAGCCCACCAACGCCTCTACTTTCTCAGAAGACTAAGGAAAATTGGCAAGTCAGCTACGACTCTCACCAACTTTTACAGATGCACCATAGAAAGCATTCTTTCTGGTTGTATCACAGCTTGGTGTGGCTCCTGCTCTGCCCAAGACCACAAGGATCTACAAAAGGTCGTGAAGGTAGCTCAATCCATCACGCAAACCAGCCTCCCATCCATTGACTCTGTCTACACTTCCCGCTGCCTTGGCAAAGCAGCCAGCATAATTAAGGACCCCACACACCCCGGACATTCTCTCTTCCACCTTCTTCTGTCGGGAAAAAGGTACAAAAGTCTGAGGTCATGTACCAACCAACTCAAGAACAGCTTCTTCCCTGCTGCTGTCAGACTTGAATGAACTTACCTTGCATTAAGTTGATCTTTCTCTACACCCTAGCTATGACTGTAACACTACATTCTGCACTCTCTCGTTTCCTTCTCTATGAACGGTATGTTTTGTCTGTATAGCACGCAAGAAACAATACTTTTCACTGTATGTTAATACATGTGACAATAATAAATCAAATCAAATCAAGTACTCATCCTATTGGAGAAAAGATTTTCCAGCGTGTTTTCTCTGGATGGCAGTTAAATATCAGGTGCTTCCTCTTGTCATGATATTAGAGAGATTATGGTATTAGACTCCAGTATTAGGTATAATATGTTACACTCTATATTTTATTGGGTCACCTGATCTGGGAGTCAGAAGTCAGAAAGCACATATAAATGTAAGCTGTAACCAGGCTGTAGACCTGCAAATGTTTATATATATTTTGTTAGGAATAAAATTAGTTTACAATAACGATATTGGTCGTCCTGCAACATAAAACACAACACCTCTTACACACACACACACACACACACAGTAAAGACCTTAGTACAGGTCAGTTGTCTGTTCTGTGATCTTGGACGGGCTGTGCGGTTAAGCCCTGAGCTAAAGCATTGAGCGAAGTGAAAGGGGAAGGAAGTTCAAAAATGACCATTTTCAAACAAATGTTATTGTTAAGGAATTCATAGGGACACAAGAACATAGGAAATAGGAGCAGGAATAGGTCGTTCAGCCCATCGAGCCTGCTCTGTCATTCAAACAGATCATGGCTTATCACGTACCTCTTATACCATTTTTCCCGACTATCTCCGTTTCCCTTAGTGTCAATAGTGTCCAAAAATCTATTGATTTCTATCTTGCACATGCTCAATGACTGAGCTTCTACAGCCTTCTGGGATAGAGAATTCCAAACATTCACCACCCTCTGAGTGAAGAAATTCCTCCTCATCTCAGTCATAAATAACCTGTCTTTTATTCTGCGACTTTCCAAGGGAAACATCCTGAGCAGGATTTTCCAGTCGCGCACGCCCCAAGACTGGAAATTCCTGCCTGAGGTCAACAGACCTTTAAATGGTCTGCCAAATTTTCTCTCCCGCCTGCTACAATTCCGTGGCAGAATCCACTTCCAAGTCAGTGGATGGGAGGCTGGTTTGCGTGATGGATTCAGCTACATTCACGACCTTTTGTAGATCTTTGCGGTCTTGGGCAGAGCAGGAGACATATCAAGCTGTGATACAACCAGAAATTTACCCCCTATCTACATCTACCCTGTCATGCCTTGTAAGGATTTTGTAAGTTTCAATGAGATTATCTCTCATTCTTTGAAACTCTGGAGAATACAGGCCCAGTTTCCTCAATTTCTCTTCATCAGACAATCCTGCCATCCCAGGGTTTAGTCTGGTGAACCTCCATTGCAATCCTTCTCTGGAAAATATATCCATCCTTAGATAAAGAGACCAAAACTGTACACAATACTCCAAATGTGGTCTCACCAATTTATTTCTGTATTTAAATCCTCTTGCAACGAGGCCAACATACTATTTGCCTTCCTAATTATTTACTGCACCTGCATACTAACTTTTAGTACTCATGATAAGGACATCTAGGTCCTTTTGGACATTTATACCTGCCAACATCTCACCATTTAAGAAATACTCTGCCTTTCTGTTTTTACTACCAAAGTGGATAACTTCACACTTATTCACATGATATTCAAACAGCCATGTTTGAGCCCATTCACTTCGTCTGTCCAAATCCACTTGAAGCCTCCTTGCATCCTCCTTACAACTTACATTCCCACCAAGTTTTGTGTCATCAGCAAATTTGGAAATACTACATTTAGTTCCCACATCCAAATCATTTATATAGATTGTGAACATCTGTGGCACCGGCACTGATCCTTGCGGTACCCGACTAGAAACCTGCCATCCTGAGAATGACCTGTTTATTCCTACAGTCTGTCCGTTACCCAATTCTCAATCCATACCAGTAACTTACTTCAAATCCCACGTACTCTAATTCTGTTTACTAACCTCTTGTATGTGACTTTATTGAAAGCTTTTTGAAAATCCAAATACACCACATCCACTGGTTCTCCAATACCCATGTTACAAGCAACACCCTCAAAAAACCCTGAACAGACAGCAAGCTGTGGTGGGAGATTGTCACCACATGATTTTTCAAACATGATTTCCCTTTCATATATCCATGTTGACTCTGCCCAATCATATGGCAATCTTATAAGTTACTTCTTTGATATATCGCAGTTTTGAACTTATTTTGCTCTCCACAATTGATTCACCTTTCCTGTTGGATTTATGTATCTTCGAGGAATGTATATTTGCTCGAAACAATGTAATATTGCTTTAAATAATAACCATCACCTACCTACCATCAAATCCTTTAATGTATTTTACAAATCCACCACGTATTTGATGCTTGCCTTCTTTTCATCTGTTTGCCCCTCATACTTTCATAATTTTTTTTCTTCAGATTTAAGACTCCAGTTTCATAATCAATTATATCACTTTCAAACTTAATGTAAAGCTCAATCACGTTATGGTCACTATTTCCTAATGGCCCTATTACAGCAATGCTATTGATTAGCCTTCTCTCATTAGATAATACCAAACCTAAAATACCCAATCCCTAGTTGGTTCCTAAATGTGCTGCTACAGAAACCCATCTTGAACACACACCAGCAAGTCATCCTCCACAGCATTAGTGGCCCAGTCTATCTGTAAATTGAATTCGCCCATTATTACTGTATTACCCACGTGCCATGCAACTCTAATCTTCTCATTTATACCATGTCCTGATGTGGAGATGCCGGCGTTGGACTGGGGTAAACACAGTAAGAGTTTTAACAACACCAGGTTAAAGTCCAACAGGTTTATTTGGTAGCAAATGCCATGAGCTTTCGGAGCGCTGCTCCTTCGTCAGATGGAGTGGAAATCTGTTCTCAAACAGGGCACATAGACACAAAATCAAGTTACAGAATACTGATTAGAATGCGAATCTCTACAGCCAACCAGGTCTTAAAGATACAGACAATGTGAGTGAAGGGAGCATTAAGCACAGGTTAAAGAGATGTGTATTGTCTCCAGACAGGACAGCCAGTGAGATTCTGCAAGTCTAGGAGGCAAGCTGTGGGGGTTACTGATAGTGGGACATAAACCCAACATCCCGGTTTAGGCTGTCCTCGTGTGTGGAACTTGGCTATCAGTTTCTGCTCAGCGACTCTGCGCTGTCGTGTGTCGTGAAGGCCGCCTTGGAGAACGCTTACCCGAAGATCAGAGGCTGAATGCCCGTGACCGCTGAAGTGCTCCCCCACAGGAAGAGAACAGTCTTGCCTGGTGATTGTCAAGCGGTGTTCATTCATCCGTTGTCGTAGCGTCTGCATGGTTTCCCCAATGTACCATGCCTCGGGACATCCTTTCCTGCAGCATATCAGGTAGACAATGTTGGCCGAGTTACAAGAGTAGGTACCGTGTACCTGGTAGATGGTGTTCTCATGTGAGATGATGGCATCCGTGTCGATGATCCGGCACGTGTTGCAGAGGTTGCTGTGGCAGGGTTCTGTGGTGTCATGGTCGCTGTTCTCCTGAAGGTTGGGTAGTTTGCTGCGGACAATGGTCTGTTTGAGGTTGTGCGGTTGTTTGAAGGCAAGAAGTGGGGGTGTGGGGATGGCCTTGCCGAGATGTTCGTCTTCATCAATGACATGTTGAAGGCTCCGGAGGAGATGCCGTAGCTTCTCCGCTCCAGGGAAGTACTGGACGACGAAGGGTACTCTGTTCACCGTGTCCCGTGTTTGTCTTCTGAGGAGGTCGGTGCGGTTTTTCACTGTGGCGCGTCAGAACTGTCGATTTGTGAATCGAGCGCCATTTCCTGTTCTTATGTGAGCATCTTTCAGCGTCTGGAGGTGTCTGTTGCGATCCTCCTCATCCAAGCAGATGCTGTGTATTCGGAGGGCTTGTCCGTAGGGGATGGCTTCTTTAACGTGTTTAGGGTGGAAGCTGGAGAAGTGGAGCATCGTGAAGTTATCCGTGGGCTTGTGGTACAGTGAGGTGCTGAGGTGACCGTCCTTAATGGAGATGCGTGTGTCCAAGAATGCAACCGATTCTGGAGAGTAGTCCATGGTGAGTCTGATGGTGGGATGGAACTTGTTGATGTCATCATATAGTTGTTTCAGTGATTGTTCACCATGACTCCAAAGGAAGAAAATGTCATCGATGTATCTAGTGTATAGCATCGGTTGAAGGTCCTGTGCAAAGAAGAAGTCTTGTTCGAACCTGTGCATGAAGATGTTGGCATATTGAGGTGCAAATTTGGTCCCCATGGCTGTTCCGTGTGTCTGGATGAAGAACTGGTTGTTGAAGGTAAAGACATTGTGGTCCAGGATGAAGCGGATGAGTTGTCGAGGGCATCCTGAAACCCATTGTACAAAGAACCCCCAGCTTTTGTCGCGACACTACAGACTTCCTACAGAAACTCAACACACATGGAGCAGTTGAACCAGGAGCACTCCTCGTCACAATGGATGTCTCGACACTCTACACCAGCATCCCCCACGATGATGGCATTGCTGCAACGGCCTCAGTACTCAACGCCGACAACTGCCAGTTTCCACATGCAATTTTACAACTCATCCGCTTCATCCTGGACCACAACGTCTTCATCTTCAACAACCAGTTCTTCATCAAGTGATGAAACAACTATAACAACTACAACTACTTGAAACGACTATATGATGACATCAACAAGTTCCATCCCACCATCAGACTCACCATGGACTACTCTCCGGAATCGGTTGCATTCTTAGACACACGCATCTCCATTAAGGACGGTCACCTCAGCACCTCACTATACTGCAAGCCCACAGATAACCTCACGATGCTCCATTTCTCCAGCTTCCACCCTAAACACGTTAAAGAAGGCATCTCCTACGGACAAGCCCTCCGTATACACAGGATCTGCTTGGATGAGGAGGATCGCAACAGACACCTCCAGACGCTGAAAGATGCTCTCATTGGAACAGGATATGGCGCTCGATTCATCGATCGACAGTTCTGACGCACCACAGCGAAAAACCGCACCGACCTCCTCAGAAGACAAACACAGGACACGGTGAACAGAGTACCCTTCGTCGTCCAGTACTTCCCTGGAGCGGAGAAGCTACGGCATCTCCTCCGGAGCCTTCAACATGTCATTGATGAAGACGAACATCTCGGCAAGGCCACCCCCACACCCCCACTTCTTGCCTTCAAACAACCGCACAACCTCAAACAGACCATTGTCCGCAGCAAACTATCCAGCCTTCAGGAGAAGAGTGACCACGACACCACACAACCCTGCCACAGCAACCTCTGCAACACGTGCCGGATCATCGACACGGATGCCATCATCTCACATGAGAACACCATCTACCAGGTACACGGTACCTACTCTTGTAACTTGGCCAACATTGTCTCCCTGGTATGCTGCAGGAAAGGATGTCCCGAGGCATGGTACATTGGGGAAACCATGCAGACGCTACGACAACGGATGAATGAACACCGCTTGACAATCACCAGGCAAGACTGTTCTCTTCCTGTGGGGGAGCACTTCAGCGGTCACGGGAATTCAGCCTCTGATCTTCGGGTAAGCGTTCTCCAAGGCGGCCTTCACGACACACGACAGCGCAGAGTCGCTGAGCAGAAACTGATAGCCAAGTTCCGCACACACGAGGACGGCCTATACCGGGATGTTGGGTTTATGTCACACTATCAGTAACCCCCATAGCTTGCCTCCTGGACTTGCTGGCTATCCTGTCTGGAGACAATACACATCGCTTTAACCTGTGCTTAATGCTCCCTCCACTCAAATTGTATCTTTAAGACCTGGTTGGTTGTAGAGATTCGCATTCTAATCAGTATTCTGTAACTTGATTTTGTGTCTATGTGCCCTGTTTGAGAGCAGATTTCCACTCCTTCTGACGAAGGAGCAGCGCTCCGAAAGCTCATGGCATTTGCTACCAAATAAACCTGTTTGACTTTAACCTGGTGTTGTTAAAACTCTTACTGAATTAAATCATACCCATTGACCTCTACTTGCAAATTCAAATCACTTTGTTGCAAATGCAGCATGCATTCAAATAGAATGCCCTTAACTTTGTCCTTTTAACATTATTCCACATTATGATGTATTTGATGCTTGTCTTCATTTCATCTGCTTTCTTTCTTTGCTTCCCACTTCTCTACTTGCTGTTACCAGTTTTGCTTCCTTCCAATCTGAGCTCCCTCTCAGGTTCCCAATCCCATGCCAATCTAGTTTGAACCCTCTCCAACAGCACTGTGAGCACGTTAGTCACAGTCTTGCTGAGGTGCAAACCGTCCATCTTGTACAGGTCTCATCTGCCCCAGAATCAATCCACTGGGCTGTGCTCCTTATTCTGAGACCATGTCTGCTGGTCTAGACTCACCAATTAAAAGAAACATCCTATCCCTGTCATAGAACATAGAACATAGAACAGTACAGCACTGAACAGGCCCTTCGGCCCACGATGTTGTGCCGAGCTTTATCTGAAACCAAGATCAAGCTATCCCACTCCCTATCATCCTGGTGTGCTCCATGTGCCTATCCAATAACCGCTTAAATGTTCCTAAAGTGTCTGACTCCACTATCACTGCAGGCAGTCCATTCCACACCCCAACCACTCTCTGCGTAAAGAACCTACCTCTGATATCCTTCCTGTATCTCCCACCACGAACCCTATAGTTATGCCCCCTTGTAATAGCTCCATCCACCCGAGGTCATGTCAAGTTCATAATTATTTCATTATGGTATTAGGCTTCAGGCAACAGTTTATTATTTGCAAATGCAAAAATTATTCAACATTCGGAGGGATCTTTTCCTAACTAACCTTGGATTTCAACACAGGCTGAGTCCCGATCAGAACTCTAATTTATAATGTGCAAACAGACATGCATGGATTGATCATTCGCTGATATCTCTCTTCTATACAATTTTCCCAACTAAGCAACGAAGAGTTTTATTATTCTGAAGCATATTTGCAAATTAATTGTTAATTGCCATGCTGAATTGTATTTCCCATCTGTCTGAAATTTTAATTACCCTTTTTCTGGTCTTGTCTTTCAGGAATGGCTTTATTATCGTGTATAAAGCGTGGATATACCAAGGCTGGTTCACAAAATGGATGCCTCCAAAGCGTGCAGGGAAGCTGTCCTGCAGAGATGAGAGCACAGAATCCAATGATTAGTAAGATAAATTCACAGGAGAATCAAGCAAGGTGATTGCTGTTTGTAAGATCGGTACCTCTCAAAGGCTAACACTCCCTGTTTAATTTTGGAATGCCTTTTCTTATATGTATACAGTCTTCAATCTTTGAACTGCACTGAAATACTCTCCAACATTCACGTCACAGCAAATTACTTTGTCTACATTTATTTTCTAGGTTCCTGCAGTTTAACCTCTTACATCATAAAGCTGCAATTGGGTGTGAACAATTCCAATGTTCTTTATAACTGGAATTGCTTATATGGGATTTATATGAACTTAAATAGCCACTCGAAGCACATTATAATAACTGGAGGTGGCCCTGAGCACCAGGACCACCTCCAGTGTGAGGTGTGAGGTCTTGCCCATGATTTCTTATGTCACTGAGCTCCTGTGGGCATAAGTTTAACAGAAGGTCGACACAACCCAACCAGGAGAGATGGGGGTAGGGAGGAATCCTGAGGAAGATTCATCATAGTCACTTTAGCAGTCAGCTGAGCACAAAGGTGTGGCTGCAGTTGATCCAGGAAATCAGGAAACTGAAATGGTGAGAGATCTTTTGAAAAATTTAATCTGTACTAAATAAAATGTGCCTTTTGAAATTGGGATTCAATTTATTGCAATGAATATGAGCTACAAATAATTCTAAACTGTGTGACCAAAATACTTTGCCTATTCAATGAAAGCAAACAACCAAATCAAGTACTGTTCTCCACACCAAAAACTGGAAATGCTGCAAAATCTCAGCAGGTCTGACAGCACCTGTAGAGAGAATAGAGTCAATGTTTCAAGTCTGAATGACCCTTCATCAGAGCCCACTCTTCTCCACAATTACTTATACGGTGAAGAATTATCTTTGAAACATCCAGCATTTGTAAATGTTCAGAAGTAAACACAATTCTTCAATCAGCCACAAGGGTGCCAATATTACATTATGAGGAGTATTGATGGACGAGGGAGTAGGTTGTAGGCCAGACACCCTGGATCTAGAAAATGATGATAGATTAAACTTCAAGGAGAAACTAAGGTTTCTAAAATGAGTAACATTTCCCCAGAAACCACTTTTCCTTGTGGGGAGAGGTGCCTGGCCTCTGCTTTGATATCTCACCTCAAGAAGTGAATGTGATCAAGCTGTTGGCATGTCCTCGTCCCTGGCTCTGCCAAACAGCTCCAGCAGGTTGAATGTGATTCCCCTTTCCAAATCTGCTGTACGTGGATTCTCCTTAATTAGCCAACAATTTTCTCTGTCACTTTTTCTACTCTAAATTGGATTCGAGAAATTTTCCACCTCGAGGTGTTAAACCCATTGGCCTTCAACTATTTTCTTTATTCCTGATTTTTAAAAATGTATCTTGCAATGTGTTCTAGTACTATCCTTGTATAAGTTAGCTTGGAATATTGGAACTAGCGTCAGTCTTGGCTCAGAGTTGGTACTTTTGCCTTCAAATCAAAGATCATGGATTCAAGGTGCATTCCAGAGGCCTGAATACAAAATCTAGGTTGTCTTCAGGTCAGGAATGAAGGAGTGCTGCACAGTCAGAGGCATCATCTTTTGGATGATAGATTAAATCTTCAGCCCTCTCAGGTGGACATAAATGATCCAAGCACAACATTAAGAGAGAAGAATAAGGGACTTGCCAGAGCCAATTATTTTGGTCATACAGTTTGTTTGGTGTCCTAGCCAACATTTATCTCTTCATCAACACAAGTGAAGCAGATTATTTCCTCCCTGTTTTTTACAGTTTGTGGAACTTTGCGTAATTTGACTGTCGTGATTCGCTATAACAATAGTGTCTGCACTGGCTGTGAAATATTTTGGGCTATCATGAAGTCCATATTAATGCAAATTCTTCATTCTCCCTGGAATCAGAAGTGAATCTGATGTACAATTGGAATATCAATATTGTAATTTAATTGAAATAAACCTGAAACAGCAATTATTTTGAATTGCAATCTATCCTGAATGCCTCAGTGATAATTATAGTGACATAAAATCAGCAGCTAAGTAACCTAGATACCCTATATTCCATTGGACTGATTGTGTCATTTACGTATAAATTGCTATAATTGAGGTACATAGTTACACTTTGCCCTCACTGATATGATACATTATTCTTTCTAACCAATTCTTAAAATGTCATAAACTCAGTTAGTAACCGGACAGCGCCATCATATTAAATGTTGCGTATCTTTGATAACAAAGCAGTTATAAAATGACACACATTAAAGGAATGGTTTGGGGAAAGTGCATAGTTCCATAGTGTATCTTCAATAAGCCACGCAAAAATGATATTCAATTTAATCTAAATATGTTCAATATGTCAACGCAGAAAAAATACACTAAAAAAAACAGCTTATGATAACTACATAGATAAATAAATATTAAAATTTAAGAATGATCTTTCATCATCCAATTTCCAAAACAAAATTGTACACATTTGCTCCAGTGCAAGTCTAGCCTACATCCATCTTTCCTGCTGTAATTATAGAGTTCATGTCAGCGAATGTAACCAAGATGCGTACTCGGATATTAGGCTGCTAGCATTATGTTTGCACAGAAGCTCTTAATATGGAAGAATGGCAACTTTTAATTCCTCCCAAGCAATTTTTCATTTTCGGTTGGTGTGTAACTATTGGCCGGTATCATCCATGGAAGCGGCAATCATAGTTAAATTGTCGATCCACTCGAACTTTGCCATTGATAGGTGATAGTCAGCATGGTTTTGTGGCAGGTAGGTCGTGCCTTACTAACCTTATTGAGTTTTTTGAGAAAGTGACCAAGGAGGTGGATGGGGGCAAGGCAGTGGACGTGGTATATATGGATTTTAGTAAGGCGTTTGATAAGGTTCACCATGGTAGGCTTCTGCAGAAAATGCAGATGTATGGGATTGGGGGTGATCTAGGAAATTGGATCAGGAATTGGCTAGCGGATAGGAAACAGAGGGTGGTGGTTGATAGTAAATATTCATCATGGAGTGCGGTTACAAGTGGTGTACCTCAAGGATCTGTTTTGGGGCCACTGCTGTTTGTAATATTTATTAATGATCTGGATGAGGGTATAGTTGGGTGGATTAGCAAATTTGCTGATGACACCAAAGTCGGTGGTGTGGTAGACAGTGAGGAAGGGTGTCGTAGTTTGCAGGAAGACTTAGACAGGTTGCAAAGTTGGGCCGAGAGGTGGCGGATGGAGTTTAATGCGGAGAAGTGTGAGGTAATTCACTTTGGTAGGAATAACAGATGTGTTGAGTATAGGGCTAACGGGAGGACTTTGAATAGTGTGGAGGAGCAGAGGGATCTAGGTGTATGTGTGCATAGATCCCTGAAAGTTGGGAATCAAGTAGATAAGGTTGTTAAGAAGGCATATGGTGTCTTGGCGTTTATTGGTAGGGGGATTGAATTTAGGAGTCGTAGCGTTATGTTGCAACTGTACACAACTCTGGTGCGGCCGCACTTGGAGTACTGTGTGCAGTTCTGGTCCCCACATTACAGGAAGGATGTGGAGGCTTTGGAGAGGGTGCAGAGGAGGTTTACCAGGATGTTGCCTGGTATGGAGGGGAGATCCTATGAGGAGAGGCTGAGGGATTTGGGATTGTTTTCGCTGGAAAGGCGGCGGCTAAGAGGGGATCTTATTGAAACATATAAGATGATTAGAGGTTTAGATAGGGTGGATAGTGATAGCCTTTTTCCTCTGATGGACAAATCCAGCACGAGGGGGCATGGCTTTAAATTGAGGGGGGGTAGTTATAGAACCGATGTCAGGGGTAGGTTCTTTACCCAGAGGGTGGTGAGGGATTGGAATGCCCTGCCAGCATCAGTTGTAAATGCGCCTAGTTTGGGGGCGTTTAAGAGATCCGTAGATAGGTTCATGGACGAAAAGAAATTGGTTTAGGTTGGAGGGTCACAGTTTTTTTTTAACTGGTCGGTGCAACATCGTGGGCCGAAGGGCCTGTTCTGCGCTGTAATGTTCTATGTTCTATGTTCTATGTCTGGATACAGCGCTGCATTTTTTGCCGGATCTTCCAAGTCCAGCTTCTCCAGCGAAGCAGGACACAGCTTTCCTCGGAGAATGCCACTGCAGCACTGTAGCATCTGGGACAAGATGAGACATGCTCCCTAGCTGCCACGTGGTAAGTTTGAATATCCAGTGTTAATGTTAGTAAATGGCTGAATGTTACTAAATGTATCAATGTTGGGGAAATTTAGTGAATGGATGAATGATAGTGAATGGGTAAATGTTAGTGAATGTTTGTGAATGGATTAATGTTAGTGAATATATGAATGCTAGTGAATGGCTAAATGTTGGTGAATGTTAGAGAATGGGAAAATGTCGGTGGAATGTTAGTGAATGATGAATGTTAGCAAATGGGTGAATGTTAGGGTTTGGGTGAATGTTAGTGAATGAATGAGTAATTGGGTTGGATAGGCAGGTAGGTGAGGCAAGTGGGTGAGCAGGTAGGGTGACAGTTGTGTGGGGTGGTTGGTGAGTATGTTGGCAGGTGGGTGGGGTGGTTCATAGGTGGGTAAGGTAGCAGGCGGTTGGGGTGGTAGGTTGCAGGGTGATAGGTGGGTCAGTGAGTAATCTGGTCAGGTTGGGATTCCTGGTCAGATTGGTAGCTGGTCAGGTCTGTTTGGGAGGAGTAGTTGCGTAATAGGCGTTAGTCATGTTTGGTCAAGGTGTAGTCAGGTTGTTGGGGGGGGGGGGCAGTCAGGTTGGATTGGGTTAGGAGGTAGTGGGGAGGATTTGTCGTGGGAGTCAGTGAGGGTCAGGGGGATGTTGATGGGTTGGGGGGGGTAATCGGGTGGTTCACTGTGAGTGATTTGGTAGTCATTTCTGTAGTTACTCAAAAGTTAGACTCATATTTTTATTTCTAACATTTCCTGTGTAATTAACAGGCAAGTCCCACAAAACTGTCCAAAGTTTCCGACTCTAGCTCAGAGTTTTCATGCAGGAACATTCACTGAGGGTTCTGAGAAGCAATATGTGAAAGTTCAAACTTCTTGGGCAATTCCCAAGAAGGTCAGCATGTCAGGATCTCCACGGGCTCTATAGCACATCTTGGGTTGTATGTCTGGTCTCCAATGATATGGAGACCAGAAGATCTGGGCCAATGTGTGAGAATCAAACTACTGGACTAATAAACCAATTGTAGACTTCTGTACTAAAAGACACAAAGATATATTTTTAACAAAGTTTTTAAATTATTATTTTTTAATTAAAAAATAGAAACTATGCATATATTTGTGATCTATACTCCCATTGGATATTTTACTCAACAACAACCTGCATACATTCAATGTAGACAAACATCCCAAAATACTTCAAGACATGCAATCAGATAAAAATAGATGTTGAGATAAAGAAAGAAACAATATGAAAGGTGACCAAGTTCTACTTAAATCTAAGTTGCATTTCCCCATGACGTCCTACTCCTAATTGGGTTCCCAAAATTGCACCAATAGTACTCTAGATTCATCTTCATATCCTTGTCTTTGTCTTCAATTCTCCTACAGATAACACCTAAAATTTGCCATTTCACATCTTTTGTCCATGGAATCCCATTTTTAAAGATGCATGTTCATTCCTAGATTAGATTTTGCTATTCCCCTATAACCATGAGAATATTACCATGGACGGGATTTTCTGCCGCATTCACCCCGAAACCATAAAACCCACCCGAGGCCAATGGACCTTTCCATGGTCTGCCCCTCGCCCACTACAATTCCTGTGGCAGGCAGAAGAGGAAAATTCACCCCCATGTCTCCAAATTCACCAAACTTTGTGACTCCACAGTTAACTTCATGAAACTCCATTTGCCACATATTTGCTCACTTGTCTATACTGTGGCTTTCCATATTCTTCCTTACTGCTTGCAATTTCCCTAATTTGGTATCTTCAACATTTTTTAATATACTCCCTATGCCTATACCTACATCATTTATGCATCTGGAGAATAAGGGACATCCCTTGGGCATGCAACATGTCACCTTGATGGAAGAGCACCCATATTCCTAATCTGCTTTCCATTATTCAGCTTTTACTCCAGCTACATTACTACACTTTAAATGGATTTGCAATAAAAAGGTGGGAGACAAGTTTTCAAAAAAAAAATCAAAATGCTAAACATGAACAAAAAGTAATGGTGGAATCAAAATGTAGAAAAATGAACAGAAGGATGCACTTTTTTACGACTCCAGTTTTCAAGTGCCTGATTGACCTTCCGTTCAGTGCCAGTTTTATCGGAACATCCAACTCTGCCAGTAGATTCCCAGTGAGGAGCAATGGGAAATGGCAGCTGATAGCTACTTACATTGAAACTGCTACGGCACGGCACGGTAGCACAGTGGTTAGCACTGCTGCTTCACAGCTCCAGGGTCCCGGGTTCGATTCCCGGCTCGGGTCACTGTCTGTGTGGAGTTTGCACATTCTCCTCGTGTCTGCGTGGGTTTCCTCCGGGTGCTCTGGTTTCCTCCCACAGTCCAAAGATGTGCGGGTTAGGTTGATTGGCCAGGTTAAAAAAATTGCCTCTTAGAGTCCTGGGATGCGTAGGTAAGAGGGATTAGTGGGTAAAATATGTGGGGGTAGTGCCTGGGTGGGATTGTGGTCGGTGCAGACTCGATGGGCCGAATGGTCTCCTTCTGCACTGTAGGGTTTCTATTCTATTCTACTTTTGAGTGGAATTTTCCCAGGCAAAGGGAGGTAGGTTTGGGGTTATGTGGGGAGCTAAGGCCCCTGAAAGTGATTTCAGATCAGGATCCCAATATCATCCCAACCTCTTCCGAGTTTCACCAGAGTGGGGTAGCATAGCAGCAGGGAATCCCGTGCAGCTGTTGAGTAGGAAATTTAAATATTCAAATGGGTCATTAAGTTCTGTGCCGTTTTAACACTCAGTTAAGGATTTAGCAGTCAGGGCACCTGTTTCCTAACACGTCTGCAACTTATCAGGGTCTCTGAAAGCTTTTCCAGCTGGGAAGACTCCGATCAGTTATACTGAAGAGCTTCAGCCTTGGCCAGGTGAGAGATCACTGTTCAAAGAAATGTTTTTTCCAAAAGAGTGCAATTACTGCTCAGCAGGTGATTGCCAACTTCTTTAAGGGAATTGGAAGGGGAATTACCTCCCGCACTCCCTAAAACCTGCCTGCCCTTGCCTGGGAAAATTCCACAGTTTATTTCTGGTATTCCTATAATTCCCTCATCCTCCTTTGCAAATACAAAGGCAAAATTCTTGCTAAGCTTCTCCGTAATTATTTCTTTTTCCACACTGCCTGTGTTGGTGGTCTTTCTTCCTTCCCGCTGGATCTTGTTGTCCATTCCGTCTGCCCTGTGGAAGGAGGAGGGCAGTTGATGGTGTTGCTCTTGATGTTGGTGGAGATGTTGCTTCTCCTCTTGTCCCCCATCAGACATGCAAAGTAGAACGGATAAACTGCTCCCATGATGTGCTGCAGGCTGAAGTGCAAAGTAAGTTAAGTGCCTGCCAAGATGTTGTCGGTAAAGAAAGCTGTACAGGCAGCGGATCAGATCCCAAGTGTCCTGGAACAAATTCTCCTTTCCAGAGTGTATGTAATTCCAGTAGACAGCACACCTTGCAGCTGCACTCATTCCATCTCCGGGCACCTCATATCCCATCTGAACAGCCAGCACTTACACTCGCCTTTATCCTATTGCCACACCCATGCCTCACAGTCACACTCCACAGAAGTTTCCTTTCCCTCCTCTCCACACAAGCCATTTTTAACACACACATCTGTGTTCTCTCCTTGAAAACAGCACAAAACTTAGCAAAAGGCACGAACCTGGGGGTGACAGTGACCTCCAGTGATGAACCTTATCAACCTGCTCCACCCAGAAGAATGTCTTGTTCCCAGAGGCTGCAGATGTCAGCAATAACCTGCCATGACAGACTGAGTCTCCAAAGGCACTGGTGTTCAGACATGTAGAGGGAGCTGGTCCTCTGTGTTGGGATCTCACTTCCTTTCAGTTGGATCTCTGTGTCCATCCCCTCCACCTTGTGGAGGGCATTTATCTGCGGAGGAGGCTGCTGATGCCGCTGCTGATATTGTTCCTGCTGCTGCTGGAGTAGCTGGTGGTGGGGTGACCTCTGCAGAGATGGAAGTCAGAGGGACAGAGGCTGCCCCACATGGTACTGAAGTCTGGGATGGGCAGCGGAAAATGGCTATTGTTTCAGGTGAAGTGACTTCCAAAAAGCTGACAATAAATTGTCCAGCAGTGATTGCACTCTCTGAGTGAAGAAGTGCTTTGAACAACAGCCTCTCACTTGGCCATGCCTTAAGATCTTGAGTATAATTGGTCAAAGACGTCTCAGCTTGCCAGTCTCACTGGAGAAGTTCTTGCTTCAGTTACACTGACGAGATGCTGACAAGTTAGAAAACATGTACCCTGGCCGTTAAATCCAGAATTGAATGTTAAAACAGTACTTAATTGGCTTTTTAGATACATTAATTGGTTTCCCGACAGATCCAAGGGGTCTCAGAAATAGCCCCAGTGAAACCCAGCAGAGGGTTGATTAATGGGGGTCTTGACTTGAAGTCACTTTTTGGGGATTTAACTCTCGTTTGCCCCAAAAGCTGCCTCTCCTTGCCTTGGAAATGCCACCCTTTAGTTCTGGTAATCCTACAATTTCTTTATTCTCATTTGTAAATAGAATCAAAATACTTGCTCCCTATGGGCTTGGTGCCATAATTTGGTTTATAATGATGCTGTGAAGCATCTTGGGTGTTTCATTATATTAAAGGCACTGTATGAATATATGTAGTTGTTGATGTTTGACTATTTGCTTGATGTGCTTATGTCATTAATTTAGAATCATAGAATCCCTACAGTACAGAAGAAGGCCATTTGGCCCATTGAGCCTGCATTGACAACAAACCACGTATTACTCTGCTAATCCCCCTGGCATTATGGGGCAATTTAGCATGGCCGATCATCCTATCCTGCACATCTTTGGACTGTGGGAGGAAATCCCCACAGACACAGGAACATGCAAACTCCACACAGACAGTGACCTGAGATTGGAATTGAACCTGGGCCCCTGGGGTTGTTAGACAGCAGTGCTAACCACTGTACCACTGTGCTGCCCTCAAAATGTACAGGTAAACTTTCGAAGTAAACACTGGATATTCATGAATGCCATTTATTGGCCACAGTGATCTGCACACCCAACTCTCTGGTCAAGCACTGCTCAAATGGTGGTGTTTTTAACAGCTCTCCTTTATTGTTCTGCATTTTGTGCACTTTTTAATGTACTTTCCTCCTTTTGGCCTTTCTACCGGGTTTCATCTATATTTTATAAGACAATTGTCGATTCAGAACATCAACTCTATATTTTTATTAATCTTTTTATATCCTTAACATGTTTTATTCCATAGAAGACATTCTTATGGCCCCAGTAGCACAGGTACCACTGCTTACTCATAGCTTAGCCTTATTGCTTTCACTCTTCACTTACCCAGATATTTATCCAGCTTGATTTTTTTTACACAACTTAATGAATACACAACAAGCTAATTTTGTCTATTTAGTCATTGGCTACTTTTAGGAAAAATTGGTAGGTCAAATTATTCAAAATTTAAAGTTTATTCATTAGTATCACAGGTAGGCTTACTTTAACACTGCAATGAAGTTACTGTGAAAATCTCCTAGTCGCTACACTCCGGCACCTGTTTGGGTACACTGAGGGAGAATTTAGCATGGCCAATTCACCTAACCAGCACGTCTTTCAAACCGTGGGAGGAAATCGGAGCACCCGGAGAAAACCCACACAGACACGAGGCGAATATGCAGACTCCACACAGACAGTGACCCAAGCTGGAATCGAACTCGGATTCCCTGGCACTGTGAGTTGGCAGCGCTAATCACTGTGCCTCTGTGCCACCCACCTCTGTGTGCTGATCTTCACATTAAAGTGAGTATGAAGTGGTATTCAATTTATACTTTAATGCGCTTTTGCACTAAAATTATAGAATGGAGGAAAGTAGAACCCTTTATCTTAAAGCTTGTTAATATAGCACTTATGTTCCTAGGCATTGCATAACATCAGTCAAATAATCTGCTTACTCTACAGCCCATACATCACCTCGGTTCTTGTTAAACTCCTTTTGCTTTCTGTGCCGTAATAAATTGACTAAAAGATTCTCACGTTCATTTTCAAATTTCTCCACGACAATCTTGATTTCATCTCTATGATTTTTTTCAGCAATATGTACCTGTGTGCAGATTTGCTCCTTTGGGTGTGGAACGACTGCTTGCTCCCTGCTTCCTCCACTTCATAATTTATTTAAGTACTATGGCCCTGTCCGAAACATTTCAGCTTTATATCTCTCTCGCTGCCTACAAAAGCTATTTCCTTGACAATGTTTCAACAAGATTAAACATCTGAAATATGGACAGTCTGTCTTCTACTTATTGACTTGCGTGTATTCAGCTTTTCCTGTTGTCTAACAATATTCTTGCTTGCTACCCCTTAGATGTCCTCCTTTGCGTGTTTTTTGGTTTATCAAACACTTTAAAGTTTCAGTTTAGGTGAGAAGCAAAACATGAATGCAAACAGTGGTTGTTAGAAGCTCCCTTGAGCATTTTGACTCCAATAGACTCCAAGAGATGTTCTTAACAGTTGATGGCATAATTTAACACATTTACATAGCAGATGGATATGTTTCTAACACCTTTAACAGTTTCACTGTAAGTGTAATATTCTACTGAGTGGTTGTGAATTGATACATAATTAATAGTACTCATGTTTTCCAAAAATACTCATGACCTTTTAAGTTTATTTCAGGATTTTCAGCATGAGTTTTTAAATAATGAGATAAAATGGAGTTGACTGGGCCTTTTCTAATGAGATTTAATGCCACTTTACGATAAAAATCAAGTACAATACAAAGCCATTCTATCCATTGAACCTGATCCTTCCGGCACAGGGATCCAATATTGGTCCCCATGCCACACCTGGCCTCCAGTCCAGAATTTACTTGACTTGTGGAACAAAACCTTTTAATAATTTTCTCCTGAACAGAGACATTGAGGCGAATTTTCCCATTCCACCCGCTACGGGAATCGGAGCGGGCGAGGGGCGGACCATGGAAAGCTCTGTTGACCTCGGGCAAGATTTTCCAGTTTCGGGGTGAGTGCGGCCGGAAAGTCCCACCCATTGAATTAGTGAGGTGAGTCCTGGTCAGTCTGGAACAAGTCACCAGTAAAAACAGCTAACCTTCCTGTAGAGTTACAGGAATTCAAAGACAAAAATCAAAATGGGACAGAATTTCCGCACTGCCCTTGCATGGAAATAATCAACTAACTAGGTCATGCCCAGTAATGAAGCTCACCAGGTTTCCCTTAAACTTTGTTCAGTATGTGGCAAAAATAATTTCGCAATATCTAAGAAAACTAAGGTGGCTGCTGCAAGTCACCAGATCACATTGTTTCAAGGACAAACTCATTGTTTTCTCCGTTTCTGGAATGTCACATCTTGTTATGCCAAGAGAGCTGCTAATAGACTCACATCACACCTGTTCAGACCAATTTCAAAGAGAACTACAGGAATGTAATTTGCATTTGATAAGCCAACCTTGCTAGCAGAGTCAGTGAGACAATGGCTTCCCAAACACCAGACCCTCAACACAGTTGGCACCCTTTTCAAAAACTAATGACTGAGACATTATCAGTCCTGAAAGCAGAGACAATTCCAGACATTGCATAAACATCCTTTTTGAAGATATTGTGGAGAAGGAAGGTCACAAGCCTCCAGCCTTTTGGACAGTTTAACATTGCATCTTTAGCCTTTGTAGTCAGACTGCTGTTTTAACATCAACTGGGCAGAACTCCAGCAGCTAGACTGGGTAAGCAGTTTCAACTCCATGAAGCTTGCTCAATTCTAAAAGCATCTGATCAACATTTGCCAAGTTGTTGAAACACAGAATGCAGCTGTAGAGTTCATTTCCAGGCTTTTAGTATCGTTCAACCATCCAGGAACTCATTGGAATAGAATCCCAGCATGAAGGAAACATCCCCTGACTCTGGCACTCTCTATTCCTCTCACCCTTTTACTGTGTGAATGTGAGGGGTGAAAAGTGACAAAGATGCCTTTTTTCCTCAGGTTTTAAATGTGTAAAATAAATGAACCTTAAACCCAAACTCAAGTTTGCAGTGGATTGTTAGTAAAATTGTCTCACAAAAGCCGAGGGATTGGGAAAACACACCACTGCCTATTGTTTTAAAAACTAATTTAAAGCACCTTCTGCTTCTGGACAGGTGGTAAGAGGTCCGTAAAACTACATCAAAATGTATTTATGTACCACCATAAATGTGATAAAATATCCCAAGGCACTTCACAAGAGCAATATAAAACAACATTTGATACCAATCCGCACGGGTGATATTGAGTCCAACGACCAAAAGCTTGGGCGGTAGGGAGGTAGATTTTAATAAATATCTTAAAGGAGGTAGCGCTGAGGCAGCTGAAGGAATGACCACTGATAGTGGTGCAATTAAAATTGGAAATGTTAGAAGCTAGAGTTGAATAAGCAGACATGTCTAAGGATTGTGTTGCTGGAGGAGATTACAGAGATGGAGGAGGGCAAGACCATAGAAGCATTTGAAAACAAGGATGGGAATTTTAAAAATCAAAGCATTTCTAGCCAGGAGCCAACATCGGTCAGTGAACTGAGGAATGATGGGTGAACAGGACCTTGTACGTAACGATGCGAGCTGCAGAGCTCAATATCATCCAAAAGATAGAGGTCGGAATTTTCCCATCCCGCCCGCCATGGGAATTGTAGCGGGCAGGACACAGACCATGCAAAGGACCTCGGGTCGGATTTTCCAGTCTAGGGTCGGGCGCAGCCAGAAAATCCCACCCAGAATGTAGGATGTCAGCCGGAAGTGCAATGGAATAGTCATGACTCGAGATAATAAAGACATGAGCAGCAGATGACCTGAGGCAGCACCACAGTAAGGCGACATTATAGGGGTAGAAATAGGCGGTGTAGGTGTTGGAACGGATGTGGATAGAAGCTCATCTTGGACTCAGATATGACACCAAATTTGCAGACAATCAGTTTCAGCCTCAAACAGTTCCCAGTGAGAGTGACAGAGTCAGTGGGCAGAATTTTACGAGAAAAATTCTAAGTGTCCAGCTGGCATGAAAATGGGAGAGTTGCGGATCTGTTTCTTGGGTGAGTTTTTACTCCCAATGTTATGCACAAAGTGCTTGAAAAAATGGGCTAGACTGTTTCTAGCGACTGGAGGCAGTGGGCGGGGCTTAACTTGCCAGCCAGCCTGATCAGGCAGCAGAGGGAGCTATTGTGCATGTGCAATTCCAACAGCAGAGGCCCGACAGCTCTCTCTTTCACTGCTCACTGTCAGGCCTCTGTAGCCAGCCTCAAGCCTATTCCCCCCCAACAATTGCAGGGGCCCACGGCTGATCGCAAGCCTCACACCACCCAAAAATATAGCCCCCACCACCCAGACCGATCATGCCGCCCCACCAATTGCAGGCAGAGTGGCAGTGCCCCCCCCTCCCTTCCTGACCGAACACAGGCAGAGTGACAGCAGGCCCCCCTCCCCCATCCCCCCAACCAATCGCAGGCAGAATGCACGGTGGAACACCTCCCTGCCGACTAATTGCAAGCAGAGTGCGCTGTGGGCTCCCCTCTCTCCCCCCACCAATCACAGGCACAGTATGCAGCGCCCCACCCCCCGATTGGGCTGCCCTGGTCTGGCCCCCACCATGCCCTGCCCCCTTCAGGCCCCACCCCATAGGACCCTCCCCCTTCAGGCCCTGCCAAGTGCCAAGGTGCCAGGCTGGCAATGCCAGGGTGCCAGGCTGGCAGTGCCCAAGGGACATCCCCCTCGACCTCTCCTGGGGGGCTCAATGGCCTCCGGTTCTACCGGCGAGGGTAACACAATGGTTCCCCATTCATGTGGAGCAGGTGTTTTCCTCACCGGAAAGAACCTCCCATGACAAGGCCGCAAAGGCAAGTGAGCCCAGACGATTGAATGCCAGGTTCACTAAAACAGATGGAAATGACGTTTACCATAAATTTGAATAATACATTCAGCCTCTCACCGGAAATGGGCAAGAGGCTGACCATGCCGGAAATCCGGTGCTGGTAAGATCGAGAGATCCGAGAAATCGCCCATCGATGGGCCGGTGAGTTGGTAAAATCGCGGCCAGTGAATAGGGAGAGACATTCGTAGTGCGGATCAAGACAATATTTAAGTAGAAGGAAATTCTGCCCATCCGATACATGATTTTGTACAATCGAATAATTAAGAGTGGGTGGAGGAGTTGGAAGTGTGTTTTTTATTTGTTCATGTCACTGTCTGGGTCAGCATTTATTATCCTTCCTAATTGCCCTTGAACTGAGTGGCTTCTGAGGCAAGCCCATTTCAGAGGGGATTTAAGAGTCAACCACATTGCTGTGGATCTGGAGTCGTATATAGGGTGAGGATGATAAGGATGACATTAATGAACCAGATGGGTTTTTGCAACAATCAACAATGGTTTCATGGTCATCATTCGACTTTCAAAACCAGATTTCATTCAAATTTCACCCTCTGTCATGGTGAAATTTGAGCATTACCCTGGCTCTCTGGATTACTATTCCAGCTGAATGTTGTAACGTACACATGAACACTGTGCTTTCAGATGCTATTGCTGAAGGGCACCATATAGCTGAGATCAGAAGAACAGGAGAAATAGGAACAGGAGTAGACCATACGGCTCGCGAAGCTTGCTACAAGATTCAGTGTAACCAGTCTTCACCTTCACTTTCCCACACATCTTGCATATCCCTTGATTTACTAAGAGACCAAAATCTGTTTATCCCAGCCTTAAATATATTCAACGGGACTATCTACGACCCACGGTGATAGAAAATTCCACAGATTCACAACCCGTTGAGTGAAAAACTTTCTCCTCATCTCAGTCCTAAATGATCAGCCCCTTATTCTAAAACTATGTGCACACCTGTCCTAGATTCCCCAACCAGGGAAAACAATCAGCCATAACGTCGTTATTCCCCAGTCGTGATTTTGGTGTTAACGCCAAAGATGCGCTGGGGAATTCCTCTCAGGAAGTTCTCACGTAAGGCTTTGCCCAGCAATTGTCCAGAGGGGTTAACTTCCCCTGTGATTGCGCTGGGCTAGGAACCATCCAACAAAGCAATTTAGATCACTAACTTCGGACGGTTCTGTCAGTTTTATCCTGATCGTTACTCTGAAAGAGGTAAAAGGAAGAAAAGCAATTCTAACTTCAGAGTAACTATTTTAAAGCCTCAGACCAAACCCCACATAGGACAGTCCCCGTACATCACCCACCCCCCTCCCCAAGGAAAACCCCACACGACTCACACCCATGGGTCCCCCAGGTGACACCCCAACACCTCCACCAAGCAAGCAGCTCTCCCGGCCTGGCCCAACAGCCACCGGACATCCTCTTTCCCCCCAAGGCCCGAACCCAAGCTTCCTGGTCCTGTCTGTCTCCGAACCCTCCCCTCCTGTCCAAATTCCCCTCCTCCCCAACCATGTCATCTGGGTCCAGGTCTGGATCTGACTGTGATTCCTCAACTGCCCCCACCCCACCCCCCCATCCCATACCAGGCCCAATTCGACTCCCTTCCAGTACGTGGTCCGACCCCGACTTGCCCCCGCTCCCAGCATCCAACTCCAACATCCTCCCCTGGGTCGGAGTCCGACCTACTCCCCCACCTCCCCCCCCCCACCTTGGGAACCCCCCATCTCCCCCAGTTTGTCTCTGCCCCCCAGTCCAACTCTGTCCCCTTCTCTGGCATGCCCCTACTGCCATAAAAGGGGCACGTCTTTCCTCTCTGCACTCTACTTACTCCACACCGATTTTGCCGGGGGCGTGCTTTGCTGTTCATGTCTCATCCAGCCTGAGTTAGGAAGGTTGGGCGAGACAGGAGCTTTGGAATTTCAATTATGGTAATTCCCACCATTGTGGGCTATCTGCCGGCGATTGCCACTTCGAGTAAGTTGTGGGGCAATATCTCAGTATCTACCCTGTCAAACCACTTCATTATTTTGAATGCTTCAAGGAGATCTCCTCTCATTTTTTCAAAATCCAGAGAATATACACTCAATTTCCTCAGTGTTTCATGACTGGACAACCTTTTCATCCAAGAGAGCAATCTAGTGAACCTTCACTGCACTTCCTCCAACTCAAGTATATCCTTCCTTAAATAAGGAGACCAACATTGCACACAAAATTCCAGGCATGGCTTCACCAAAGCTCTGCACAATTTCAGCACGACTTCTTTATTCTTGTACTCCAATTGCTTCGCCATAAAGCCAACATGCCGTTTGCTTTCTCAATTTATTACAAACCACAACGCAATCAGAGTCAACATGGTTGTGTACAAGTGAAAGTGTATTTGACTCATTTATTATAGTTCTTTGTAACAAGCAAGTTGGAAAAGGGGAACCTATAGATGTGGGAAACAGCCCTAAGTGGCCAATTATTGGCCAGTTAAAGACCTCACTGCGGCAAGGGAGGGCTCCCATCTGAGGCCTTGCCTGCCCCAGCATAAAATCGCTCCGTGATCAGAGTGGGCAGGAACCCAGAGGGAACCACATTCCTTCAATTTCATGCTCCCCCCCTAACTAAAGACCCATTGGTGAGGGAGAGTAGAATTCTGGTCTTTAGTTTTAATGCATTACTTACAAGATTCCTAACTACTTGGTTGTTTAGAGGGATAAAATCTTGGAAACTCACCAACCAATCATCACCTTCAACAACTAGTCACCTGGGAAGGGGCAGCGACGGACCCTTCAGACAGACCAGAGGCAATGGTGCAAAAGCGGAAGGGGTACCACTGCAAGTGATACTCTGGCTATTATTACATAGTTAAGTATGGATCCAGTAAAGTGCAAATTAATGTCAATTTTGCAAAATTACTTCTCCCGTGGCAGCTTCACTCAGCAGAAATCCAAATCAGAGGATCAAATGCAAAGGATATCAAACCCAATTTCAAATTTTTCAAATGTCCAGCTACTGAAAATGTGCTGGTTGCAAAATCAGGAGCTCGAAAAGAGAGACAAGTGCCGGAATCGGGTCGGGCGGGGCTCGCAGAATGGAATTTTCCTTTGGCCTCGGGTGGGATTTTACGAACCTCGCTCAAGCAAGGTCATAAAACACCCAGCCAAGATCTTATGCTCAATTATCTGACCCGTCATTTTATTACGTGTCAAAACTGTTGCCTTGAAATTATTATCCAATTTTCTTTAATATTCTACAAAGACTCATTCTCTACATCTTCTGGAAGTCCAATGAGAAACGATCTCTAATAAGTAGCTATCACCCTCTTCTCAAAACAAACAAATTTCTCTTGGTGAGAACCTTTCAGCCAGTACCTGATTTTTTGAAGATTATCTTCCACAATATCTACCAACTAATGATCCCACTATGAAACATATAATTCCCCTCCCTCCCCTTTACTGTTTGCTTCCTCTGGAATAGCCTTGTTCCTTTTCGATGACCTCAATTGTCTTGTATTCCTGAATACAAGAAAAAGCTTCTGACTGATAGGCAATCTTTTGCTCACATCTCGCCTCCAAACTCTGTTATTCAACCTTTCTTTATATCAAACCTATGATGGCCAGTGCACCTCTAAACCTTTCTCTCTTGTTCCTCAGGTGTCAGCTATCTTACATTCTTGATCTGTTGAAAGGAGGCATGTTACACAGTCTCTTATTCTAACATTTTCATGTATCACAAAATGTAGAATTGTTTACCTCTACAAATCTCTCCTTCTTGCTAAGTCATGAGGCTTTTATAGTTCAAGCACCTAATTCTTCATTCCTGACTTGCTTCACCTCTTTTTCTTTTGGTGGTCCTCTATGCCATGAGCTTAGATTTTCATTTTGATTTTCAATTAAAATACATGATTTGAATACACCTTAACTTTATTTCTCTATTTTATCTTGTATCCCTTGTTATCTATCCTTGTATCTCTCTGGCTCCAAATAACCTGACTTCTGATTCCTTTCCTTCTTTCTCTATTGAGAAGTGCCCGGCTTCTGCAAAGGTTTTCAGGAACCTACATGCTGTTGCTTTGCGTTACTTACATAATGAGTCAATGTGTTATGCATTCTTTTTTTTAAAGTCCTAGAGTTAACAAGGTCCAAAATATTGGAAAATTTCACTCTAAATCAGAAAAGAAAGAATTAATTATGCAAAATGTTTTAATTATTAAAAAGAATTACTGACCTGCAAGCCCTCTATGGCTAGTCTCAGTATGGTGGGAGTCAGTTTAGAGGCTTGTTTAAATGTGAAATTACTCCAGTCTATAATTAGCATAAATCCATTTATTTGTAACTCTTGGTCTTCAATAAGGATTTCCAGGGACAGAAGAATAGCTCGGAGAATGTCCACAAAGGTATTCCTAAAAGAGCAAGGCATACAACACCAAAGGGATTAGAATTCTTAACCAGTCTGTGAAGCCAGAAATAATCCATTGATACCTGATTTGGAAACAATATTGCAGCATTGTGCTCCATCTGGGTTTTATTGTTGAAAACGTGAACTTAATTAAGGGCTCATTTGCTTCTTACATATGATTTAGATCGTACTGTACTCCAAACTAGCCAGGTACTATAATCTGAACCTGATCCCCACAACTTTCCAATCATTTTTATCTTGTTCTCTTGTATAACATGATCCTGAAAATATCATCCGATAAAACAGAATTTCCATTTCTTTTACCATCATGTGATGACAAGTGCACTGAATATTGTAAAATGCTGAATACTAAGTAGACCCAGAAGCCTTCGAGAAAACCAACTGTCGGCACATTATTGTGTTAATAGAAAGCAGTTTTAGGGGACTGTAATTTGAATGCAAACTTGCCCAAACCAAGTTTAGGTGAGACTGATCAACTCAAGGAGGTCATTTTAACTACACATCAGTCGCAGGATAATTTCAGCCGGTGCAAAACAGAATGTGAAAAATAATTTTTAAAGTCAATCTTTAGTCTTCTAGAGCTAATATTAAACTTAAACAGTGTTCAGTGTGATGACGATGCCACATTGGCAGATAACAACCCAACTACATAAATCTCAGCCAACCCCAGAATATCTTTAATATCATGTTTTACGTATTAGCAGCTCCTTGTAAAAGATCCTTTCATTCTGAGTCACTCCTGCCAAACTCTGCATTTAGAATTGAACAGTCAAGAGGGAAATTTATAGATGTTCATGTGCGGTAGAGTTCAGCCTGCAGCCAAGTAACATAAATAAAGTCCTGCCAGAATAATGATCCTTTATCAACTGGTCATGGCTGTGGTAAAATGTAGGATGAATATTTAATCAGTGAAAGAGGTATAATTCTAACGTGCAGTTCCAGATTCCCTGCCTCAATGGATTACTGTACAAGTATGACAGGTTGGTTTTACATGTGAGCCAGATTGTGATCTGCACAATCCTACACCTCCAATCCTAAACTGTAATGAAAGATCATGGATAAGATTTTATCCCATACAAAACACTTGGGGCCCAGTTTTACCATCGCGCTCCGCCCATTTTTGGGTGCAAAAATTTGGTAAAGTCGGGCGTGAGGTGAGTAGCGTGATCCGCGCCCGCCTCCGCACCGCTTCCCCCGTAACCAAGACCTGAAAATGGTCGCGATTGGGACCACGCCTGAAATGGGCACAATGGCCATTTAAATGCATTTAAATTGACTCAATGGGCTGCATGCCCAACTTTACCAGCACTTCCCCCTTTACCACTGCATTCACCCATCCAGAATCGGCGCAAAATGGACTCGCTGATATTTTTGCAGGCAGAATGCGTATGGGGGCGCCTCAGAACGGGTCTAAAAGTCAGATCTGAAACACTCCATGTTAAAGTCCGTCCAGCACTTAGAATCAAAATGGTAAAATAGGGCCCTTAGAATTAAAATTAAACTCTGCATTCTTTACAAACTTTTTATTACAGGGACCCTGCTAGGGGTCAAAAAGGCTGACCTGGACCTGGATTCCTGAGGTTTCAGCAATCATGATAGTGGAGAGGTTTCCTAGGAAATCTACTCACAAGCCTTTTGCTCTTACCTGGAGGTCCTGCTATGCTTAGGGACTGCAGGGAGATCATCTTTCCCAAGGGCAGGAGGAAAAGGACAGCCTCTCCAAGCAAGCAGGAATGCATAGAACAGGCCAAGGAAATCAACTGGAGTGAGGTCACTTCAACTTGGAGAGTGTGAACCAAGATGATCCAAGGTTTCAGCAGGGTAAGCAACGTGAATGGCAGAATATGTTCAGGTGCCAAGTCGCACACTCTGACCTTCCCAGCACACTCCTGCTCAGCACACCACAGGTCCGACCATCACCAGCTCCACCCATTTTACTCCCTCTCCAGGAACCTCCTCACATTCTTAACTCAGCAGTCAACACTCACAGATTCTATATGTCCTCTCGCACACATGCTTCACATGACCACTGGCAATGCATACCAATTGGTCCACTGGGAGGAAGACCTTGTTCCAGGAAGTTGTAGTTTTCAGCAAAGGCCAGGATGGAAATCTGAACCTCCTGAGGCATTGTTGCTCAGACATGTCAAGAGAGCTGATCTCTGGATCTACTACTATATGTATTGCAATTTGTTGTTTCTTCCATTCTGCAAGCTATTTTATTTGCCTCCACCAAACTCTCAGTCAATGTATTCCAGACCCCACCACTTCCTGCGTGAAAAAGATTTTCTTCATGTTTCTTTTGCCAATTACAGTAAATCTGTGCCTTTTGTTCTCAATTCTTTCATGAGAGGGAACAGTTTTTTCCCCCTATCTACTCTGTCCAGACCCATCATAATAGCTCGATCAAATCTCTTCTCAATCTTCTCTTCTCCAAGGTAAATGGCCCAACTTCTCCAATCTACACACATAGAACTGAAGTTTCACATGCCTGGAACCTTTCACCTGAATCTTTTCTGAAGATGTTTGTTTTCATAAGGGATTAAATACTTGAAGAAAATATTTGTTTTTATTAAGGGATTTAAATGCATTGAATTTTTTTATGACTGTGAAGTTTTTTTTTGAACAATGAAATCTGTAATACAACTTTGTTATTTCATCTCACCCTGATGTCTGAAGTCTACCCATGATGGATACTGGGTGAGTTGGCACAGAGGAGATCGATGGTAGGTGGGGATTATGGTTTGGCATGAGTTGATGCTATGTTGGCATGGGCCCATAGAGGGCCATGGGGTGGGTGGAGCATGAGGCTGCATAGGGGTGAAGGCTGGAGGGCTGTTTATTTTTTGTTTTCTTGCTTCTCTTGCTTTTATTGTAAGTGAGGCAGAATTCCAGAGCTCCAAGGCAGGCCTTCTAACCAGCCAAGACTGATGTCCAGCAGCCCTTGTGTGTGTCTCCGCACTGTTTCTCAGGGCACCAGATCAGACTCCAGTTAACAACCACTGCCCCAGAGCAAATGTCCAAAGATCTGGGTCACCTTCTCCCAGATCCGACTTGCAGAGTTGGGAAAAGGAGACTCAAGAGCAAACATTTGGCCCTAAGTAAGTTGTTCCATTGCTTGCTGTCACTTTTTCTCACGGTGGGACACCACATTTAGCAGCCTGGCAGCAAACCGATTAATTTATAAGAAAGTCCCATATTTATTGCTAAATGAATGAAAATAATCAACATCACAATATTGATGTAAATATCCCACAGGGAAATGACATCACAATTAAAATGACAAATAATCTATAACATACTATTGGGTAAGCTTTCCTCTGAGCGATTTTGGATTGTGCTGATGGTGTTTTGCACAAGCCAGTGATTAACTTTCTTCAATAGTGAATTGTTGGCTTTGTTAGCGTAAAATCATGTCTATTCATTTAACACCTATTTAAAATAAATGGGTGTCAACTGCATTAAAACTTTACAAAAAGGGATTTTCTGGGAATATGTTAATTCAATGCAATAAACAAGGCTGAGTCATTTGCAATCACCTTTAGCCCGAATTGCCCAGTGGATGATCCATCTTGGCCTCCTCCTGGTCACCACCATCATAGATGCCAGTCTTCAGCCAATTCACTTCACTTCATGTGAAATCAAGAAATGGTAAAAGTACTAGATGCAGTAAAGCCTCGGGTGTCTGATAATATCCCACATGTAGTACTGAAGACTTCTGCTCCAGAACTGGCCATTCCCCTAGCCAAATTTTCTCAGTACAGCTACACACAAACATTTACAACAATATGGAAAATTGGCCATTTATGTCTTGTCCACAAAACGCAGGGCAAATCCAATCTGGCCAAATGCCTGCCCATCAGTCTACTTTCAATCCTCAGTAAAATGATAAAGGGTATCAACAACAGGGCTAACAAGTGGCATCTGCATAGTAACAACCTCACTACCAATGTTCACTTTGGGTTCCACCAGGGCCACTCAGCTCCAGGCCTCATAACAGCCCTCAAAGGTGAACAAAAGAGCTGAATTCTAGACTTGAGGTAAAATTTCCTGCCCTTGACATCAGGGCAGCATTTGACTGAGTATAGCATCAAGAAACGTTAGCAAAATTGAAGGCAAGGATTAATCAGAAGGGAAGATTTCCAGCGTTTAGAGTCATAGCTGGCACAAAGGAACATGGCTCCAATTATCTCAGTCCCAGGACATCACAGTTGGAGTTCCTCGGTGCAGTATTCTATGCCCGACCATCTTCAGCTGCATCATCAATGGCTTTCCCTCCACCATAAAGTGGGGCTTTTTGCTGGTGATTGCACTGAATGGTGCCATTTGCAACCCCTCAGATATTGAAGCAGTCTGTGTCCAAATGCAGCAAGACCTGGACAACATCCAGGCTTCTGTTGATAAGTGGCAAGTAACATTCACACCAAACAAGTACCAGGCAATGACCATCAACTACAAGAGAGAATCTAACCAACTCCCCTTGACATTCAACAGCATTACCTTCTATGAATCCCCTACCATCAACATCCTAGGGGTTACCATTGATCAAAAATATAACTGGGCCAGATCTATAAATACTGTAGCAACGAGAGTAGGTCAGAGGCTGGGAATGTTGTGGAGAGTGATTCAACAGACTACCCTCAAATGGATGAGTGTAACAACACTCAAGAAGCTCAACACCATCCAAGACAAAGCAGCCCAATTTTTGGCACTCTATCCACCACCTTAAACATACTCTCACTTTACCACCAGCGCACAATGGCAGCAGTATGGGCCATTTATAAGATGCACCATCTTAACTTGGATTTATATCACTATTCCTTCACTGTCGCTGGCTCA
This sequence comes from Mustelus asterias, assembly GCF_964213995.1. Taxonomy (NCBI): domain Eukaryota; kingdom Metazoa; phylum Chordata; class Chondrichthyes; order Carcharhiniformes; family Triakidae; genus Mustelus; species Mustelus asterias. The sequence goes on along the minus strand of NC_135807.1, from coordinate 71,224,372 downwards.
AAATCCTGGAACTCCCTCTCTGACAGTACTACAGGTGTACCAACACAAGATGGACAATTAGGGCAATTAGGAATGGACATTAAATGCTTATCTTGCCAGCAATTGTCACATCCCTTGAATTAATTTTAAGAAGTAACCTAACAGAATTGTTTCAATGTTTGAAACAATTGAATATATTAAGTTAAATATATTTATGACCTCAGGGTGCTTCAAAGTGCTTTAGAGACTGAGTTAATTTTGAAGTATAGTCATTGTTGCTATGCAGTCATAATACACGATGTCATGAACTAGGAGATGAGTTTGTGTCCAAATCCTTCATTGACTAACATCCCATCATAACTCTACTGCTGGAGAGAGGTAGCAAATATAAAGGCATGTGATTCCTCACAAGAAGGAACAACAAACAACATTCAAGCGCTACTTTAACACAGCCAATGGCTTTTATCCTAGAAGTGGTGGCAGAGATATTAGTTGCATTTGCTGTGATCTTCTAAAATTCCCTAGAATAGGTTTCAACAGATTGGAAAATTATAAATGTGACACTTTTATTCAAGAAAAGAGGGAGACAGAAAGCAAGAAATTAGGGGTCAGTCAGCCTAACATCCGCCCAAAGGAAAATGCTAGAATCCATTATTAAGGAGGAAATAGCAGGACATTTAGAAAATCACAATGAAATCAGACAGCGAAAGGGAAATTATGTCTGGCTAATTTATTAGAGTTCTTTGAAGAATTAACAAAGTAGATAAAGGGGAACCTGTAGATGTGGTGCACTTGGATTTCCAAAAGGTGTTCAATGAAGTAATTCATCAAAAGCTACTTTACAAAATATGAGCTCATGGTGGAGGGGGTAACATACTGGCATGGGAGAGGACTGACTAGGTAACAGGAAGCAGCGAACAGGCATAAATGGGTAACTTTTGGGTTGGTGGGCTGTAACTAATGGAGTGTCACAGGGGTCAGTGCTGGGGCCTCAACTATTTGCAATCTATGTCAATGACTTAGATGAAGACAGCAAATCTATGGAACACATCGAATCTCTACAGTGTAGAAGGAGGCCATTTGGCCCATCGAGCCTGCATCAACTCTCTGACAGAGCATCTTACCACACCCCTGCACCATCCCTGTACCCCATGGATCTACCATGGCTAATGCACTTAACCTACATACCTTGGGACACCAAGGGGCAATTTAGCATGGCCAATCCACCTGAACTGCACGTCTTTGGACTGTGGGAGGAAATTGGAGAACCTGGAGGAAACCCACGCAGACATGGGGAGAACATGCAAACTCCACACAGTCACCCTAGGCTAGATTCGAGCTCGGGTCCCTGGCGCTGTGGGGTAGCAGTGCTAACCACTATACCACAGCGCTGCCCATTTTTCTAATTATTAAAACATTTTTGAAAGAGGCCATCCAGCCCATCGGGTTTGCACTGACTCTCTGAACGAGCATCCCACCCAGTTTCTCCCCTTGTAACCTTGCACATTTACTATGGCTAATCCACCTAACCTGCACATATTTGGACTGTGGGAGGAAACTGAAGCACCCGGTGCAAACTCCATACAGACAGACACCCAAGTCCAGAATCGAGGCGCTGTGAGGCAGCAGCGTTAAAAGTTTGTAAAGTTTATTTATTAGCGTCACAAGTAGGCTTACATTAACACTGCAATGAAGTTACTGTGAAAATCCCCTGGTAGCCACACTCCGGCGCGTGTTCGGGTACACTGAGGGAGAATTTAGCATGGCTAATGCACCTAACCAGCACATCTTTCGGACTGTGGGAGGAAACCGGAGCACCCGGAGGAATCCATGCAGACATGCGGAGAATGTGCAAACTCCACACAGACAGTGACCCAAGCCGGGAATCGGACCCGGGTCCCTGGCGCTATGAGGCAGTAGCGCTAATCACTGTGCCACACTTATACCCTTATGTATGGTAGCTAATTTTGTTGGTGATACCAAGATAGACAGGAAAGTATTATCAGGAGCACATTAAGAAACATATTTTCATCATGACAGAGAACCTTCCACCAAGGCGAAACTAGTGGGACTGCCCGAAAATTGCTCCGGAACATAGCACTTCCCATTTTTCTGGAGCAGGAATGGAGTAGGGTGCAATTTGTAGATGCAACTGGCCCTTTAAATCATCAGCTGCCTCCACTGATGTGGGATTTTTGTAGTTCTTGAGTGTGAAACACGAAGTGTACCGATTAAATGTGGTAAGAGCATGACCTGAACTTTGTGGATTCATTTGGATAGCTAGTGGCACAGTATCCAATTTGGACCTGGTCCCTAGATACTTGTGGGGGAAGGTAATGTGTCCTTTAGTAGAGGTAAGATATCCTTTGGTATAGGGCTGGTGTCCTTTGGGGGAGGTAAGGTGCCCTTTGGGATTGTTAAAAGTGGGCATAAATATGTGTAAAAAGTGAACAAACGCATTATTCTCAAGATCAAGAGAACTGTCAATAACCTATCAAAATCAAATTTCAAAACTGACTGAAGCACCTGTTAAGAGGACCTATCAAAAATGTCAAGCGAAGTGTCAAAGGGTGCTGGGAAGCTGTCAAGGCATTTAAAAGTCCCGCCTTTTGAATCTTTGTTAAAAAATCTGGACTGTTAAAAAACATTGTTTGTCATTCTGTCTGTTGGCATCAGCCTGAGGATTTTCAACAATGGATTAGTGCAGCATGACTGATTTCACATCCATCACATTAGCGTGCCTGCTATTTCACAGTTTGATTGACAGATAAAAATGGTTAAGGACAATTTGAGATGGAATTATGAAGTCCAATGCTTGAAGCTATGAAGAATTGTGCCCTTGAATGACATGTTTGTTATGAGGCTTTTATTAAATTAAGAAATGTAAACATAGTAAAGGAGTTTTTATGAATCTGTGTTTTTTCCAATATAATGAGGTCTACAATTGACACTTAGGACTTAAAACTTTATTTTATCTCATCCTTGCATGGGTCCTGAGGTCTGCTTACTGTGAATATTGGGTGAGTCAACATGGTACCTGGATAGGTGCCACAGAGAACTGCGCATGCGCAAGAGCACCTTCTGCTGCCACAGCAGACTTGCTGCTGATTTTAGCCCTGCCTCTTCCCCTACAGGGGAGGAATGGTTTAGCCCATTTTTTTCATACACCAAGTGCATAAAATTCTGGATTTGAACTCGCCCAAAAAAAGGGTGAGAAACTCTCCCGTTTTTCCGCCTGCCCTGGACTTACAATTTTTTTTGGTAAGATCGTCCCCTCTTTAGCCCATCAGTTTGGTCAAGACTGGAAGCCAGATCCCAGAGATGAAATGGTAATATACTGAGCTACCGCACTGCTCAATTCCTGAGCAAAGTGTTTGAGAATAAAAGATTTACTTCAAAGACTATTGCCTAAACTTTATATGGAGAGCTATGTATTAGTTCCAGTAATTTTTAAATCACAAACAAATAATCTGTGCACCAACGATGCTGCACAAACTGGATTACTGGGAATTCACCATTTAAATAGTTTACACTTCATAAAACTGCATTAGATTTCTGTTGAAAAGAAAGAAATTGCCGTATGCTGCAGTGATTTTTTTAATGCTTGCAATTACCATTAAAATATCCATTTTATATCATAACCTCTTGGCAATAAAATAGAAAATGATAACTTCATATCCAAATGAACATAAAGTCCTTCCTGATCGTTTTCCTTTTCTACTGGCACTTTGTGTTAAGTGCTGTTCTAAAAACATACCCAGATAGCGGGTGCACATGGGTATTATTCAGGGTTAGTGCATCGCTAAAGAGGTATTAACATGTAGAGGCACAGAAAAAGCATGCAATGAATGACAACAAAGACAGTCTGGCCTTAAATCACTGAGCTGGAAGAGACGCAGCTGTTCCTTCTGGAGAACATGAGGGGGGACATGGGGGGAGGGGGGAACATGATCCAAACTTTTAAAGTCATGAAAAGAACCTGGAGGCATGGCTACAGATTCAGGAGTAAATATATCTCAGTTTGCAGAAACTCTGATGACTCATTTCAAAAAGAAGTGAAGAGATCAGTGATTCAGCAGTGAACAGAGGTATGAATTTGACATTACAGCAGGTGGAAATGAAAATGAGAGAGTTCTGTGAAGAGTGTAAGCCTGACAGCTCGAATGGCTATTTTGCAGATGATGGGCTTGGGATGGGGGGGGAAACGATGAGTGGTTGAATTGAGGAACAGGCTTCTTCTTGAGGCTACTAACCTTTTCCGTCTGAGTTGCTGACATCCTGCACGGTCTGGTAAAGATGGGAGAAAGTGATATGAGTGTGCTGGACTGGTGTTTAAGTATGGCACTGGGACCTTTGAATCTGCCGTATGAGGACTGGTGGACAAATCAGCTGCCAGCCCTCCAGGAAATTTGGAGGGGAACTCGTTTTTGCATAATTAATGAGCTACCAAGTGTAGAATCTGGCGTGGGATCTTGCTATTCTGATTGGCGGGACAGACACCACTGGAGCAACTCGCCACTGCAATATCTCGACAGCTGCAATAGTGTGAGTGAAATGTCAATAATAATGGAAAAAGACACATCAACAACATTCTAATGCTTTTTACAAAAAAAGTCAATAACACTGTCAATTTTTTTTAAGATAAAAACAAGCTATTTAATTACCATTAAAATGGATTTTATCAATCAAGGTCCAGAGTCACACATGAATCTTTAAAAAGCCACAGGCATTTCCAGAGTTTCCAGGTTGCCGACCCCTATCCTAAACCTTTCCTGTACCTAAATCTACTGGTTCAACCAGTTGCAAGATTAAGGGCGGGATTTTCTGCCCCCTCACCCTGTGTTTCTCGGCAGCGGGAGGCAGTCCGCTGTTAGTCAGTGGCAGGATCTTTTGGTCCCCCCACTGTCAATGGGATTTCCCATTGAATCCACCCCACATCGCTTGGAAACCCAAGGCATAAGGTTCATTATCAGAGGGACCGGAAGATCCTGCTGGCGGAAGGGCTGGAAAATCCTGCCCAATATGCAGTCATTTATTATAAACCTGATCTCCCATGGCATTACTCAGAGATAGTTTTATTCTGCAGCATGGTTGCAATATTTAATTATTAACTCGGCCAATGCCCTTAAGGCCATTGCTCAGATGCTTCTTGTGGATAGTGATACAACAGCCTGAAGCAGTTAGAGGTACATTTATGCTGCTTTGTCAATACCATTCATTACCTTTTGACTGGAAATGCAATATTCACCAGTGTAACGGATCAAGAGTCTGTGTCGTAATTTTACACCAATTAGTTAATAAGCACTTTTAATGCCACTTGAAATTTAATATCGATATTTGATATGTGAGTTTTCACATGCACGCAGAATATAGAATCATTACAAAGTTATGTGAGTATACTTATGCATAGACTAAAGACTACAATTGTACACTATTGTGTACAATTCTGGTCGCCACACTGCAGGAAGGATGTTGATGCTTTGCAAAGGGTGCAGAAGAGATTTACCAGAATGTTGCCTGGTTTGGATGATATGGACTATGAAGAAAGGTTGAACAAACTTGGATTGTTTTCATTGGAGCGTCGGAGGATGAGGGAGGAGCTGGTAGAGGTTTATAAGATTATGACAGGCTTGGATAGAGTGAATTGTCATAGTCTTTTTCCCAGGGTCGAAGGGTCAATTACTCGGGGGCATAGGTTGAGGGTGAGAAGAGGAAAAGTTTAAAAGAGGTGTAAGGGGCAAGTTTTTCACACAAAGAGTGGTGAATGCCTGGAACACACTGTCAGAGGAGGTGGTGGAAGCAGATTCTATAACAGCATTCAAGAGGCATCTGGATAGACACATGAATAGGCAGGGAATAGAAGGATATGGACCACGTAGAGGCAAGAAAGTATTAGATTAGAGAGGCATCTGTGTCGGCACAGACTTGGTGGACTGAAGGGCCTGTGCTGTACTGTTCTTTGTTCTTAAAGCTTGATCATGAGTTCTTATTGAATGCTAATTCTCAGTAATTCTTGTTTCAAATACTTTATTCCAACTTCAGTATCTTGGGTGCAATCTTACCTGCCGTTCAAGCCAGGCTCCCACTGCAGAGAGGTCAGAGAATTTGGTGGCTCGCCGTTCATTGCAGCGGGATAGGAAAATCTTGCCGGCGTGAATGGATCATAAGACATAGGAGCAGAATTAGGCCACTCGCCCCATCGAGTCTGCTCCGCCATTCATTCATGGCTGATATTTTTCTCATCCCCATTCTCCTGCCTTTTCCCCATAACCCCTGACCCCCTTATTAGTCAAGAACCTATCTATTTCTGTCTTAAAGATACTCAATGACCTGACCTCCACATAAACCTGCAGCAGAGTTCCACAGATTCACCACTCTCTGGTTGAAGAAATTCCTTCTCATCTCTGTTCTAAAGGATTGTCCCTTCAGCCTGAGGTTGTGCCCTCTGGTTCTAGTTTTTCCTACTAGTAGCAACATCCTCTCCACATCCACTCTATCCAGGCCTCACAGTATCCTGTAAGTTTCAATAAAATCCCCCTCATCCTTCTAAACTCCAACAGGTACAGACCCAGAGTCCTCAACTGTTCCTCATATGATAAGCTCTTCATTCCAGGGATCATTCTTGTGAACCTCCTCTGGACCCTTTCCAAAGCTAGCGCATCCTTCCTTAGATACGGGGCCCAAAACTGCTCACAATACTCCAAATGGGATCTGACCAGAGCCTTATACAGCCTCAGAAGTACGTCCCTGCTCTTGTATTCTGGCCCTCTTGACATGAATGCCTCCCTAACTACCAACGGAACCTGCATGTTAACCTTAAGAGAATCTTGAACAAGGATTTCCAAGTCCCTTTGTGCTTCTGATTTCCTAAGAATTTTCCCATTTAGAAAATAGTCTATGCCTCCATTTCTCCTTCCAAAGTGCATAACCTCACACTTTTCCACATTGTATTCCATCTGCCACTTCTTTGCCCACTCTCCTAACCTGTCCAAGTCCTTCTGCAGCCCCCCTGCTTCCTCAGTACTACCTGTCCCACTACATATCTTTGTATCTTCTGCAAACTTAGCAACAGTGCCTTCAGTTCCTTCTTCCAAATCGTTAATGTATATTGTGAAAAGTTGTGGTCCCAGCACTGACCCCTGAGGCACACCACTAGTCACTGGCTGCCATTCTGAAAAAGACCCCTTTATCCCCAGTCTGCCTCCGCCAATCAGCCAATCCTCTATCCATGCCAGGATCTTACCCTTAATACCATGGGCTCTTAACTTATTTAACAGTCTCCTATGCGGCACCTTGTCAAAGGCCTTCTGGAAATCTAAATATATCACGTCCACTGGTTTTCCTTTATCTAACTTGCTTGTTACCTCCTCAAAGAACTCTAATAGATTTGTCAGACATGACCTCTCCTTGCGAAGATGTGCTGACTCAGTCATGCACTTCCAAGTACTCCGCGATCTCATCTTTAATGATGGACTCTAAAATTTTGCCAATGAACGAAGTCAGGCTAACCGGCCTATAATTTCCCGTCTGCTGCCTTCCTCCCTTCTGAAACAGTGATGTTACATTCGCTACTTTCCAGTCCTCTGGGACCCTCCCTGCCTCCAGTGATTCCTGAAAGATCATCACCAATGCCTCCACAATTTCCTCAGCTATCTCTTTTAGAACCCTGGTCCAACCGATCCAGATGATTTATCCACCTTCAGACCTTTCAGTTTCCCCAGAACCTTCTTCTTAGTGATGGCCACTGCACTTACCTGTGCCCCCTCATTCTCCTGGAGCTCTGGCATCCCACTAGTGTCTTCCACTGTGAAGACTAATGCAACGTAACTATTCAGTTCCTCTGCCATTTCTTTGTTTCCTATTATTATTTCTCCAGCCTCATTTTCCAGTGGTCCAATGACTATTTTTGATCCTGGCCCTTGTTTCAACATTGTTTTCACTTTGGTGAGGCACACTTCTAGTTCACTCCATGTAAACAAAGAACCCTAGATTTATAATATTAACCTGAAGAATATTTTTGGTTCCTTCAGAAAGACAAACTAACTTAAAAGCCGTCTTATTTATGCTTTTTAGCTGTTTTATTGTAACTAGGTATCATATTTAGAAAGCTGTGCGACAAAGTTTTTAACTTTGTTCAGAACACCAAACGAACATGTCTCTAAAATTTACGAAACGTAATTATTTCCACCAGAAAACATGCAACTTTCAAGCATAATACATGCTAGAAACACAATTGATGTAATCCTAACCCATTTACACTGTAAGGTAAGAGTTGAAGTGAAACAATCTAAGGATACCCATATTGTCAATGTTTCTCTGGCCCTCCATGGCCACACTGCTGATGGGATCTGCACAACAATCACTGTAATGGTATGAACTTAGGATAATTGCTCATTAGTCTTGGATGAATGAAACATTAGGGGCAGAATTTTCCTAAAAAAAGGCAAAGTTCTGACTGAAAATCGCTGTGTTTCTCCAAACAGCCAGGATTCTCCTCCAGATCTTCTGACGTTAAAAAAGTAAAAGGGTGCGTTTTGCGCCATCATTCTTGAGGGGCAGGGCTTAAAGACACCAGCAAGGCAGGCTCCACAGAGATTATGGCGCCCGATCTCAAATTAAAGACACCCCTCCCCAGGGGAACAAAAGATCTCATTTCAGGGCGAACCGGCCCTGAAAATTCAAAGTCAGGAGTGGGTGAGGTTTAAATTACAATAGGTGATAACTACTGCTGAACAACCTCTCTGGTCCTGAAAAATGAATTTTAAAAAATGATGTTTCAGATTTTTATGTAAAAAATAAAACTTTTTAAAGTTGTATCTTTTTCTCTTTTAAGTCTCTCTTTTAATCCGATACATATGCCTCAATCCTTTCTTTGCTTCATGTACAATGATTTAAATGTAATTTATATTTCCTCTTTTTTACTTCCTGGTCTGGGTGTCTCAGTGGTTATTCTTCAGTCCTGCAGCGTGACCAGCTCACTTACACCACAGGCCCCTTGAAGCTGCACTGGATCGGATACTCAATGGTGAGAAATCCCAGCTGATAAACCAACAAAAATGACCACTGGTGCACGATGGCTAAAATCTTTCCTTTGCCACTCACAATAAATTCTGGGCCATTGTATAAATGAAGCCAGAATGTTAGATTCTGGTGTCAAATATCATCTGACACTGGAAAGTGAAAACTCTTATTTACCTCACTGTCATTTGTGTCTTAATACCCAGATGACATTTCCGATTATGGAAAAAAGTTTTGGCTTTGCATCATTGTTAAACAGCATGAATGTTCAATGGCCGTGCAGAGCACAAGTTGCTTTTCTTCATTTCCTTTACCACAACAAAATCCAGAAAAATATAATTTAGATATGCATTCCTACCAATACCTGAGACCAGAATTGCAATGAAGATAAAATACTGCAGATGCTGGAGATCTGAAATTAAAACCAAAAGTGCTGGAAAAACTCAACAGGTCCGGCAGCCTCTGTGGAGAGAGAAAGATGGATGCTTCCAGTCCAAAATCAGACAATTCTCACTTACAACAATTTTCAGCAGTATAGCTTTGGTGTTACTGCTGGTGATACTAGCAATGAACATTTATCATGTTCCTACAGCATTCCTTTCTGTTATTTTGACAAACGGGTAAGTTTGTTTAAGATTGTGTTAATGGCCTCAATTTAGTGGCCATGTTGGGCATGGGTGCAAATTCCATAATGACAGCTAAATCTCGCGAAAGGCCAAAAACGAGATTTGAGCCAGCATGATTTCCGAACGTGATCTTCCCAACCCCCCTCTGATGAAGTGATTAGATTATGCAAGCCTGATTAGCATATATTATAATGGATTCAAATATCATTAGCGGGCTCAATTGATTGGCAATGCCAGGTTGACAATACTAGGTTGAGACTGCCAGGTGGGCAGAGTGGGTGGGGAGTGCCCCAATGCTTGTATAGTGGGTTTCGGTCAGCCCAATGCTTGTGGGGATGGGCCCTCCGTGTGGTGGGGGGGAGAGTTTATTTTCAGCATAGGTTGGGGCACCCTTTAAAGATAGCACCCCGATCTCTGCAGTTTGCCTTGCTGGCTCAATGAGGCCGCAATCCATGAGAGTGATGGTGCAAAGCACGTCCTCAGATTCTCTGTGCGCTGAGTGTCAGAAAAGCAGGAGCGAAAACTCAGCTGTGCATCTCGAGAGACACGCACCGGTTTTCAGTCTGAACCTGGCACTCTGCCAGATTTTGGGACAATTCCACCTAATCTCTTGTTAAAATAACAGACAAAATAATACTTTAGTGGTTGCCTTTAGTGTTTGCTCACTAATATAACGGTAATTCCAATGCTTGTAAGTTTTCTTTTAAGGTTTATTTATTAGTGTCACAAGTGGGCTTACATTAACAATGCAATGAAGTTACTGTGAAAATCCCCTAGTCGCCACCCTCCGGCGCCTGTTCGGGTACACTGAGGGAGAATGCACCTAACGAGTACATCTTTTGGACTGTGGGAGGAAACAGGAGCAACCGGAGGAAACTGCCGCAGACACTGTTTAGATTCCGCACAGTGACCCAAGCCGGGAATCGAACCTGGGTCCCTGGCACTGTGAGGCAGCAGTGCTAACTACTGTGCCACTGTGCCACCCATTTGGCCCATTTAATTGATGTTACAGCAGAAAAGACAGATGGAATTTTCCGGCTGTTCACACTGGCAGGAATTTCTGGTCCCGCTGAGAATTTTGACTGAGCGCCAAATTCTCCGTCCTCACTTGCAGTGGCAGCGGGGCGTGAACAGCTGGAAAATTTCAGCCGACATGTACATTTTACAGTCACAACTTTGACAACAGCAAGGTTTTACCAAATAATCTTGTTTGAATGGTCATTCTAGTCATGGTTGAATGTAAGGCCACTGCAATCAATTACAAACCCATCTAATTAGACATTCTTCTGTTTGACTGTGACGTCCTTCACTTTGAGGAAAATTCAGCAGGTCACTGCATGGTCTAAATGCACACATGCAATGGCTAACACTAAGCCACGGCTTGGACTAAATAAATTGTTACCTTAAATAAAATAAGGAATGAATATTGATACTATTAAATGTATTTATGCCAAAGAGTATTATTGGTCAATGTAAATAATAGGCTGTGATATGCAAATTAAATCTTGTCATGGAGTACTCAATTCTAATGTGATGGATATTAGAGTCATACGGCAGCATTTTCTGGCCACACTCACCCCAAGACCAAAAATTCCTGCCCAAGATCGACAGATCTTTGCAAAGTCCTCCCCTGCCCGCTACAATTCCCATGACAGGCGGGACAGGAAAATTCCGCCCATAGAGTCATAGAGCAATACAGCACAGAGACAGGCCCTTCAGCCCAGCTGGTCCATGCCGACCACGGTGCCCTCCCAGCTATTCCCAATTCCTGTGTTTGGCCCATATCCCTCTAATCCTTTCCCATCTATGTACTTACCCAAATGCTTTTTAAATGTTGTTATTCCCACCTCAACCACCTCCTCTGGCAGCTCATTCCATATACTCACCACCCTCTGCGTGAAGAAGTTGCCCCCCGGGTCCCTTTTAAATCTTTCTCCTCTCACTTTAAACCTACGCCCTCTAGTTTTCAATTCCCCTTCCCTGGGAAAAAGGCTATGTGTGTTCATCCTACTTGTGCCCCTCATGAGTCTATACACTTCAATAAGGTTACCCCTCATTCTCCTACGTTCCAAGGAATAAAGTCCCAGCCTGGCCAAGCTCTCCCTATAACTCAGGCCCGCTAGTCGTGGCAACATCGGTGCAAATCTTCTTCGCACTCTTTCCAGTTTGTCAATGTCTTTACTATGACAGGGCAACCAAAACTGTACACAATACTCCAAGTGCGGCCTCACCAACAACTTACACAACTGTAACATAGGGCAGGATTTTACGACCTCGCTCGGGCGAGATCACAAAATCCCGCACAAGGCCAACGTAGATTTCCATTCTGCGAGCCTCGCCCGGCCCAATCCTGGCCATAATATCCCAACTCCTACACTCAATGCCCTGACTGATGAAGGCCAGTGTGCTAAACACCTTCTTCGCCACCCTGTCTACCTGTGACTCCGCTTTCAATGAACTATGTACTTTTAACAAAATATGAACTTGTGTATTATGGAATAAAAGCCCAGCAACAATTGTCACAATCAATAACGATGTTTTGCAATTATACAGTGCCCTTAACTTTGTAAAAACAACCCAAAGTGCATCACGGTTACTTTATTGCACTGTTGGTTAAAGGGTGTAATGATTTTTCTATAATTCCTTGATGTGAGGTTGTGCTTCAATTTCCTATGGGCTCCGAAGCTAGTGGTAAAAACAATCAAACACCTATTCCACATACAAGAGTGAGAGAACATTGAGTTACACTTAGCCCTCACAGACAGAGACAAGGTATCATTTCAATTTCCAATAAACAGTTTTTCCAATATACTATTCTGAATAGTCACTATACTGAGCTTAAAAGTCCACATTTGAAGTATGTCTTCACTGGTTTAAAAATCAAGTAGAAAAATGTGATTTGATATGACATCTTCAAACTAAATTAAAGTCTCACAGAGGTCCTTGACCTGTAAAGTTCATCCTGTATGTGATTCTGTCTCTGTAGCTCATTCACAGCAGTACAAACACTGCATTATTCTTCAACCCCAGTTGGCCTGATTAGTTATGAATCTTGATGCATTTTAAACAATCTTAAGGAATATTTGTGTCAAACTCCTCCATGTCAGGTTTAGTACGAGCAGCCATTACATAGTCCGTTGAATGTGTATAAACATTCTCCTGAGCAAAATTAAAATTGACAAGCAGCAATATTGTCAACTTAGGCATGGCCTGTGGAACAAACAGTGAAACACTAGGATTCTAAGCCTGGCTCACCTCAACCTCGCTGTGTGGTCTGTTACAGCTCTGGTTTTATACAACAGAAACAAATTTATAACAATTCCATGAAAGACAAAATCTGACCTTAAATTGCTATTGTATTTCTGAACTTATCTGAGGCTACTTGATACCTGCACAAGCCATGAAAATGTTCATTAGCCAAATGATCAATTTATTTATTTATTCTTTAATGGGATGTGGGCATTGTTGGCAAGGCCAGCATTTGTTGCCCATCCCTAATTGCCCTTGAAGTGAGTGGCTTGTGAGGCCATTTTGGAGAGTAGTTAAGAGTCAACCATATTGCTGTGGATCTGGAGGAACATGTTGGTCAGATCAGGTAAGGACAGCAGATTTCCTTCCCTAAAGGACATTAATAAACCAGATGGTTTTTTAGCAACATTTGACAAATGGTGATAGTTTCATAGTCACCATTCACAAGGCTAGCTTTATATTACACATTTATTTAATTGAATTTAAATTTATACCTCAAGTCCAATGTTATAAATCATGCGTATAAAACTTCATTACTATCCTGCAGTTGAATAATTCTGATTTTACAAAGGCAATATTTTATCTCACTCATAACCCATTCACTTACACAGAGTGAAAATCAGGCCTACAATGTCATTATAACAGCTGGAATTCCCCGATCTCACTCACAGCTGGAATTCTCCGACCTCACTCACAGCTGGGATTCTCCGACCTCACTCACAGCTGGGATTCTCCGACCTCACTCACAGCTGGGGTTCTCCGCTCTCACTGCTGTTAATGGAGATTTGACTGAGCGTCAAATTCTCCGTTCTTGCAGGTAGCAGAGAATTCTGGCCAGCATTTCTACAAGCTTAGATTTTTTTAAATGTATTCTTTGATGAGATGTGGGCATCACTGGCAAGACTAGCATTTGTTGCCCAAGTTTAATTGCCCGAGAACTGATTGGCTTTTAGAAAATAGTTAAGAGTCAACCACATTGCTGAAGATCCGGAGTCACATGTAGGCCAGGCAAGGTAAGACTGGCAGATTTCTTTCCCTAAAGGAAGTGATGATAGTTTTCAATTCCAATTTTTAAAAATTGAATTTAAATTCCACCAGCCACCATGGTGGGATTGAATCATTGCTCCAGAGTATTAGGATGGATCTCTGGATTATTCATCCAGTGACATTATCACTGTGTCACTGACTCCCCTAAATATAAAGAAACTTAACTGGCTTCAGTGTGTTTTCACAGAAACGCTAAATAGCACTTTTTCTTTCATAATAAAAGTATTTGGCCTTGCTGGGTAATAGCGGTGGTGGAGAGAGCTGGGAAGGGGGGCTTTGCTTTGGAAACAATACAATACAATGAGGATATATTTAAATAGAGCACATGAACTGGTAGTAGGTCTTTTGTTCAATGATAAATTCAAAAGCCACATATTCTGCCACCTATTTAAAACCTTTTTACATAATTTTAAAATTATTTCATATATTATTTGTTATATGTTCTAATTCTGCATAAAGTTCATCTACAGTTACACAACACCTAAGTTAAAATATGACATCTGACTGGAAAGTAAGGTTAACATTTCAGCTGGAGCTTTTCACTGCAACTGGAGATTGTTTTTTTCTTCTGAATGCTGACTAACCTGCTGTGGACCATTTAATTTTTAGTTCCAATAAATACAGCCTCCCACTTTACCTTAAAAGCTAAAGCAATATTATGATTTTATTACAGTTTTTATCACATTCTATTTTATTTTCAATGTTTTCATGGTGCATTAGAGGCCTCATTTTTGACATGTGAAATTGAGCTGAATAAAGTGACAAACACCATTCCATGCATATCACATTCAATCCCTCCACCACTGATGCAGAATGGCAACAATTGTACCATCTACAGCAACTTACCAAGATTCCTTAGGCAGTACCTTCCAAACCCGCAACCACTACCATCTAGAAGGGCAACAGCAGCAGATACTTGGGAACACCACCACCTGGAGATACCCCTCCCAAGTCATTCACTATCCTGACTTGTCAATATTTCCTCCACTGTCACTGGGTCAAAATCCTGGAATTCTCTCCCTAACAGCAATGTGGATATACCTACACCTCAGGGACTGCAGCGATTCAAGAAGGCAGCTCACCAACACCTTCTCAAGGGCAACTAGGAATGGGCAATAAATGCTGGTCTAGCCAACGACACCCACGTCCTGTAAATGTTGTTTTAAAATACTATAAAACAACATACTATTAGGTTTCAGCTGAAATAAAATAATTAGCCATTATGGAGGTTTTGATGAAAATATTTGCAGAATAAGTCTATGTTTAGAAAGTACTTGTAATTAGTTGGTAGCCCCTTTTAACCTCTACTGGACAGCATGGTGGCAGGGTGGTTAGCACAGCACCAGGGACCTGGGTTTGATTCCCAGCTTGGGTCAGTATCTGTGTGGAGTTTGCACATCCTTCCCGTGTCTGCGTGGGTTTCCTCCGGGTGCTCCGGTTTCTTCCCACAGTCCAAAGATGTGCAGGTTAGGTGCATTGGCCGTGCTAAATTCTCCCTCAGTGCACCCAAACAGGTGATGGAGTTTTCACAGTAACCTCATTGGTGTGAATGTAAGCCTATCTGTGACTAATAAATAAACATAAACTTTTTTGTTTCAACCATTTCAATGAGAAAAACTGTAGAATGTCAAACTGAAAATGGCTAAGAAACATAGAACTTTGATTTTAATGATTAAAACCTATGAAAAAAATCAACTTAAAACAAGGTCAAAAGCACATAATTATTAACCAGATAAACAGGGCTCTGAATATAGTACTTGGTGTGTTAATAGCTCGGAGTAGGAAGTTAATTTTGTTATAACTTAAAGGCACAGTTATATGGCTGCATATAGGGAAATCACCCTGTTTCTATCAGGAGAAGCTGATGCAGTTTCAGTCATGTTTGCTGCAATTCATAGAGACTCTTTTTAAAAAACTGTAGGCATAATCTTCTGAGTGACTAAACTTTGATTGCTCTACTGTTGCTTTTTTTAATGTAAGATACACAGTTTAGCTGTAAATCCTGATATGAATCAGGCCTCCAACTCATTGGCCAACATTGGTATCAACAGGTAATCCAGGTTTATAATGAAACTGGTGATCTGAAACCGATAGTGTAGCTACAGAATTGATTCCTCCCTGGATCAACCTTACCGTCTGGCTGTGAATTGAATTCCAGTACTGGATGAAAGCTCTGTGTGTGTCTGCTGTTAGGCGCAGACATTTGACTGGCAGATTTCAAGGGATAGAATTTTTGCAGAATTCTATCGATCTTCTGCCTTAACTTTAGTGTCAGATTGGCTGGAACCCTGCAGAGGGGCATGAGTGCTGTTTCCCTAGACTTTCTCTACAATGCTGTTTCTTGAGGAGTTCTGCTGAAGTTTTGGTGTGAAACTGGGACAACCCCTACAAAAGATTCCAGACATAAATCTTTTGAGAATAAGATGGGAACATTCATTTTCTTAAAATATGTGAGCCAGTTTTTTTTTAACATGGGATATAGATGCCGACTGTAAATAACAAGGAGAAAATGGGAGCATTAACATAATACGGGAAATATCTATTTATTATTATTTTATTTATTATTGTCACAAGTAAGGCTTAAATTAACACTGCAATGAAGTTACTGTGAAAATCCCCTAGTCTCCACACTCAGGTGCCTGTTCGGGTACACTGAGTTAGAATTTAGCACGCCAATGCACCTAACCAGCACATCTTTCAGACTATGGGAGGAAACCCATGCAGACACGGGGAGAACATGCAGACTTCACATAGACTGTGACCCAAGCTGAGAATCAAACCAGGATCCCTGCAACTGTGAGGCAGCAGTACTAACCACTGTGCCAATGTGTTTAGCTAGAGCTAGAGCTGCACATAGTTAGAAAGGCTAGACAAACTAGTGAGAGAGCCTGGAAGAGGCCCCATGATGATGCTGTAGAGGTGAATGTAGGGGGAACTAATAAAAGACCTTTAAAGTCAATACCCGGGGATTCTGTCAAAACTCAACAATAAAGAAAAGTAATATAATTTGATATACTTTCAGTGTTAGCTAAAGGAGGATAGTTCACCAAGAAAATTGAGCATGTAAATATATGGCTGGCAGTAGGTGTGAAAATAATTCCTGTTACTTTCATATATGTAAACAGGAGAGGAATTGGTTCATCCTTACATATCAGGAACATTGAAAGGTAAAGAAATGGAAAGTGACATAACAAACTACTTTGGTTGGATATTTCTAATGTAAAGAGAGGAGCCTATACAAAGGGTTACAGACCAGCAAGTCAGCATGAGAAGTCCAGCAATTTGCTTGAAGAGAAGTTAAGAGCGGTATGTGTAAACAAGAAAGTTCCATTAATGGGTGACCTTATTCAATGCTATATCCACTTTCCAAATTGTTTGGAAGCTAAGTTCATGACTTAGTGTGATGGAGAAGCCACAAAGGCACTAACTTTGTGCTAGTAATAATGCCCACACAATAGCTACATTTGACATGATCTCAGCTACAGAAATGCCGAGGTCCAGGAACATAATTTTTAAAGATCAAAATTCAGAAAATTGTAGCAACAACTTAGAAAAAAAGACTAGACGTAATGTCTCTAACTGTATGTCAGCCGAAAATAAGTGGAACACCTTTAAAGGCATAATATTGAGCATGCATATGAATAAGATTGGATACTTAGGGTTAGGAACAAATAAGGCTCCACGTGGATTAACAGGTTAATCAGGGAATAAATAAAATACTTAAACAAATGACATTTACAAATTCTGCAGGATGAAATGTAAGTTAGTTCATTCAGATGAATATGGTAGCATGTAGAAACACATTAATACTGGTCAGAGAGGCTAAGAGATATCTGGACATAATTGCAGACACAAGCAATAATAGCAAAAAAACTTCCAAAGTAAGGAGACAAAAAAGAAGTAAGAACCATAACAGATGTAATGGAACTGAAACCAAAGATAAGCATCCGATAATTAATTTTCTGAATGATTACTTACTTAAAGTGTTCATAAGGGAGAAATTGAATAACATGTCTTCCCTAAGTAATAACATAAATAGCATCGCTGATATAAAGAGGTGGAAGTCCTTAGCCATCTAATAAAACTCAGAACAAATAAACCTTCAGGGATAAATGTTAATCACCCAAAATATTAAGAGGAATAGTGGAGGAAGTGCTGCACTATAAACTAAGGTAGCCAGTTTCAAAAAGGGACAAAGCAGATGCAGGTAACTTAAAGATTTACTATAATAACATATAAAATAATGAAATTAATTATCAGGATCAAATGTTAGGATTATTTGTGTAATAATACACTTATAAACAACAGCCAACATGGATTCAGAAGCGAAAATACCACCTTGATAAACTTTGATCTTTTTAAAGAAGTGACATCTCAAGTAAACTGTGGACAACTATCCAACATAATGCACCCAAACTTTCAAAAAGCATTGTCTAGTGGAGTGTTGTAGAGATTGGTATTGGGACCTTCACTGTTTCTAGTTTACATCCATCATTGGATTCCAAAGTTCAATACAAATCAATTAAATTTCCAAATTGAGAGAAAGACGTGGTTTGGGAAGCATGAAATAAATTAGAATGTATATGCAGTTGGACAAAATAATGGTAGATAAAATTCAATGTTGACAGAATTCTACAGGTTGGAAGAAAACTATGCAGCACACATCCTTCCAAATTATACAGAAACAGCTAATCATGAGGTGAAAGAGAATTAGAGTCTTAGTAGACTCAATGAGGAATATGTTGTGACCTCCCATTTATTGAAGGCAGTGATACCCCAAAAAAAGAGGAGTGACTAAAATGTTATTTGCCTGCTGCTTTCAGGGCCAACCTATAAAAGGGATCAGGCTGTCTGTTCACATCACTGAGTTGTTGATCAGTGCACTCCATTGCTTGGACACCCAAAACCCACATGGAGCACACTACTCCACCATGTCCAACTGCTGAATCAACAAAACAAGTATCCCACATGATAGAGGGCATGTCAGAGCAACTTGTGCTCAAAGTACATAGTGCTCTGGTCTGGCCACATCTGGATTCCAGTGTCCAGTTTTTGTCATTGGGACTCAGGGATATTTGCAAGCACTGGCAACATTGCTGAGGAGAGAAGGCTGGTCCCTAGTATCAAAATACTGAGATATGAGGATAGAATAAAAAAGCAAGGGGTGTTCCAGCATTGAAAGGAGGCAATCAATTGATGTGTGTAAGAAAGCAAATGGTATAGAAAAGGTAGATGCAGAAAATTAATTTAAACTGAATTGTAAAAGTAGGACAAAGGGCAAAGAGTCAAGCTAACAAAAGGTAAAACTTAAACCAGTGTCACAGAATTCTTTCCACAGAGAGTTTCGGATATGGAGAAGAAACAAAAACCATAAATGATTTGATGCTGCAATGGAAGGGTTATAGGATCTTTCTGAATGGATGAGCTAAAATGAGTTGAATTCTGTATCTTTATCTGTAATTATCTTGTGATTTGTTATGTGTAAATGTATAAGGTGCTCAGAAATTAAAGGTCCACTTAAATGAGAATTAATGCAGCACTGAAGTTAAAGACCAAGCATTGGGAGATAGAATCTTTCAAGTAATGGCTTTGTAGTAAAAAATGTTATTTATAACAATCCTATTGTATCATTTCAATATCTGTGTAATAAGACCCTGTGAAACTGTTTGCAAAACACGTTTAACCCACTGTGTGCGGTCAAACATTAAGTAAGGAAAAGTAGGATCTTTACATTTACCTACTCTGGTCCCAGTTGGCAGCGAATAATGCCAGGATCTTCCTACCATAGTGATCTGGCTGTTGAAGGACTCCTGGAAAGCCATCCATCAGAGCCCGTTTGATGCCAGGGTCATCGGCTTTGAAGTTTTTGAACATGTCCAGGTTTTGCTGCCGGTACTGGAAATACTGAGCAAGCAGTCTGAAGGCCTCGAAGTGGTTAAACTTCCTGGCTCTCAGAAAGCGCAGGATGAAGGCATCGTCCGTGCGCAGGAAGCCGATATCAGGGCGGGTTATGATCATGTCTCTGACCTGCTGGATGTCCTGGTGTAAGGCGTCTGGATTCTCATTCAGCTCCAGCCGAGACTTCTCCACGATTTCGGCGCTGAGGCCGGATTGCAGATGGGTCATTTTCGCGACAACATAAACAGGGACCCTGGCTCTGGTTTTCTGACGACTCGCTTAAAGATGATCAGACTTGACCGCCACAACCAGTGTTGTGTCCATGGCCCTTTCTAACAGCCGGCGAATTTGTCAGGAGCGCTGGCTCATTCCACATTATCTTCCTGACAAAGTATGATGCTGAAGCGAACGCACATAGCTGCCTTTCTGGAACATACATGTGTGTATAAGAGAAATAGGTTATCCTTTACTGTAGAAGCATACAGTGTCTATATTCACAGCGCATCTACTCAGCTCGCCCACTCCATTCATCCCAGTACATCCCCTGGACTATAGCTGACACGGTCACTCCAGCCCTGCCTCCACTCAGCTACATGCCAATCTATTGAGAAAAATCATTTGGAAATCCCTATTAAGGAAAAAAATAGGTATTTATTGAAATATTAAAACGGGTGGCGCTTCCCCGAAAGGTGAAACACTCACTGACTGAGATAGCAGCGAGAGGGACACGGATGAATTTGACCCTCCAATATTAAAGTTTCAGATTAATAACAACATTTTACAATCTTGTTTAACAGCAAGGTATCTCTAAAGATGACGGAATGTAACCGATGATTTGAAAAATCACGGCTTTATAGTTGCTAAAAATAGGATTTCGATCTCCCAAGTCAGTAAAAATCGCAGAAATGAAACCAACATTTAATCGCCGTAGCCCAGTAACTCTAATTGGGAGCACAAGAGGGAATGACCCCCTGTGAGCCCTGGTTTGAAACAACCCCCTGTAATCTCGTCGAACAAAACTGACATTTGCTCTTTTTTAAACACGCTGGCCCTGTTTTTGTTATTGTATCCGCTGTCCATGGTTTATGATGGAAACATTGACACTCACTGTTTCTTTTTCTGCAGACTCCCTCAGGGGCGCTGGCTAACCATTTAATTTCTCCTGCTATCTTCCTTGACTCCCTTTCTGGAGAATTCTCTCGGTTCTTTTGAGCGT
The DNA here is from genome assembly GCF_964213995.1 of Mustelus asterias. Lineage (NCBI taxonomy): Eukaryota > Metazoa > Chordata > Chondrichthyes > Carcharhiniformes > Triakidae > Mustelus > Mustelus asterias. Next base: position 71,203,339 of record NC_135807.1, on the reverse strand, counting down.
CATGCAAGGGATCAATTTTGCTAAGAGCTTCGATTTGTGTTTGCCTCAAAGTGAAATGCGGCCTGTGCCTGTGATCAGCAGTGTGTGAGCCCCGGCCAAGGTACAAATGTGGAGCTTTGGGAGCAAGAGAGATAATTGCACACAATCAGAACAAACTGAGATACCCTCAGATTTATACTGACATCTACAATCTGCAGTCTCAACCCCGATTTATCAATATGTCACACTGTAATATCAAGTGAAGCTTCAAAGTGTGTCAGGTAAACTGCTGTAGCAAATGAGATGGGGTGGGTGAACAATTTTAAGACGTTTACATCTAAAGATCTGCACATTAATTTCAATGTTCCCACTGACGTGCGTTTATTTAATCCTGAACTCCAAAATCTAAGAGGAGAAATATAAATTGATATTGTCTTAGGTGAAAATAGATGGAGAATTGCAGCACCTCATTAATCAAGAGGGACAGACCGCTATTTCCTGCTTCTACAACGCCACTGAGATTGTGCAGAAAGCACACACATTACTGCTGAAGGACTGGCTCAGCCTGGGCCAGCTGAGTGACTGCATGCGGATGAATTTGCAGATGGAGCTGGGCTGTCCATGCAAGGAATAAGCTGGCGAGCAGCCATGGAGAGAGAAGAAAGACTTGTGATGCTGCAATGATGAAAGGGAATGGATACTAGCGCTGTTAATAAGTGGAACCTCACCTTGGTTAGGGATTTTATTTTTTGCTTTTTGTGGTATTTTTAAAAAATTCTCCTCCCCTGCAATGCCGTCTCCTCAGCTGGACAGTGGAATGATGTCTTTGCCAACAAGCGATTTCTCCAGAGTGCTTTCAATACCACCCTCCCCCCACCCCTCCAGACCAGACCCATGATGCCAGCAAGGGGCGTGTGCTTGCAACACACCGGGAGGCGACCACCAGGTCCTAATGCTCACTGTGTCTCCTCACTTGACTCCAACTATCTGGCAAAGTGACCTCCCACTATCATAATACTTTTTTTCCCTGTTCTCTTGATGTGTCTTTGTATAACGAGAAGTATTTCTGTTTTGAGAGTTACTTTACTTTTTCAATTAAGATTCAACTTATTTCACTACCACCTCATAGCACCAACTTTATGTTGAATGGGTTTCCATATATTTTGGTTATTTCCCATATTTCAGAAGAAATGCAATGTAAATTAAGTGCAGTCGTCTCTTGAAATTTGAGCTGGAATTCCTGCGTTTATCTCAGCTTTATTTATTTAATCATTCCCGGTGGCTGCCTGTGCTATTGATAAATACTTGTAAATCCATTGGTAATGATTTGTAGCAATACATACAGGTAATTGTGTTTCAAATATTTTGGTGCACTAATAGTTTAAGACAATATTGACACTTCCAGTCACAAATGTTGGATTCAACCAGGCAGAGTTTATAGGCAGGATGTTTGGAATTCAACTTAACCAGCTGGAATCTTCTTTTTAGGCAGTCCCTCAGGATTGAGGACAAACTCTAATAGGATGGGTTCTGAAATGGTTGACAATCAACTGGAATGCAACCTGGTGGACTTTAAGACCATGGGGAAATTATGGTTATATGATTGGATTGAGCCAACTTTGTCCTTCTAGTCGTCATGTTGGCCCTACAGTGACAGCCACCATCATTTAATGTCTCCATGTACTGGCATCAAAACATCAGCACGTTGTCGATAAATAGTCCCGTTTTATGATGATCATGCCTGCAGTAATTGCAGCTCGATCAGCAGGCTGTCTTCAAAACACAAGTAGGTTGAATGAGAAGAACTACATCCCATAGCAACAAACATATCTGCCATGAAAGGGAAAAGAACTGCTGAAATTACAAATAGATTCCCAGTGGTTAGCACTGCTGCCCCACAGCGCCAGGGACCGGGGTTCGATTCCTGGCTTGGGTCACTGTCTGTGTGGAGTTTGCACATTCTCCCTGTGTCTGCGTGGGTTTCCTCCGGGTGCTCTGGTTTCCTCCCACAGTCCAAAAGATGTGCTGGTTGGGTGCATTGGTCATGTTAAGTTCTCCCTCAGTGTACCCGAACAGGCGCCGGAGTGTGGCGACTAGGGGATTTTCACAGTAACTTCGTTGCAGTGTTAATGTAAGCCTACTTGTGAAACTAATAAATAAACTTTAAACATGTACTGATCCCCATATACTTCACTGCTCCTGCTTCAGTTCATCTGCTGCTGATGCTTTTATTATCTCTAGACTTGACCATTCAAATGCACTCCAGTCCAGATTCCCACCTTCCATCCTCCGTAAGCTTAAAGTCATTCAAATCTCTGCTGCCTGTACCTAACACATACTAAGTACAGTTAACCCATCACCCTTGTGCTCATTGACATACATTGACTCCTGACTGAGCAACACATTAATTTAAAATTCTCATTGTTGCTTTCAAAACCATCAATGACCTTGCCTCCACCTGACCCTGTGACCTCTTCCAACCCCACAACATTGGTAATCATGCATTCAGTTGCTTAAGTCCTAAGCTCTGGAATTCCCTGTCTAAACCTCGCTACCTCATTTTCCTTCTTTAAAAATGCTCCTAAAAGTCTTTGACGAAGAGTTTGGTCATTTTCTTTATTGACCTCTTATGTGGCTCAATGTTAAATTTTACTTGCAACAATCCTGTGAAGCTCCATGGGATGTTTTCCTACACAAAAGGTGCTATATAAATGCACATGGTTGTTCTTGCTCTCGATTCCTTTTACTGATCCTCATTGATCCCCTTTGCTGCTTTTTTTTGAGTTCTCTGCCAGAAGGCAGGTCTGACTCTCAGCACAGCAATCTTCACCCCGTTTGATCAATACCAGCCCTTCAGCCAACAGCCCTTCCCATGGAGCATGGGTTTCTGTGGAGTTCTCTACCCAAGAAGACAGTGGAAGTTTAGCCACTGAGCATGTTCAAGACAGAGGTCAATACATTTCCAGTTACTAATAATATCTAAAGATATGGGGATAACATGGGAAATGACATTGCATGGTTGAGCACACCTGAGAGGCTGAATGACCCATGTTCCTATGTCAAATATATCCATCATTAGGTCAGGAGACCAAAACTGTCCACATTATTTCAGGTGTGGTCTCACCAAGGCCCCGCAAGACTTATTTCAAGGCTGACATACCATGTACTTTCAGAATTGCTTGCTGTACCTGCAGGTTAACCTTCAGTAAAGGCATAGAATCTCTGTGGGTAGAGTTGAGGAATCGCAAAGGTAAAACTACCCTGATGGGAGTTATGCACAGGTCCCCTAGCAGTAGTCATGATGTGGGACAGAAAATAAATCAGGAGATAGAAAAGGCATATAAAAAGGCAATATTACAATAATCATCGGGGACCTCAATATGCAGGTGGACTGGGAAAGTCAGGTAGGTAATGGATCCCAAGAGAAGGAATTTGTGGGATGTCTAAGATGGTTTTTTGGAGCAGCTTGTGACACAGCCTACTAGGATTTGGTGATGTGTAATGAGGCAGATTTGATTAGGGAACTTAAGGTGAAAGAACCCAGAGGGAGCAGTGACCACAGTATGATAGAATTTACCCTAAAGTTTGAGAGGGAGAATCTGGAATCAGATGTAACGATATTACAATTAAATAAAGGTAACTACAAAGACATGGGGGAGGAACTGGCCAGAGTTGATTGGAAAGGGAGCCTAGCTGGGAAGACAGTGGAATAGCAATGGCAGGAGTTTTTGGGGGTTATAGGGAGACACAACAGAAATTCATCCCAAGGAGGAGGAAACATGCTAAGAGGAGGAGGAGGCATCCATGGCTGATGAGGGAAGTCAACAACAGCATAAAAGCAAATGAAAGAGCATACAAAGTGGCAAGGATTAGTGGGAAGCCAGAGGATTGGGAAGCCTTTAAAAGCGAGCAGATGGACTGCACCCCAGGGTTCTAAAAGAGATAGCTGAGGAAATTGTGGAGGCATTGATGGTGATCTTTCAGGAATCATTGGAGGCAGAGAGGGTTCCAGAGGACTGGAAAGTGGCTAATGTAACACTGCTGTTTAAGAAGGGAGGGAGGCAGCAGACAGGAAATTATAGACCGGTTAGCCTGACCTCGGTCATTGGCAAGATTTTAAAGTTCATTATTAAAGTTGAGATCGCGGAGTACTTGGAAGTGCATTATAAAGTAGGACTGAGTCAGCACGGCTTTGTCAAGGGGAGGTCATGTCTGAGAAATCTATTAGAGTTCTTTGAGGAGGTAACAAAGAAGGTAGATAACGGAGAACCAGTGGACGTGATTTATTTAGATTTCCAGAAGGCCTTTGACAAGGTGCCACACCGGAGACTATTAAATAAGTTAAGAGCCCATGGTGTTAAGGATAAGATCCTGGCATGGATAGAAGATTGGCTGACTGGCAGACAGCAGAGAGTAAGGATAAAGGGGCCTTTTTCAAGATCGTAGCCAGTGACTAGTGGTGTGTCTCAGGGGTCAGTGCTGTGACCACAACATTTCGCAATATTCATTAACGATTTGGAGGAAGGAACTGAAGGCAGTGTTGCTAAGTTGCAAATAATACAAAGATATGTAGAGGGACAGGTAGTATTGAGGAAGCGGGGAGGGCTGAAGAAGGACTTGGACAGGTTAGGAGAGTGGGCAAAGAAGTGGCAGATGGAATACAATGTGGAAACGCGTGAGGTTATGCACTTTGGAAGGAGGAATGGAGGCATAGACTATTTTCTAAATGGGAAAATGCTTAGGAAATCAGACGCACAAAGTGACTTGGGAGTCCTTGTTCAAGATTCTCTTAAGGTTAACGTGCAGGTTCAGTTGGCAGTTAGGAAGGCAAATGCAATGTTAGCATTCATGTCGAGAGGGCTAGAATACAAGAGCAGAGATGTACTTGATTTGAAGCATTGTGAGCAGTTTTGGGCCCGTATCTAAAGAAGGAAGTATTGGCCTTGGAAAGGGTCCAGAGGAGGTTCACAAGAATGATCCCTGGAATGAAGAACTTGTCTTATGAGGAACAGTTGAGGACTATGGGTCTGTACTCGTTGGAGTTTAGAAGGATGAGGGGGGATCTTATTGAAACTTGCAGGATACTGTGAGGCCTGGATAGAGTGGACATGGAGAGGATGTTTCCACTGGTAGGAAAATCTAGAACCAGAGGGCATAACCTCAGGCTAAAGGGATGATCCTTTAGAACAGAGATGAGGAGGAATTTCTTCAACCAAAGAGTGGAACTCTTTGCTGCAGAAGGCTGTGGAGGCCAGGTCATTGAGTGTCTTTAAAACAGAGATAGATAGGTTTTTGATTAATAAGGGGATCAGGGGTTATGGGGAAAAGGCAGAAAAATGGGGATGAGAAAAATATCAGCCATGATTGAATGGCGGAGCAGACTCAATGGGCCGAGTGGTCTAATTCTGCTCCAGTGTCTTGTGGTCTTATGGTCTAATGTCCAAAAGATGCCTCTGAATACCAACATTTCCCAGCCTCTTGCAATTTAAAATATTCTTATTTTCCAATTTTCCTCTCAAAGTGGATAACTTAATAATTCTCTGCAATAAATTCCATCTGCCTAATTCTTGCCACTCATTGAACCTGCCTAAATCCTCTTGCAGCCTCGTTTTGTTATTTATTCATTCACCAGCATTAATTGCCCACCTCTAATTAGCCTTGAGAAGGTGGCAGTGACCTGACTTCATGAACCACTTCAGTTAATGTGGTGTAAGTACACCCACAGTGCTGTTAGGCATATTTTAACCCAGCAGCAGCGAAGGAACTGCAATAGATTTCCAAGTCAGCGTGGTGTTCCACTTGGAGAGAAACTCGCGCGTGGTGGTGTTTGAATGCACCTGCAGCCATTGTGCATCTAGATAGTAGAGGTTGTGGGTTTGGAAGGTGATATAGAAGGAAGGAGCCTTGATGAGTTGCACAGTGACTTTTAAAGATGGTGCACATAGCAGCCACAATGCACCAGAGATGGGGAGAGTAAATGTTTATGGTGGTAGATGGGGTGCCAATCAAGTGAGCAGCTTAATCCTGGATGGTGTGGAGCTTCTTCAGTGTTGGAGCTGCATTCATCCAGGCAAGTTGTGAGTATACCATCACAATCCTGACTTGTGCCTTATAGCTCAAAGAATAGTTACAACACAGAAGGAGGCCATTCGGCCCATTGTGCCCATACTGGCTCTCTACAAGAGTCAATTAGTTCCACTCCCCTGCATTTTTCCTGTAGTCCTGCAATTCTTTTGCCTTCAGATAATTAGCCAATTCCTTTTGAAAGTCAGAATTGATTCTGCCTCTACGCATTCTCAGGCAATGCACTGTAACTACTTGCTGCATGTTAAATGTTTCCTTACATCAGTGATTCTTGAGCCCTCTGCCAATGGGAACATTATTGGTGCTACTCCTTAGAGCCTACTTTCTCATCTGGCTTTCTATCATTAGCAAACTATTGCACTTAGTCCCCTCATCATCCCTGTTTTTTACCTCCCTCCTTCCCTGATATAGCTTGTAAAAGTTGCAGCCCAAGAACTGATTCAGTGTTACCTTTTGAATTACAGCCTGCCAACCTGAAAATGGCCCAATATCCCTACACTGCTTTGTGTCCATTAAGCAGTCCTCAGATGTAAATATATTACCCTCAACTTTATGATTTCCAATTTCATGTTAAATCTGAGATAGAGAAATTTTTGTTAAGCAAATATATTAAGGGATATGGGCCAAAGGAAGGTATATAGAATTAGGCCATAGAGCAGCCATGAACTCATTAAATGGCGTAACAGCTCAATGGGCTGAATGGCCTACTCCTGTTCCAATATTCCTAGGTTTCTATGTAATAGACAATTACTTTACTAAAAACTGTTTCAAGATCCAAATACACTGGTTCATACATATTCATCCCACTAGCTACATCCTTTAAAAAAATCTAACAGATTTGTCAAACATGATATATCCACATTGACTCTGCCCAATCTTACTATGATTTTCTACGTGCCCTGATATCAAATCCTCAGTAGTAGATTCTTGCATTTTCCTTACTGTCAATGTTAGGCTAACTGGCCTTGGCTTCCCTGTTTTTTTTATCTCTCTCCTTCATGAATAGTGGGGTAACATTTTTGTTACTTTTGGATCCATGAGAAATGTTCTAAGGGATTCCAGAAGACCAAAACCAACATGTCCGCTAGCTCTCAAACTACATTTTTTAAAACGTTAGGATGTAGGCCATCAAGTCTAGGTGTTTGGGAAGCTTCTAGTCCCATTAATTTCTCCAGTGCTATTTCTTTATTAATACTAATATCATTATGTCCCTATTTTCACTAGACCCTTCCCCATTAGTTCCACAATGTTTTTTGTATCACCTCCCATGCCGACAGATGGAAAATATTTGTTGAACATCTTCACTCCTTGTATTTCCATATTTCTCATTATAGTTTCTCCTCTGTCTGCCTTTCATTAATCTCTTCCTTTTCCATACCTATAGAAACTTTTAAAATCTATTCTTATCTCTGGCTAGTTTTTGTTCATTTTTAAAATCAGTTTTTTGTCATTCTTTGCAGAATTTTAAAATCCTCCTTATCCTCTGGCTTACTATTCATTTTGGCATAATTTTAAAGCTCTTCTTTTAATTCTTTATTTAGCCTCTCTTGTTAGCCACAGTTAGACCACTTATACTGATCCCCCTTTTACTGATCCCCCTCATACTAATCCTCCTTATACTGATCCCCTTATATCGATCCACCTTGTATCAAACCCTTATACTGATTTATTGTACTAATCCTGTGTGTGGTTCTCCATATTCCAATCCCCCTTGTACTGATTCCATTGTACAGATTGCTTGTATTGATCCCTTATAATGACCCTTTTGAACTGATGCCTTTGTATAGTTCCATTGCACAGTTCCCTTGTGCTGATCCTCTTTTAACTATGCCTTGTAATGATGCATTGCAGATCCCTTGCACTGATCCCTGGTATTGAAACCTTGTAATAAACGCCTTGCACTGGTTCCCTTCTATACATACCCTCGGTATTGGTTTCCTGTACTGATCCCCTTATATTGAACCCTATCAGTCAGTGGGTGGTGGAAGGAATAGTTTGGTCTGACTTGCTGCCTTTCTTTCATGGTTATGTCTGCATTCAGATTGTCTTGGAGAGAGAGCACATGATGTCCACTCATGCACTTGAGGTCCAGGAAGAAGGACTCTCAGAAGGCGAGCTTGAAACCGTGCGAGATGGGTTGTTGTTGAAGCCGACCGATTGGGAGCGACATTTGGAGAGAATTCTAAGGCAAGATCTTAAAATGTGGAGTCTGGAAACGCTGGTGAGAAAGATGAAGTTTAAACAAGAGTAGTTGTCTCACATTGTGGCAAACATCTGTGTGGGTTGTTGAGAAATCCATGGAATCGGGTTTGATCGCATCTGTCATTTATTCCGTAATGTGGCATGTTCAACCACAGTTTGCCTGTTAATGGCATGGTGGCACAATGATTAGCACTGCTATCTCACAGCGCCAGGGATGCAGGTTCAATTCTGGCCTTGGATGACTGTGTGGAGTTTGCACATTCTCCCTGTGTCTGCATGGGTTTCCTCTAGGTGCTCCGGTTTCCTCCCACAGTCCAAAGATGTGCAGGTTAGGTGGATTGGCCATGCTAAATTTCCACTTAGTGTCCCAAGCTGTGTAAGTTAGATGGACTAGCTGTGGGAAATGTGCCCATTACGGGGATAGGGCTTGGGTAAGATACTCTGTCAGAGAATCGGTGAAGACTTGATGGGCCGAATGGCCTCTTCTACACTGTAGGGATTCTATGATTTTATGTACCTCATACTTACCCTGAATATTAGAGCATACGATAGATATTGTAAATTATCTTATCTTTTTGAATTTGTGGTGTAAAGTTCATTTTTGTTTGTTCAAGACCCATTTGCGCCAATGGTAAATACATTGTTATGTATTCAAGTCTATTTGTTTCAGAGGCTACCAGTCAATTGATGCAGTGCAGAACTAAGCAAATAAATCAGAAATAATAATACATTTGTCTTTTGACATTTTACATCTTTGCATTTGTAACATGATAAACATTGGACATTCTGGGTGGAATTTCCCATTCTGAAGATTAGATGCAGTGGCAAGTGGGAAAGGCAGCATGGCTCCCATTAGCTGGTGTGGTAGGTTGCTGCACTGGATCATCCACCTTTTAGTTTATTATGTGGGCATAACATGCAGGACATTGTGGGGCCGATTTTACCAAATCTGCTCTAAGTGCCGGGTGCGGTCGTAAATCAGACGCGCGCCTGGCAGCCGCGCTCCAGCGCCCCCACACGCCTTTTTTTGACGCGGGTCCAGTGGGCGGGGCCTAGCGCTTTTGCATCTGTCGGAGCACCGAACTGCGCATGCGCAGTTCGAAGCCGACAGCACTCAGCGCGCCCGAGCGCGAAAGTCAAAGGCAGCGCTGACAGCACTGCTGTCTGCACTGCCTTTGACTTTCCCTGGTGGGGGGGGGTGCGGGTGCGGATGTGACGTCTCTTCCCTGGCCGGGGGGGGGGGGGTGGGGGGGAGGGGGTGGGATAGGAGGGGGGATCTGAAGTCTCTTCCCTGAGGGGCGGGGGTAGGGGGGGGATGTGACGTCTCTTCCCTGAGGGGGGGGGGGGGATCTGACGTCTCTTCCCTGAGGGGAGGGGTGGGGGGGATGTGACGTCTCCGCCCTCCCCCCGGGGCAGAGACATCACATCCCCCCCTCCCCCCCCCTCAGGGAAGAGACATCACATCCCCCCCTACCCACCAGGACCCCCGCAGCAAGGCCAGGATCCAGGATCGCAAGATGCTTTCGACGGACACCAGCGATCAAGGTAGGCCGGGAGCCCGGTAAGTTGGGCGCGGGCTTCATTATGCCGATTTAAATGCATGCAAATGCATTTAAATCGGCCCGCTGGCCGATTCGGGTGCGCGCCGGATCGGCGCCCGGATCGGCCGTTGGTAAAGGTGCGATTGGCCTTGGGTCGGGTCTGGACCGCGTTTTGGGCCCGACGCCCAACTTTACCATGATTTCGCGCCCGAAAACAGGCGCGAAACTTCGGTAAAATCGAGCCCTGTATCTTGTGGCAGGTGGACTGGGATTTGTCCACCTCATCATTCCCTCATGGGCTCTTATTTCTGGGTTCCAAATTTAAATGGAATCCACACACACACAATGCACAGGCAGTCGGGGACCAGCTTATACATTACCCCTGTGCTGGGAGCTGGAGGCCTATCAACCTCACCAGCAAGTCTTGAGAGAAGGTCGTCAGTGCCTTCAACGCCAATGCTCTCCAGAAGAGGACTGCTATCCAGTGCACAAAGAATGAATGATCGCATCCATTTTGCAAGAGTAAGTCAAACATCTCCTCAGTCTCTACTCACAGACGCACAAGACCATCTGGCATTCATAGGGTAACAGTCCGGCAAGGATCTCACTTGGGACATTAAGGGGAAATTTACCATGGCCAATCCACCTAACCTGTATATCTTTGGACTGTGGGAGGAAACCGGAGTACCTGGAGGAAACCCATGCAGACACGGGGAGAATGTGCAAACTCCACACAGTCATCCAAGACCAGAATTGACCCCAGATTCCTGGCGCTATGAGATAGCAGTGCTAACCATTGTGCCACCATGCCGTTAACAGGCAAACTGTGGTTGAACATGCCATACGACAGAATAAATGACAGATGCGATCAAACCCGATTCCATGGATTTCTCAACAACCCACACAGAGATGCACTACCAGCATAAGGGACATCATCACTGTTTCTCTCACACACACATTCACATCTTCATCTCTGTCACATCCTGCACAAGTCACGTTTTCAGCCCTTACATGGGGGAGGCAATGGCCTAGTGGTATTATCGCTACAGTATTCATCCAAAAACTCTGCTAATGTTCTGGGGACTCGGGTTTGAATCCCAATTCAATAAAAAAAATCTGGAATTAAGAATCTACTGATGACCATGAAACTGTTGTTGATTGTCCGAAAAACCCATCTGGTTCACTAATGTCCTTTAGGGAAGGAAATCTGCTGTCTTTACCTGGTCTGGTCTACATGTGACTCCAGGGCCACAGAAATGTGGTTGACTCTCAACTGCCCTCGGACAACTGGATATGGACAATAAATGCTGGGCAGCCTGCGACGCCCACGTCCCACAAATGAGTAAAAAACACAGATACACTCAGCACACACAGAAGTCAGGCATGATTATCATCTGCTTTGGCATCCATCCTGCACACAATCTGCCCATCTCTCTTTATGTAGGACAAAGTCTTCCACAACAGCAGGTAGAGATCTTAGCCAGGAGGGATCCGAGTGGCTGGACCTCAGGTCACTCATCCCCTTTGAAGAGTAGACAATAGATTTGGTTGGTGAGGACTGTGCTTGCATCAAAGGCAATCCCGATGTCCACCAGCAAGCCAGTGAGGCCATATCCACAAGCGTTCCCCACTCCAAAACTGTGAGTTCTCTTTAATGTAGGTGACTATCTAGCCAATCACTTCTCTCTATTACAGCCACCGAAGAAAAGAAGGAGGCACGTCACCAGAGAGCCCATCAGCCGCAGGCCCCACGCCGCCTTGGATGAGGATCCTGAGGACCTACTAGATGTCGAGCTGTCACTGTGTTCTCCAGTACCTCCACCAGCTCAGAGACACCTCAGTGGGACCTAGTTTTAGAGCAGACTTGGGGACAACATCCGATGAGCACAGCACAGATTCGGGTCCACAGCAAACAGAGGCAGTGACACTCGGGGGGCTGTTGGAGGCCAGGATCCTGCTGAGTCTGAGTCCACTAACGAGTCTCTGCAATCGGCCCTCAGAGATACTGGATATCAGAGTTATCAGAGGCTGTCATCAATTAGAATGGAGGCGTCCATCCACATTCAGTCTGATGTTGTGATCGCAACATATCAGCACATCGAGGTCACCATTGGAAGGGTGGTGACTGTCATGGAGACCTTGGTCCATCAGCTTGTACTGGATATACACTCAGACTTGCACACCATCACTCTAGCCATGACTGGGATCTATCAGTGTCTAGGCGAGGGGATGGGGCACCTCAATCTCCCTCCAGGAACTCCTTCTCTTTTTCCTTAAAGAGTTAGGGAGGGCCCTCTGGGAGGAGGAGCATCAGCCAGACATCCTGGGCCAATCCACACAGGACTTTCCTGAGCTGTTCACTCCAAGTGCCCCCTGCTTTTGGCTCCAGTTCCTCAGGCTAAAGAGGGTGCAACTGTCCCACAGCAGTGGACCCAAAGCAGGCTGGGGATCACCAGGCCAGGGCTCTGCATAGGATGCTTGTCAAGGTTATCAAAGACAAAAGGAGATAGCAGTCAGCAAGCTGCCACTACCTTGGCTGTGGATGTCGGGGTTGCACCCAGATGTAGCGGTAGGGTAGGAATAACTAAGAGATTTTGAAATCACAAGGTGGCATTGGTGTTCTCAATATGTATATACTGTGCACATACGAAACAAATACTATGTAACAATATGTAATATTTTGTTTCTGTGTGAACTCATCTAGTGAATGGCTCTTCTATCTGATGCAGTGTTCCTGATGTCAGACAAGTGTAACTGATGCTATCCCTTCTCAGTTATCTCCCATCAAGTGCCTCAGGCCTATGGTGTCTTGCACAGTCTCTGTACAGTGAGTGACCTCTCTGTCCACAGCAGCGACATGAGCAAAGCCTCCTGCTCTGTAAACCTGGTGGCTGGGCAATGCATATCTTAGACTTGTGTCAGAGGATCGTATCATGTGGCCTCATGAATATTGATTTTGCAGCTTGGTTTATTCAGCTGATGCTGTTACAGTGAAGACTGGTCTATGTAGATCTTTTGGGTTTTAATGTTGAGCCGCATTGGAATCACTGCATCTTTTAATGACCTTCATGTAACGGCTGTCATGTATCAGTGTGGGTTACATATCGACCAATTTTCGGGGATCTTCCCAGTGTTCCTAGTGGCCTGTGGTATTATGTGTGTCAGTGTTTAAAGTTAGCCATCACCCCTATAGCAGTCCTTACTTCTCCAGCTGCATAATGCAGAGCTATGGACCTAACTAGCATTCCTCCGCAAGCCAGCACCCTGAGCTTGACCACACGACCCACATGTGGACAACACTGACCCCGTCTTGCAGACCCCTCATTTTGCAATGCTATTTCCATTCATTATATTCAAACTATTTGAAATTAAGTCCACATTTTGTTTATTTACACTGACTGTATCCAACTCCCCACCACACCCAAGATGCCATTCAGCAGCAAGAACAGGGGGAGACTCTCAGAAGGGACACACCAGCCAGCCTTCTGCCTGATTAAATGCCCCCCCTCCAACACCATCAAACTCGCTACAGGGGAGAGCACAAGATTCTGCTCTATGAGAGCTGTTTGACTTTCATGGCCTTATGCCATTTTGTGTTGTTGCCTTTATGATCTTTAAATTATGCAACTTATTTCAGAGCTCCAGATCCTCCAAGTTGTTATCATTGAAGTCACATTCTCTGTGACAATACATGTTGCCTCTATATCAAGTTTGGCAATCATCTCCCTGCATCAACAATATCATAGAATCCTACAGTGCAGAAGGAGGCCATTTGGCCCATTGAGTCTGCATCAACCACAATCCCACCCAGGTCCTATCCCCATAACCCCATGAATTTACCCTAGCTAATATCCCTGACACAAAGGGGCAATTTAGCATGGCTAATCCACCTAGCCAGTACATCTTTGGACTATGGGAGGAAACCCACGCAGACACGAGGAGAATGTGCGGACTCTGCACAGACAGTGACCCAGGCCGGGAATCGAACCCGGATCCCTGGTGCTGTGAGGCATTGTGCCACCATGCCATCCTGTGGCCTGCACCATATATCACTTTGTTATCTCCATGACCCTGTTTACGTGTTGTTACTGGTCACTAAATCAGGCATTCGGTTGTTGAACCATTCTTGAGAATAAATGTACAACAGTATCAAAAGACCACGATTGCAAGCTAGTTGTGATTTACTCCTAGTGTTTAATTACCAATAATGAAATAGGATTCTCAAAGTCGATATTTCAAAACCATATGTCCCTGGGACTTTGCTAGCAAGTCAGTGAATACAATGAAATATGGGCATTTAACCTGTTTTTAGATAAAAGAGGACAATATAACCCAAAGAGATAGAGGCAGATCTGAAAGATTTATACAGCAACAGCTGGAAAGAGACATAATGAACATAAATGTAAGATTCATTTGTTAAAAAAACTACCAAATAAAAGATAATCAAATTCCTTGGGACACCTCAAAGGTATTTGTCTGTAAATGTAAATAATTTATTTTGTCCTTGAATATATCACAGTATTTTTATGATTGTGTGTAGTTTTTGAGTGTTCGGGAAGATTCAGAGAAAAATAAGAATAATAGACACTGGGAGGAATTTTACGAGATTTTTTTCTAAGTGTCTAGCTAACATGAAAGTGGAAGAGTTGCTAATATGTTTATCGGATGAGGTTTCATACCCAATCATCTGCACTCAGTCTTTGAAAAAATGGGCTAGACCATTTCTAGCTGCTAGAGGCAGTGGGCAGAGCCTAACTGGCCAGACAGTCTGCAGCTCAGATCGGAGCCACAAACTGCGCATTCGCAGACAAAGCTAAAAAAAGCCAGCTCTGCTGACAGAAACCCCCCTTGGTCCAGGTACAGCCTCCCCCCTCCCCCCAAGGACATTGGAGAGCCGCCAACATTACTGACCCCCTTACCCCCCCACCATAACCCCCCCCCCCACCTGCTCCCCCGGACATCCTTGCACATGGCCCCCTCTTCAATCCCCGACTCCACCCAACACCCCCCCCCCCCCCGGTCCCAATGGCTGACTGACATGACCCTCTCTCTCCCCTGCCCCCGATCATCACAGAAGCACAAATCCCACCCCCACCCCCTCCATCAGAACACCTGCAATTGCTGCCTTTGCTTCCCCTCCATTGTAACAAGGCAAACTGCATTAATCTCACTGGAATGCTCTAATGGGCGCGTGACCTGCCCAAAGCGCCTGCAGCTGATCTGCCCTAACAAGGAAGAGCTCCATAAAAACCCCAAGGATGGACAGACAGACAGGCAGCGAGGGAGGAAATGGCCTCCAGGTAGACACCTCCCTGTTTCTCGGATGCTGATCTGGCCAGGTTGCTGGAGGTGGTGGAGGCAAGGCGGGACACCTTCTTGCCCCCAGCAGGATGCCGTGCCAGAGGAAGGGATGGAAATGCAGCCTGGGAGATGGTGGTGGCATGTGTTAGTTCCAGGGCACTGTCCAGGAGAACTGGGAAGCAGTACCACAAAAAACTGAATGACCTCATCCGTGCAGCAAAGGTCAGTGTTTTACCTCATCTAGCATCTTCCCCCTAAATGACTCCCAGATCCCCCCACCCCCCAGCACCCTGCATGCTTTCAGACCGTGACCCACCTCCCTTCTCCCACCCAAAAGTATCACAACCTTTACCCTCTGAGGGCCACCCCCTGAACCCTGCAGCACTCGTGCCATCAGATTTTACATGGTTCCTTCTGACCTCACAGGAGAAGAATACCCATAATCGTCAGGAGAAGGTGAAGAGGAGTCTAAAACTAGAGGACATAGGTTTAAGGTGAGAAGGGAGAGATGCAAAAGTGTCCAGAGGGGCAATTTTTTCACACAGAGGGTGGTGAGTGTCTGGAACAAGCTGCCAGAGGTAGTAGTAGAGGCGGGTACAATTTTATCTTTTCAAAAGCATTTAGATAGTTACATGGGTACGATGGGTATAGAGGGATATGGGCCAAATGCGGACAATTGGGATTAGCTTAGGGGTTTAAAAAAAAAGGACAAGTTGGGCCGAAGGGCCTGTTTCCATGCTGTAAACCTCTATGACTCTATGACTCTAAGACGGAGGTGATGTATCTGAGATCCATGTCCTCACCTCCTTCAAGGAGTAGGCACTGGAGCTTGCGGGAGAGGAGGGGATGTGGACCATTAGCGACAGCATGGTTGGGCTGCAACATAGAAGTGAACACCTGCCAATCCTCCACTTGTTGGAGAAATCTCAAGTAAGTTGCATGCAGTCCAGATTCCCCTCCCTCCTTTGCACTTAACCTTGTGTTCTGTGTTGCAGGAAGGGACCCCGACACGCCTGGGCCATCTGGCATCGCGGCCCCCACTGCTGCTCCCACCTATCCTGCCCCTGACAGCTCAGAAGACTCCTCGGAGGAAGTGGCTGAAGGGACCTCAGAGGCCAGCACCCATTCTGCATCAGCTTCCAAATCACAACTCACCATCCCAGGGACTCTCACATCAGTGGGTCCAGTTAGTGGCAAGGCATCTGGGTCACTCTCTGGTGAGCACGACACATCTGCTGATGTACATCGGGTGGAGGAGGGAACGTCCGAGGCCTCTGGCATGCGGGGGCCTGCCGGAGGTGAGGACTCAGCTGGCCCCAGGCTACATGCTGGGCCTCTGAGATCACTTCTCCCTCAGCTGCTGGAGATGCAGCAACAGAGCCAGGGAATGCAGGAGGGGCTGACGGCCACACTGGACCGACTGCGAGGCTGTTAGGAGGAGTCCCAAAGCTTTCAGGTGGACCAGCTATTGCCTGTCTTGCGTGTTTCCCAGGCCAGCACTGCAAGGGTGGCGTCTGCAGTGGAAAGCCTGGGTCAGGGGATCCTCATCATGAGTGGCAGGCTCCAAGCGATGGCCGAGTCACAGCAGGCCACAGCAGAGTCCCAGAGGGCCGCGGCTGAATCACAGCGGGCCACAACTGTGGGACTGAACAAGCTTCTTGAGATTCTGCGGCCCATGGCTGAGAGGCTCGAGAGCTTGCAAGAGACCCAGTCAGACAATGCCGAGACAGAGCAGGCTACGGCAGCAGCCCTTGGGAACGTGGCCCAATCGCAGAGGGTCATGGCTGAGGGGCTGCAGAGCTTGCAGGAGACCCAGCGGGACAGCACCAAGACACAGCGGGCTACAGCAGCAGTCCTTGAGAATGTGGCTGAGTTGCAGAGGATCATGGATGAGGGGCTGCAGAGTGTGGCCCAGTCTCAGAGGGCATTTGCTGGTGCCATTGACAGGTGGCCCACGACTCAGGTGGCCATTGCAGAGGGCTCGACCACCATGGCAAGAACACTGGTGGTCCACCAGGACTGGCAGAGCCAGGTGATGCTGGAGCCTCTGGAGCTCATGGGCCCACAGGAGGGAGGAGGAAGGGCTTGAACCCATGCCAGGGCCTTTCTCCCAGGAGACTGTGGCTGTGGTTACACCTTCTGACTCCCTCCTTCCTGACACCGGAGCATCTCAGGGGCAGCGGGATGAAGAGGGTGTCATGGATACATCCCTGACACCTGGAAACTGGCCAGGGCCCTCAAGGTCCAGGCCCTCCAGAGGTTAACCAAGGGCATCATAGGTCACGAGGCGCGGTTGACAGCTGGTCACCTCCATCTCTGATGTACATCTTGGGGAGACACCGAGATATAGTGGTAGGCCACGTAAGGGTAGGGAGTTGTAGCGGCACTAAGTTTGCACAGGTGAACAGTAGGTAGATAGAATATTTAGGTACTTTAAAATCTCATGTTCACATGTTTTTATAGTATCACTTATTTTGAAGGCACTATTATTGGCAACAATTAATGTTATTTTACCCCACACCTGTGACTAACTTGTCTTGAATTAGCCTCTAACAGGAATGTACTTACCCCAATGGTTGCTAGACAGACCCTACACGTTGATGTCTGTCAGAGAGGCCCATCAACGCACTGCTACTGAGAAAATCAAGTTGCTCAAATAATTCACTAGCTACAGCGGGTAGCATGCATTGGCAGCGAATTACAGCATCTGCCATAGCATCCCCAGAACCCACGCGAGATTCCCTCCCCACCCCACCCACCCCAGTGCTCTGCATGGGAGTTTAGTGCTCCCTTACCCACCACCCAGATGTGGGCCCAGGTGTCAACGTGCATGCAGAGCTCAGGTAGGAGTCAGACTAGTTTGCACCAGAGCATCATCGCAATGGTGCATAGCGATTCATCATCACCCTCCTGACTGTCACAGAAACTTGCTAACACAGAGTACCCAGGCCCACCACTCTGGTGTTACAATGTTTCAGGAGATTGTAGGACTCCAAGGGGGTAGGGGGCAGGGCGAATAGAATCCACATGCGGCATCACAGGTCCCTAGTGACCAAAGCGTGTGGTGATTAGGGCCCCCCTCGCCGCCCTCGCGTGCCTCATTCGAGCTGCCAGCCCTCCGTCGCCTGGGTGCTATTGCTCAGAGTGGTCCTCCTCCTCTTCCTCCTCCTCTTCCTCCTCTGCTTCCTCCTCCTCTTCCTCCTCCTCTTCCTCCTCCTCTTCCTCCTCCTCCCGCTGGGCAGCCTCCTCCCCAGCAACACCCGGCTGGTCAGCCTCCACGTCCTCCTCCTCAAAAAGGTCTCGCTGCTGCACCAGGTTGTGCAGGGTACAGCACACCACCACGATGTGGGACAATATCAGGGGACTATATTGGAGGGCTCCGCCAGAGCAGTCCAGGCACCTGAACCGCATTTTGAGGAGCCCTATGCACCGCTCCACTGTTGACCGAGTGGCAACGTGGGCCTCATTACAGCGGGTCTCCGCATCAGTCTTGGGCCTCTACACAGGCGTCATTAGCCAAGTCCGAAGTGGGTCCCCCAGGAGCCATCTCTGCATCCCGGGCTCCTCCTCAAAGATCTCTGGTACATCGGAATTCCTCAATATGAAGCTGTCGTGCATAGTGCCGGGGGTCTGGTGCAGACATGCATAATGTTGAGCTGATGGTCACACACCAATTGCACATTTATTGAATGGAAGCCCTTTCTATTCGCGAATCATTGTGGATTCTTCACCAGGGCATAGGGTGCAGTTTATAGCCCCCTGCACATTTGGCATCCCTGCGAAGGCCACAAATTCTGCAGCCCAGGCTACCTGCTGGGCCTGGTCCAGGTCAAATTTAATGTGCTGGCCAATCCAGGCATACAGGGCATCCGTGACCTCCTTGACATACTTGTGGATGGATGGTTGGGAAATGCCACAAAGGTCTAGACTGGCAGTCTGGCAGGACCCGGTGGCGTAAAAGTTTAAGGCGGCCATCACTTTCACAGCCACTGGGAGTGGGTGCCCCCCAATGCCCCGAGGTGCCAGGTCTTCAACAAATGCCACAGGTGTCACACTGTCTACCTTCAGAGCCGGAGCCATCAGTTGCTCGAAGGACATGTGCGTGCGGAACTGCCAGTGTCTCTATTCCCTCCTTCTCCTGCTACCTCTCCTTCGGGTCAAATGGCGGCTATGTCCTGCCTTTGGCGGCCGTCTTTCTCTATTCCTGCAAGTGGTAAGGCCTAGGCCTCCTCTGCCCACAAATCATCCTCCAACTCCTCCTCGTCAGCTCCAGCAGCAACCAAAAGAATAGCAAGATCAATGGGTTACATCTGAATTGGGGGGAGGGGGGAATTTAGGGAAGGGAAGAGACAGTTGAGAGGTTAAAGAACTCTGCTCACCCCCAGCCCAGCAACGCACATTCCCCATATCCCCCTCCCACAGACCCCCAGCAACACACACTCTCCATACCCCCCCCACAGACACCAACAACACACTCCCCATGCTCCCCCGCAGACCCCCAGCAACACACACTCTCCATCCCTTCGCAGACCTCCAGCAACACACACACCCCATAACCCCCCACAGACCACAGCAACACCACACACCCCATACCGCACCCACAGACCCCCAGCAACACACTCTCCCCATACCCCCCCACAGACACCAGCAACATACACTCCCCATAACCCCCCACAGACCACAGCAATCCAGACACCCCATACCACCCCCATAGACTTCCAGGAACACACACTCTCCATACCCCCCCAGCACAGACCCCCAGCAACACAAAGTCCCCATACCTGCCCCGGCCCCAGCAACACACACTCCCCATACTCCCTTCCACAGACCCCCAGCAACACACACTCCCCATATCCCCCCACAGACCCCCATCAGCACACACTCCCCATACCCCCTTCACAGACCCCAGCAATACACACTCCCCATACCCCCCCCCCACAGATCACCAGCAACACACACCCCCGATAACACCACAGACCCCATACACTCCACAGACCTCCAGCAATGCACACTCCCCATACCACACCCCCACAGACCCCCAGCATCACACACTCTCCATATGCCCCCACAGACCCCATGCAGCACACACACCCCATACCACCCCCCCCCCCCACCCCACAGGCCCCCAGCAACACACACTCCCCATACACGCCACAGACCCCCAGCAACACACACTCCCCATACCCCCCCACAGAGCCCCAGCAACACACACTCCCCAAACCCCCCCCACAGACTCCCAGCAACACACACTCCCCATACCCCCCACAGACTCCCAGCAACACACACTCCCCATGCCCCCCCACAGACTCCCAGCAACACGCACTCCCCATACCCCCCCACAGACTCCCAGCAACACACACTCCCCATACGCCCCCACAAACCCCCAGCAACACACACTCCCCATGCCCCCCCACAGACTCCCAGCAACACACACTCCCCATACGCCCCCACAAACCCCCAGCAACACACACTCCCCATACCCTCCCACAAACCCCCAGCAACACACACTCCCCATACTCCCCCCACAGACCCTCAGCAACATACACTCCCCTTACCCCCCACAGACCCTCAGCAACACACACTCCCCATACCCCCCCATAGACCCCCAGTAACACACACTCCCCATGCCCCCCACAGACACCAGCAGCAGAGTCCCCATACTCCCCTGCAGACACCCAGAAATATACATTCTCCATACCCCCTGACCTGCAGCAACACCCACTCTGCATACTCCCCTCACAGATTCCCAGCAACACACATTCCCCATACCCTCCCGCAGACCCCCAGTAACACATACTCCCCATACCCTCCACAGACCCCCAGCAACATACATTCCCCATATTCCCTACACAGACCCCCTGCAACACACACTCCCCATGCCCCTCCACCCTCCTCCCTCCCCACAGATCCCAGAATGGCAACACAGCAGTAGTGGCCACAGACAGTGCTGCTTGACAAGTCCTGAGGCTGCAGCACTGCCACTCCAGAGAGTTTCCAGCCCATCCCCCACCTGCAACAGTGCTTGCTGCTGCCAGCACTAGGACCCAGAGTCAGCGCTAAGACCTGAAGTCAGTGCTCTGAACTGAGTCCATGCTGAGAGTCCAAGGTTGGACTCCGTGAGCAACAACAGCCCCCCATTCCCCACACACTCGCAGCACCCCACAACCCGAAACGCAACATGGCCGCCACGAAACAACCCCCTTTGAGCAGCACGAAGCAGATTGAAAACAGAGACTTACCTCCTCACTCACCCTCATTGATCAAGCGCCTGAATCTGATTTTTATACATGAGGTGTTTTCCTGACCGATCCAGCTGCAGCGAATGAGGTGGTTAAAGCAGGTGAGCTGGGACGATTGGGAGTGAAGCTCACTACTTACATTGTGAAGAATGCAAAAAGGAAATTGACCTTTTGACCATTTTGGGCAGGCTCTCGATTGTGCCGATTTTTTTTTCTCGATAAAGTGGGAATGGGCACAAAAACAGGCACCATTCCTGCTAGCCGCATCACACCCGATTTCACGACATATTCCCGCCACAAAATGGGTGCGATAAGGTCGTAAACTTTCGCCCAATGACTTGGATGCTACCCCAAAATGATTTCAGCACTGTGACCACCAATTTATGAAAGGAAACTTATATTCTTTGGAACAAATATGAAATGATGTATGATTCAAGTTAGTAAATACCAGAAGTCAAATGTAGGCTAAATATTTTACCTAGATCAGCTACTAGAAGTCGCAAAACTGAATAATAAGCATGTAAATGTGGCTGAAAATTCTGTCATTTTGCTTAATTAACTGGGTGTGTTGTAGATTCTGAATATTACAAAGATGAGCGGGTTAGGTGAATTGGCCATGCTAAATTGTCCCTTATTGTCAGGAGGGCTAGCAGGGTAAATATGTGGGGCTACGGGGATAGCGGCTGGGTGGGATTGTGGTCGGTGCAGGCTCGATGGGCTGAATGGCCTCCTTCTGCACTGCAGGGATTCTATGATTCTATGATACGGGTGGGATTTTAAGGCCTCGCTCATCCCAAAACTGTAAAATCTCAACGAGATCAACGGACCTTTCCATGGTCCGCCCCTCGCCTGCTCCGATTCCCATGGTGGGCAGGGTGATAAAATTCCGGCCTTAGTGTGAACAGGTTTGATTAGTCATTGGCATTTCCTTGTTCTGTGCTGGTATAAATCCAAAATTTCCATTTGATTGAGGGAGTCTCTTCCCATTTTGCTTCTATTCTATTTGCTCCCCTTGTTTTCCTGATCTGCTTTGCCTTGCAGGATCAAAGGTGCCTGTAGTCCTCCCATATCTCACCCAAATGACCTTTCTGTATGTGTGAACCTTGACACTGAGTGCCCACAGTCTTTCTAACCATGGACAGCACCACCTCTAAGGATAATCCAATGATGACCTTACTTCACTCGAATATACTCTGTTGCAAGGACCATGATAGAATACAAGAGGTCATCTGGCTGATTTTCCTTCTTTATCCTGGGAGTTTGAAGTTTAGCATCCTTCCTACCTCCTTGGCTGAGATCCACCAATTTAACATACTTTTCTTTTTACAAAAATGTACTTTATTCATAGAAAGAATATGACAAAAACATTTCAAAATAGCCATCACAGGAAGTGTAATAATATTCATGTTTTCTGCAAAAAATCATGTTGCATTCTGAGGTACTTCAATACAATCAAAAGAAACATTACAGAGATTTCAAAACAGTCATTACAAAAGGTGTAATAGCATTTAAGTTGTCTACATAGATCAAGTTGCATTCTGAGGTTCTTCAATACAGTTGTGACACATGTTAGTCACCATATACATTCAATGTGAGTCATACAGCCCAAGGGGTTCTATACAATACCCAACCTCTCGGTGCACTATTGCTGAAAGGTCTTAGAGACAACAACCTTTCCCTTTTGTGTCTGTGCAATAGCTGCCCCAAGCTTTAGTGCATCCATCAGCACGTAGTCCTGGGCTTTGGAATGTGCCAGTCTGCAAAACTCGATCTGGGCAACTCCTTGACTAACAAGTCTCGGGCAGACCAAATAGTGTCTTTCACCAAGTTGATGATCCTCCAGCAGCATTTGACTTTTGTCTCGATATGCGTCCCTGGGAACAGCATGTCGAGCACAGATTCCTATGTCACGGAGCTGCTCAGGGTGAACCTCGACAAAAACCACCTCATCTCTCTCTAGACCGTCCTTGCAAAGGCACATTCCACAAGGAGATGGACAATAGTCTCTTCCTCATCACAGCCACCTCGAGGGCAATGTGTGGACAGGCTTGTAGGAAGGATCTGATGGGGAAGGCCTTTTGCACCACTTACCAAACCACATCCTGGCAATTGTTTGAAAGTTCTGGTGATGAGGCATTCTGCCAAATGACTTTGACAGTCTGCTCAGGGAACTACCTGACAGGATACACCACCTCCGAAATCTTGGTGTTCCTGTTCTCTAGAAATTAGTTCCACAGGAAGAAGCAAGCCATCTGGAGAAACCGCTTTATCCATCTCTCTATCCTAATTCGAAGACGGAGGTTATTTGCTTTTCTTACTACACTTCTAGCTTTTTATAGCTTTATTTATTTAGTTTAGATCTGTCGGATTTTTGGCTGACATATTTAAGGCTAGTAAAACAGTTGCCAGGTATACCTGAGTATTGCCCAGATTCAAATGGTGCTGTGTGCATTTCAACCACCATTAAGAAGCTGTGAAGTTCTATCATGTTGTCCCTTTTTGATTCATGACTAAAGATTTGGAGTAAGGAGGTCTAATTCCTCCATCACCTGCCCTTTAACTTGATGCGAGTGACAGAGATCTAAGGCAGTCAGAGCGCATGGTAAAATCTGCCATGTACCAGAATAAAACTTTAACACTTGAATTGTGAAGTGCTCGGAATATGAGGAACATGGTATGTCAATAATAAAAACTCTTAAAACCTTCCATTGTGTATGAATATTCTAATTCCAGATCTCTAGCATTTAAGGTTTTTAAAAAATCTATTTTACATGTGTTCCTGAGATACTCTTTTGCCTAAGCACTGATATCAAATCCATAGAATTCATAGAATACCTATAGTGCAGACAGAGGCCATTCAGCCCATCCAGCCTGTACTGACTCTGAGACAGAGCATCCCATCCCCTGCTGTAACCCCACTTTTATCCTACTAATTCCCCTAATCTGTACATCTTTGGACATTAAGGGTTAATTTAGCATGGCCAATCCATGTAACCTGCACATCTTCGGACTGTGTGAGGAAATCGGAGCACAAGGAGGAAACCCAGACACGGGAAGAGCGTGCAAACTTCACACAGTCACCTAAGGCTGGAACCGAACCCGGGTCCCTGGCACTATAAGGCAGCATGTAACCACTGTGCCGCTATGCCAGCTTTATATATGTATTTTGCAATTAATATTTTTCAGGATGGCTTACATTGTATGTTTAGATTTTCGGTATTAGTAATGGGATGTTACCGTGGCATCTGTTTTTCTTCATGGGCATAGGTTACAATGGTGACACCTTCTAACTTTTAGACCACTGAAATATCTGAGTCCTCAGATCCCTTCCACTGTGACTGAAAATGTAGTTTATTGATTTCACAGATCATTTGTGTGCTGCCTTTGAAAAAAAAATCATGCAAATTAATTCCAGCAAATCAAAGAACTAGGACCTCCTGAGGAGATCCAATTAGCATAAGATCAGTAGTCAGAAAAATATTATCCAATTTTGTAATGGTTATGAAGCAACATTATATCTGGTGTGTCCTCTGTCAATGTCAGAAATGCAAAATTAATGATCATTTCATTTTTATCTATTTATGCATTCAAATTTGCCCTTTGCAGTCAGCTAAGCAGTGTGATGAGCAACAGTCACTGCCACTTACGCTCTTCAAATATATTGCATATGAAAGTGTTTTTCTGTGGGCGGCCTAACATGATGAGTTTTAAAGCCCTCTCTGTGGAAAGGTGAGAAGTTTCTTCCTGCCTGTCAGCTCTCACACATTCAGCTTCGAAATCAGACAATGTGGAATTGTGAAAAATGGCAAATGAGAGGGAGAGACATTGAGGCTGGTATGTGGCTTTTGGGAGACCATTGGTATAGCACTGAAAGAGAGCGTCTACTCATCCTTCTGACCGTGAATGGTGTGTGGCTCAAGGAGATGGGAGGGAAAATTGTCACGATTGACATTATTGAATGGTATTTATACAATAATGCCGTGACCAGTGTTATGTTTGGCTGATGTAGCAACATAATAAAACGTTCAGCCATGCAATCTTCATTCTCAGCCTGTCTTTCCACCAGCTAAGCAGAAGAATGAAACCAAATAACTTCAAAATTCACTCACTCTTGACCAGCGACCTAAAAATTCCATTAGGGGAGTAAATTGATCAGGATTGTCCAACACAAAGTAGAACGCAGGAGGAGTGAATTGCAGAAATAGGGTGATATTTTAAGTCAATGATTTGGTATAAAGAAAAGATAAAGGGGTGCTTGATTGTTGAATAGAACTGAACCATGAACATGTTTTATTCCTTAGTGACTGAATCTCAATTAAAAAACTTTCTTATGACTGATTGTCCTTTATATCAAACCATGGAGTTGAAATCCCGTTGCAGATTTGTCAGCTGCAACATGTAATCTTTGCTCACCTCTTCCTTTATTTGTTAAGGATATTTTCTAGATGGGTGTCTTTTCAAGCTGACATGCTCTAATGAGGAGCAATAAATCAGCCACTCGGCTTACTGAAATCAAAGAACAAAGAACAATACAGCACAAGAACAGGCCCTTCGGCCCTCCAAGCCCGTGCTGCTCCCTGGTCCAAACTAGACCATTCTTTTGTATCCCTCCATTCCCACTCCGTTCATATGAAATGAAGGTAAATCTAAAAGACGAAATGAATAATTATTAAAATGTGAGAATGCACTCTAAATATGTACAGCTGCCAATCTTCCACTTTCCTTTATTGTTGGATCAAAAAGTGTCCTCACCAAACAATCATTTGTTTAATTCTCAAACTTACATATTTCAAAGAATAGGATAGTAGGTCAATAGTGGTAAAACAGCAATTCCTTTTGAAATACTGAGATCTTTAATGATTTCACACCAGTGGGTGAGTGGCCATCAAGCTGCAAATTTATTTTTAAGAAGCAACTTTCAAATAAGATTTTTGTGACAAGGGTTGACGCCCTTTAAAAAAAAATCAACTCAACTGATACAAACCTGGCAGTGAGCAGTGCTGTGGGGGTAATTTTAACCAAACCTGTTGGGAATAAAACCCAAGATATCCACTCCATCTGACGAAGGAGCAGGGCTCTGAAAGCTAATGGCATTTGCTACCAAATAAACCTGTTGGACTTCAACCTGGTGTTGTTAAAATTCTTACTAGGAATAAAACCCACAGGATGTTATTTTCTACTAACTTCCATGGAATCACTTTCCCAATAAGCAGGTTAGGTTAAAATTGCCCCTAATGTGTATCCTTTTTGGTCAACTGTATTTTCAATAGTTTGGGAGAAATCAGTCACTTCAGCGTAGCTTTGAGGTATTTTTTAATTTCCATTATTCTCAACCTTGCAAAAGTCCTTTTTGTGTGACAGTAGTGTTGTTTGCATCACGTGTGTTTCCTGTTTTAGAGGCTGCTCTAGATGACATTGGGCAATGAAATTTTGGGCTGAACTTTAGGGTCTGTGGCGATGGGCAGGAAGTCTACGGACGGATCGCTGAATCCTGACTACCCATGAGAGATGTGCGATAATCCACTGATGACTGCCAGGCGGATTGCTGGATAACAGGGTTAGTGCAAGGGGCAAGCTGCTCGCCCAATTGGACATTGAGGGCAGGATGCCCAGGCTTTGAGCTAGCAGGAAGGACGTTATGGTTATTCAGTTAAAGGGATCCCGGGATTGTGTTATCATAGAATCCCTACAATGCAGAAAGAGGCTATTCGGCCCATCAAATCTGCACTAGTTCTCCGACAGAGCATTTTACCCAGGCACACACACTGCCCTATCCCCATAACCCCATTTACCCCACGAACCCCCTAACCTTGGGACACTGTCAGGGATCTGGAAGGAAGAAGGTCTTGGTGCTGCCTATGATTATTTGGCAGCATTACCACAGGTGTATGCCAATTTACATTTATTCTTCTCTGATTTTATCGTCGGGAAGATTTTAGGAACTCTGGCAGAAAGACAGAGTCATGGAATGTATTTGAAGCATACAGAGATATGGAGAATCAGGCTGTTCACTCTCTACCTCACTCCACAGGTGACCAAGAGAGGAAGCCAGGTGATGGGCAGGGCAGAGGGACTAGATTGGCCTCAAGGTTAGACAGCGATTCCCTGTGTGTCCTCCTCAAGGCTGTAACTAACAACTGGGAGAATCTCGTGCTGGCTGACAGTAGGAGATCTCCCAGCCTAACCAGACCAGCTTGGCCAGAGGTCACAGCAGAGGTCAGCAGCGCCGCAAATGCTTCATGACCTTTTATGAGCTGCCAAAAGGACCGAGACTCCATGTGGAGGTGCAACATTCACAGAAGGATGGGGGGAGGCTCTATTTGGTATTGTCTTGAATAAGCTGGCATAAGAACATAAGAACATAAGAAATAGAAGCAGGAGTAGGCCATCTAGCCCCTCAAGCCTGCTCCGCCATTCAATAAGATCATGGCTGATCTGATAGTGGGTTCAGCTCCACTTACCCGCCCGTTCCCCATAACCCTTAATTTCCTTAATGGTTAAAAATCTATCTATCTGTGACTTAAACACATTTAACGAGGTAGCCTCTACTGCTTCATTGGGCAGAGAATTCCAAAGATTCACTACCCTCTGGAAGAAGAAGTTCCTCCTCAACTCTGTTCTAACGTGACTCCCCCGTATTTTGAGGCTATGCCCCCTAGTTCTTGTTTCCATTGTAAGTGGAAATAACCTCGCTGCTTCTACCCTGTCTAGCCCCTTCATTATCTTATATGTCTCTATAGGATTTCCCCTCAACCTTCTAAACTCCAATGAGTACAGGCCCAGTCTACTCAATCTCTCTTCATAAGCTAACCCCCTCATCTCCGGAATCAACCTGGTGAACCTTCTCTGTACCTCTTCCAAAGCTAATATATCCTTTCTTAAATAAGGGGACCAAAATTGTACACAGTACTCTTGGTGCGGCCTCACCAGTACCCTGTACAGTTGCAGCATGACCTCCCTGCTTTTATACTCCATCCCTCTCGCGATAAAGGCCAACATTCCATTTGCGTTCTTGATTACCTGCTGCACCTGCAAGCTGAGTTTTTGTGATTCTTATACAAGGACCCCCAGGTCCCTCTGCACAGTAGCATGTTGTAATTTTTCACCGTTTAAATAATAGTCCATTTTACTATTATTCCTTCCAAAGTGGATAACCTCACACTTACCAACGTTATACTCCATCTGCCAGATCCTTGCCCACTCACTTAACCTATCCAAATTTCTCTGCAGACTCTCTGCGTCCTCCACGCAATTTGCTTTCCCACTAATCTTTGTGTCATCCGCAAACTTTGTTACCCTACACTCGGACCCCTCCTCCAGATCATTCCTGTATATGGTAAATAGTTGAGGCCCCAGCACCGATCCCTGCGGCACGCCACTAGTCACTGATTGCCAACCGGAAAAGTACCCATTTATTCCGACTCTCTGCTTTCTGTTAGATAGCCAATCCTCAATCCACGCTAACACTTTACCCCCAACTCCGTGTACCTTTATCTTACGCAGCAACCTTTTGTGAGGCACCTTATCGAATGCCTTCTGGAAATCTGAATACACCACATCCACCGGTTCCCCTCTGTCAACTGCACTCGTTATATCCTCAAACAATTCCAGTAAATTAGTCAAACATGACTTTCCCTTCATGAATCCATGCTGCGTCTGCTTGATTGAACCATTCTTTTCCAGGTGTCCTGCTATTTCTTCCTTAATGATAGATTCCAGCATTTTCCCAACTACAGAAGTTAAGCTAACCGGCCTGTAGTTACCTGCCTTTTGTCTACCTCCTTTTTTAAACAGTGGCGTTACATTAGCTGTTTTCCAATCAGCTGGCACCTCCCCAGAGTCCAGTGAATTTTGATAAATTACAACTAATGCATTTGCTATTACATCTGCCGGTTCTTTTAATACCCTGGGATGCATTCCAGGGTTGCATCTTGCACAAATACCACTGTACACAGCCCTGAGTCCTATGAAGAGGTGTTTTGTGGGGTGGGGGAAGTGCAATAGGTACACTGGTTATCGGGTGCTAATTATTGTGCATATGGTGCAGCCTGCGGAATTCTTAGATACCATATATGTGAAGGGCTGATTGTACAGGGATTTCAAAATCATTGCGCTGTATTTGCAGGGGCAGAGGGCCCACAATGCCAGGGAAAGATGTAAGATGGTGAGTGATGTGCCAAACCTGGCAATCCCCCTACCCATTGAGGAGGAGGTTTTGGAGTGCATGATGCCAGTTAGTGAAGTCAATCCACTGGAGAAAGAAGATGAGGATGGTCCCCGGGTGGTGAGGTTACAAGGGGCATCAGTTACAATTGAGAGAGATATATTTTAAAATGGCTACAGGGACAATCCGTGGTGTCTCAGTATATTGTTCAGAATGAGACAATGATACTATCTGATTGTGAGTGCTCTCATGCACTGGGAAGGAATGAATGCCTGTATGTTAGATGTCACAGTGCTTGTAGTGGTGGCAATGTGGAAACGTGTCTCTGCACAATCATCTCAAATGCTGAAGATGGTCTTAACCTATTCTGTTTCTGTCTCCTGTGCAGGTGCATCATCGACTGCTGCTGCTGTAAGCCTCCAGCTTCCCACACTGAGGAGGAGAAGGCAGTTTCAGACGATACAGCGTTACATTTTTTTCTGTACCAGCTCCAGCACAGACAGTAGCACTTTGGTGGGGAAATGCATTTGGGAAGTAAGGGGGCCACAGTCTGGTGACACCACATCATAGTCGCATGTGCAGCGATTGGAGACTGAGCAAGCTTCTGGCAGTGGGAGGAGTGCTGGAGGAGAGCCAGATGCCGAGTTCCAGTCAGATGACAAGCCTCTGGAATCGTCCCGAACACCTCAATACTACACCGCCACCCCCACACGCGCCCCCCCCAAAGTCTTTAACCAAATATATTCACTATTATATTTGCATGCCACCCCTTCTCCCCCCAAGTTTCTGACTTTACAGATTCAGGTGGTCTGGAGGCATTACAACTCTTCCGGATCTTATTAATTTGAAGTTTGGAGGAGTGGTAGTCTCAACTACTTGAGACTGACTTTGTTGGTCTGAAGTAGATATTGCAGGATGTGGTGTTTCAGGTTTTGGGGTTTCTACATCTGATTTGTTCAAATTTGACAGGAGATTCACCACAAAGAATGAGAAGAAAGCTCCTCCTTTTCTGCCCGATTGTGCCTTCTGGGGTATGTATCAAGTAAGACCATCGTTGATCTTTAACCCTCATGACAATGATGCTTTCCCTGAAAGGTTCCTGATCCAAATCTCTGTCTAGCCTAGGCAGGTTTCTAATCTGATATCTTCTATTGTAACTGGAAGCTTGTCACTGTCTGCGGGACTGTTCTCGGTCCTGAACCTTCTGATAGTCCCTGACTGTCAACGCTAGTTAATTTGTTCGGCAAAGGTAGGGTTCTGAAGACTGTGGAGGAACAGAGAGATCTTGGGATCCATATCCACAGATCTCTAAAGGTTGCCACTCAAGTGGATAGAGCTGTGAAGAAGGCCTATAGTGTGTTAGCTTTTATTAACAGGGGGTTGGAGTTTAAGAGCCGTGGGGTTATGCTGCAACTGTACAGGACCTTGGTGAGACCACATTTGGAATATTGTGTGCAGTTCTGGTCACCTCACTATAAGAAGGATGTGGAAGCGCTGGAAAGAGTGCAGAGGAGATTTACCAGGATGCTGCCTGGTTTGGAGGGTAGGTCTTATGAGGAAAGGTTGAGGGAGCTAGGGCTGTTCTCTCTGGAGCGGAGGAGGCTGAGGGGAGACTTAATAGAGGTTTATAAAATGATGAAGGGGATAGATAGAGTGAACGTTCAAAGACTATTTCCTCGGGTGGATGGAGCTATTACAAGGGGGCATAACTATAGGGTTCGTGGTGGGAGATACAGGAAGGATATCAGAGGTAGGTTCTTTACGCAGAGAGTGGTTGGGGTGTGGAATGGACTGCCTGCAGTGATAGTGGAGTCAGACACTTTAGGAACATTTAAGCGGTTATTGGATAGGCACATGGAGCGCACCAGGATGATAGGGAGTGGGATAGCTTGATCTTGGTTTCAGATAAAGCTCGGCACAACATCGTGGGCCGAAGGGCCTGTTCTGTGCTGTACTGTTCTATGTTCTATGTTCAATATGGAAAGTTGAGTGCCAGGTTTTCTGCCCATCATCAGCAGTAACTCTGATAGGGTCAATCCACACTGCAGTGGGGTGGATCTAAATGTCGAACATATTACAATCATGCAGATGCTCCTTTCTACCTCACCAGTAGATTGTGGACACCTTGGGGAACTGGTGAGGTGTCAAAATCTGTAATTCCTGGCAAAATGAGTGAAGTATTCATTAGCGAATTGTGAACCGTTGTCAGACACCACTCGGTGCGGTTTCCATGGATCATAAGGATTTCTTTCAATGATCTAATGACTGACTCTGGTTGTTGTGTCTAAATGCTTCACTTCAATTCACCGAGAGAAATAGTCAACAATGAGGAGGAAGAGCTTGCCACATTCCCATGGTCTGATAGTGTGTGGGGATAAGGGGCTTCCTCTGGACTGGTTTGTACAGCGTGCATACCGGCTGGTTTAAAACCATCGCTTCAATTACTCTTGACATCCCCGACAGCCGCACTGCAGGCTGGGCTCAGGTTCTGCTCTTTGTGATGTCCGAGTGGCTGTGGTGGATTTGTTGTAGTATCTCCAGACAGATTGAGATAGGAATGACCAATTGCTGATCATACACGAGCAGATCAGAAATTACAGCAAAGTGTTCCTGCTGCTCAAAGTAAATTTTCATAACATTGTTGCAATGGCCAACCTTCCAGACAGTACTGATGGATGTGGCCACACCCTTCATCTCACACCTGCTCCTGGTGTAACTGTTGAAGCTTTGTTGAAGCTCACCAGCAGTTGTGTTGTCACAAATTGAGAATATAACTCAAGCTCGTTGACCAGATTGACAAATACTTCTAAGTCTTACCTTATTTTTGTTATTTTTAATGGGAGCACCCACCAGCACACATTCCCTCACCCTCACCCACTCTCACCCTCACCCACTCTCACCCTCACCCACCCTCACCCACTCTCACCCTCACCCACCCTCACCCACCCTCACCCTCACCCACACTCACCCTCACCCACTCTCACCCTTACCTGCTCTCACCCTCACGCACCATCACCCTTACCCACTCTCACCCTCACCCACTCCCACCCTCACCCACCCTCACCCACTCTCACCCTCACCCACCCTCACCCACCCTCACCCTCACCCACACTCACCCTCACCCACTCTCACCCTTACCTGCTCTCACCCTCACGCACCATCACCCTTACCCACTCTCACCCTCACCCACTCTCACCCTCACCCACTCTCACCCTCACCCACCCTCACCCACTCTCACTCTCACCCACACTCACCCTCACCCACCCGCACCCACTCTCACCCTTACCTGCTCTCACCCTCACGCACCCTCACACTCACCCACTCACACCCTCACCCACCCTCACCCATTCACCCTCCACTTGGTCCCCCCCAGCCTCAGCTCCTCTCAGTTCCCCCCAGCCTCGGCTCCTCTCGGTTCCCCCCAGCCTTGGCTCCTCTCGGTTCCCCCCCAGCTTCAGCTCCTCTCGGTTCCCCCCCTCCCTTGCCTCGGCTCCCCTCGGAGACCCCTGGCCCCGATCACCCGGTCCTGTTGAAAGTCGATGGACATCTGTCTGGGCCATCGAATCTCCCGCAGCAGGACCACCACGACAGGGCCAGTAAATCCCAGCCATTCGATTCTTTATATTCTTCATCTTAAACCAGAGTACTTATCTTCATCTGTTGATGTGGGTAGCTGTCGGTGGACAGCAAGTATTTCTTTGCAGCTTTATCTACCCAGGTATCTCTTTGTTGGCCTCTCTCATTTCCAGAATGAATTCTTATTGAGAGGCCCATTAGTAGAGGTACTGAGACAGGAAAATTAGAACAATGGGCACATAAGGTCATTAGATCCAAAGTGCATGAATAAAGAAATCTGTAAAGAAAAACATCAACGTGCCCTCTACACGATCCATATACTTAACCAAGCCCAACAGCCCTGCATGATGAGTTTACACCAGTGTTATTATCAATTGCCATCCTGAATTCCAAAATAGCCAAAAATAATGTACAGGATGCCTCCCTTGTTCACTTCTAAATATTTAAATTCTTCAATTTAGGTAAGTTGTTCTTCTGATCTTTCTGGAGTTACGAATCTGCACAGGTTGTCAAGTGGGCAGGTCATAGAGTCGTAGAGTCATACAGTACAGTAACAGGCCCTTCGGCCCACCATATCCATGCCGACCATCAAATACCAATCAAATATCGATGCAACGTGACTGATCTCTGCTGACATTTTAATCAATTTGCCTGATTTACACACATAAAATGGATGAATCTGAACAGAAAATCTTGGTCGCACTGTCAGAAGTTCCAGCCTTTGAATAAAGCATTAAATAGAATGAAGGATAGGATTTGAAATGAATACATTGGAAAATGATAAACTGCAATACATTTTGAAGCTTTGGTTTCTTTTAGCCATGAAGGTGCACCTGTGTGACCACATTAGATATTGGTGACTGCAGCAAGCAAAGTAGTTCACTATCTATTCTGAGTTAGTTGAAAGGACAGTTGCTGTAGAACATTTGACTCATTAATAGATTAATAGATTCATTAAAGGATTTCATAAAATCTTTCTTGGGAATGTTCTACTCCATCTGATTATCTTCTGAAAGCTCAGAGTTCTTAGAGGACAAAAAGCATAATGTATTCAATCTTATGCTTCACTGAACATTTTTTAATTTACTTTCGCAAAATGGTTCAAGGTCCCTCAGGAGATCATCATTCATTTAACTGTGATTCAGAGCCCATTAGAAAGTTGTAAAACCAAGATTCAAGTGCCCGGCTTTGTTCAGATAAGATATGTGGAAACTTCAGTTACCCTTGTTCCAGGAATGGCAAAAGCAAGGTGAATGGAACTAATGTAAATCCATATCTCCGTGCAAGCAGTAAGTGTGAGGGAAAAAAAGATGCGCAGTATTGACAAATAAGAGTTGTTTTTTTCAATCTCGTGATCGATTTTAATCAAAGATTTGAACTTGCTAAAGCAATTAAAACATTATTTGCCTCCTGCTTCAAATGGTTTTGGATAACTTATTAATTAAGGTTGCATTTTGCGACTGTTTAAATTTTAAGGGAAAAGTAAATTTTTGGACAATAAATTTAACATCTGAAACTCCAACCAACAACATCCCAATGATTGCAATGCAGCAATCTTGCTGACAGTACAATGGTCTGAATCTTCCTGTCAGTGGCGAATTGGAGACATACAAAACTGGCTGCATTTAAAATGATGCCCCTGGGCGGCACAGTGACATAGTGGTTAGCATTGCTGCCTCACAATGCCAGAGACCCAGGTTCAATTCCCAGCTTGGGTCACTGTTCTCCCCGTCTGTGTGCGGGTTTCCTCCGGGTACTCTGGTTTCCTCCCACAGTCTGAAAGACGCGCTGGTTCAGTGCATTAGCCGTGCTAAATTCTCCCTCAGTGTACTGAACAGGCAGGAGGGTGTGGTGACTAGCAGATTTTCACAGTAACTTCATTGCAGTGTTAATGTAAGCCTATTTGTGACACTAATAAATAAATAAGCTACTTTATTTCATTGATTGCACGAGGGAATCTGGAGGAACTGGGAGGGGGAGGGGAGTTGGGATTGTGAGGAGGGGTTAAGGGAGTGCAGCTATGGGTGCTGTAGGCCTGCCGTCCCTCCATTCTGGCCCAGATTTTGCACTGCTGGGTCCTGGCAGAATCATCCGCATATACTCCCTTAGAACCCAGTCAGGCAAACTGCATCTTCTAACTTTCAATGTAACTAAGCTCCTGGGAAACCCATGCTGTTGTGGCCCTCAGTATTGGTGAGTGTCTCAGCATCTGCTACTGTTAGGACCACAAGATCCAGGCCAATAATTTTTAATGATGTACATATTGAAATGAATGAATTATTTGCCAGACAGACAATATTAGCTCCTGTTTTATTCTGATCACTGGTAATTAGGCAAATAGTGAAGAAAGCACACTTGACACGCAAGACTCTAGCTAGGAATGCTAGTCAGAAAATAATAGGTCAGCTGTAAGGGACGGGTGGCAAATCAGAGATGATAGTTAATTTAACCTCCTGAAGCTCAGCCTAATGGGGAGAATCTAAGTTAAAAATGGATGAAATTTCAATTTTGTTTTTTCTCATTTCTATTATAGCCAGAAAGCATTGAGGATTTTCTGCTTTGGCCTTCTGTGGTTGCAAATTAGTGCTCTGCATCCATTGTTTCTGGCACATATTGCCAAATTCCACAAGGAGAGGATGACAAATACGTGAATTGATCCGGTAAAAAGAGGCATTGTGAATTGTCGTTTGTCTGCTGGAGATGAAGTGACTGGTGGGCCAATTGCAGGTTGATAATGCAATTCAGATATCTGATGCTTTAGCTGGCGAGATCTACCCTCAACAATGTTAACGTGATTGAATTGCACTCTTACTCTGTCCTTCAGCAGCCAAAACCCAGGCAGGTGTAGTTGATGAAATGTGTAAAAGGAGTCAGCCCACTCAGGATGGCATTTTATCTGCACATTTTATCTACCCCTCCACTGTCATCCTATCTAAACACAATCCAGAATCCGGGGAGGAAGAGACAGCAGCACAAGTAATCTCAGGATAAACAAAGGGCAGCTGAAGTGTATGATGATATCCTAATCAGAGGGTCCAGAGACATTCGACCTTCGCTGAGGAGTGCCTGGACATGGATCTCACAGGTCTCGGTTTGAAATAAATGATACAAACAGTTAGTGTGATAACCGCTATAATCTGCTTGGGGAATCACTGATTGACCTCCCAGTTGGCCTCATTGAATATGAGCTCCCTAGGGATTGGTAATTAGCCAACCAGGTGGAACTCATATCCCTCTGCCCCATATAAAGCAAGACCCTGAGAAGACCCATTAATCTTTTAGTCCTAGTTGGGACCTGTTGTGTTCAACATGGGCTTGTAGTTATTGTTTATTTTCATTTTATGCAATAAAAGCATGGTTCCTTCATAGCCGACTCCTGGAGTTATTATAGTTAGCAGCTGAGGGTAATCTCCATAATATCATTCAGGATTTTGTTCAGGTATGCAGGTGAGTGAGAAAATTTAAGTCTGTTTTTAACGTCACATTAAGACAGCAGTGTCTAGGACCATCCAGTTTCATGGAGCTCCCGGCACTCATGTTATTTGATAAGTTCCAGGAAAACTCTCTAGCTGCGGAACATCTAAAGAATTCTGCAGGTCAAAACGAGATTCACTTTCATGAAGTTGTCAAGATGCATTCGTGCTCCAGAATTTGACCTTCCTTGATCTCTTCGAGGAAGATGTCAAACAGATTGCTATGGTTAACAAAGCCTAACCCCTGCTCCCATGGATAATGACCCAACTAAGAGCCACTTGAAGATGAGTAGAGATACACCACAGTGAGGCACTTGCCTCTACAAAAGTGATCATCAAAAGGACCAAATGGATTCTTCGGGATGGTTTTGCCATATTGACAGGTTGGGAGGGGTTCTGCTTGTGTGGGATAAGTACAATATGGCATTAACAATGCCACAGCTAAAATCAGAGACTAGGCTTCACACAATGAAACCAGGATGATTGACCGATGATTTGAAGTCCATTTGTTGTGCATATTATAACTGATTGCATTAAATTTAAAAAATAGATTTAATGACATTAAATGGAATGGGGCGGAGAGGGATACTATTTTTGTAATTGTTTTATCTTCTTCTTTATCATCAATATGACACTCAATGATCACGATAATGAGAAATGGCCATTTAGTTTTAGCATTGATCTGCAACGTGTGATGGAAATGTGGAGCAGACCTAAGTGATAATCCACTGCAGTAAATTATAATTTGTCCCTGTCATGGTAACAAATTGCTGTGGGGTTGTAACCAATGAGTATAAATATTATAGCATCCAACAAATGTTATTTAAATTCATGAAAAATATTTAATTTCCCGGAATTGCTAGATTCACCAATTGAAAGATGTTAGCTACCTGAGGAGAAAACAAATCATTTACCCCTCGGTATCGGTGGCGTACTGAACCTTCTGAAAGCCAAAACACACTGACACCAAGTGGAGAGAGTCAGCTAATACTACAGCACAGTGTCATCATTGTTACATGACCTATGACAATATTAATGGATGTCGTTTAGGGTACAGCTTTCTAATGACACTCTGTCATTTTTATTTTTTGATTGGAATCGAAGGACATTGCAAGCCCTAATCAGATCAAGCAATTTGTGAATTGTATGTGAAACCCCAGGTTGGGTTTTCGTTCTTAATAACCCACACAATAATTGTTTCAGATATTTTGTTACAATGGCTGGTGTGTCTGTGCTTCATGTTCTGAGGTGTATCATCATCAGATTAAACAAAGGCGTTGCAGGCGATGATAATACTTACCATTAATATATGACAGTGCTATCAGTCAACAAGCTTTTATTTCATTTCTCCAATTAGTTCATTTGACATGGATCAGTATGGATTATATTGTCATTGGTTAAGCACCCAGCCTTAAGGACTGGGATGAAAACAGAAAATGCTGGAAGAGCTCAGCAGGCCTGACAGCATCTGTGGAGAGAGAAACAGAGTTAATATTTTGAGTCCGATACGACTCTGCTACAGAACTGAGGAGAGATAGAAATGTGTGTTTTTCATACTGTTGAAAATGGGGGCAGGGACAGGTGGAGCGAAAGGGAAGAACAGGGATAGATTAGAGTTTGGGGGAGATTAAATGATAAGGATGGAACAAAAGGCAAATGGTAGTATTAAAGGAACAAAGCATTGGTCCAGAGCTGGTGTTAATAGCAGAACAAGAAGCAGCACTGTCTGAAAGAGAAACACGGGAACAAGATACAGACTAGCACTAGTGGAATAAAATACAAAATGGAGGACAGCATTCATGGTGTGAAGTTGGTAAACTCAATGTTGAGACAAGAAGGCTGTTAAGTGCCTGATGAGAAAATGAAGCACTGTTCCTCAAGCTTCCCTGAAACATTGCAGCAGGCCGAGGACAGAAATGTGAGTGTGAGAGCAGGTAGCGAATTAAAATGGCAAGCAAGCGGAAGGGTGGGATCATGCTTGTGGATTGAATAGAGGTGTTCCGCAAAGCAGTCACACAGTCTGCGTTTCAACTTCCCAGTGCTGAAGAAACGCATTGTGAGCAGTTAATACAGTGGAGTAAACTGAAAGAAGTATGAGTAAATCACTGCTTCACCCAGAAGGATTGTTTGGGGCCTTGGACAGTGAGGAGGGAGGAGGTAAAAGGGCGGGTTTTATACCTCCTGTGATTGTATGGGAATCTAACATGGGAAGGGGATGAGGTGCTAGGGGTGATAGAGGAGTGGACCAGAGTGTTGCGAAGAGACCAGTCCCTTCAGAATGCTGACAGGTGAGGGAAGATGTGTTTGGTGATGGCATCATGCTCAAATGAGCAAAAGTGGCAAATAACAATTTTTAGAATACAGGGGCTGGTGAGCTGGAGAGTGAGGGCAAGGGAGATCCTATCGCAGCTCGGCAAGGAAGGGTAGGGATGAGGGCAAAAGTGTGGAAATGGATTAGACATGGTTAAGGGCCCTGTCAATCACAGGGGGAATCCTCACTGAAGAAAAAGGAAGACATATTGGAAGTGCCATTGTGAAAGAAAGCATCATCAGAACAGAGGCGACAGAGATGGAAAAGGTGGGAGAACGGAATGGAGTCCTTACAGGAAGCAGGATGTGAGAAGGTGTAGTCAAAGTAGTTGTGGGAGTCAATGAATATGAATATACAGTCAATCTCCAGAACTGGAGACAGAAGTTAAGGAAGGGAAGAGAAGTGTTGAAAATGGAAACATGTAAAGGTGAGAGAAGGGTGGAAATTAGAAATTGATTAATTTTTCCAGTTCTGGACAAGAGCAGGAAGTGGCATCAATTCAATCATCTATGAAGAGGAAAAGGAGTTGTGGGAAAGGGCCTGAGTAGTATTAGAACAAGGAATGTTCCACATATCCTACAAAAAGACAAGCATAACCAAGGCCCATGAGGGTGCCCATAGCCACACCATTTATTTGGAGGAAGTGAGACAAGTTATAGGATAATTTGTTTAATGAGAGAGCAAGTTCAGCCAGGCAGAGGAGGGTGGTGGTGGGTGGGGACTGTTCAGGCCTCCATTCAAGGAAAAAGCAAAAAAAATCTCTCAGTCCATTCTGGTGCAGGATGACGGTGTAGATTGGATGGCCAAAGTGAAGAGGAGGCGGTTAGGACCAGGAAACTGGAAATTGTTGAAATGACATAAGGTGCAGAAGAATCATGAACGTAGGTGGGAAGAGACTGGACAAGGGAAGAAACAATAGAGTCAAGATAGGAAGAAATAAACTCAATGGGCTGGAACAGGCTGAAATGATGGGTCAACCTGGATAGTCCTGTTTGTAGGTTTTGGGAAGCATTTAATGATTGAGATGATATGGTAGATGTCTGTTTTGTGGCTGGAGTGCTGCTTGGTTACTGTGAAGCCAGGGGCCCAGTGAACTGAGTGCATCACTTGCACAAGCCTCTCACCTACATTGGAATGACACAGCTGACTTCAATACTTTATAGACAATGGGTCTCTGCGTCCAGCTTTTGGGAGAGTTGATACCTGATGCACTCAGTCCATCAGGTAGCTGCCATTGCATTATCCATCCCTTAATGCAACGCTGCCGCTTATGTTTCAACATTAGCTATCACAGTTAATTTTTCACTCTTTGTCTTTTTGAAATTTATTTCTCCCTCTCTTTAAGATCTTCTCAAGAGGCTCAGGAAAACAGCTAATCCAGGTGATCTGGTTAACTAAACATGACCTACAAGTGCATCACTTCAGTCTAGGTTGACTCAATTCCTAATGTTACCTCTCCCTGGTGTTTGGCATCTCTCAGAGGTAAGCTGCTCAAGAACAGAAATTTCTTGCATGGAAAACAAAATAGCAAAGGCCTATATTATTCTACTCTAAATGTGAAAAGCTGAAAGCTCATGGGCAGTGAAATAGGACACAAAGCAAATAAATGCAATGAATAGGGGGACATTATAGTTGGATGTTATTTAAACCAGATTTGAAGGAAAGAAGGCATAATGTTCGGGAGAGCATACGGCAGCAAACACTTGTAGTCAAGGTGAAGGAGCAGATAAATACAAAATGTAATTAGTACAGCATCTTGTGCAAACAGATGAACAGACAGCTTTAGAGCTGTTTAGGCAAGTAAGAGAGGATACGGAATATCATAATGCAACAATCATAAGATTGCCATTTACTGTAAGGAAAGTGGAGAGATGCAGGAAGGGATGATGAAGCTAAAATTTCACAGACATGATCAGTTCATAACAAAACACATAGAGGATGAATGCAGTCTACCAATAATGGTTGATAACTTGGAAGCAGGTGAACACTTGGGATCAGCGGGGTTGGGACACGGTGTGGGTGCCAAGGTCGTCTCTGGATCCTAATGCCTCTGGGAGAGTTTAAAATTTTCAAAGTGGAGAGAGGGAATGGGGACTGGCTCACCTTCAATTAACCCTGCATTGATCTCCTTTAGGAGCTTGTTAATAGGCTGGGGAAGGCAAGAATGGAATTTAAAAAGGGTAACTTGATGAACCTGAACAATCTGGTTCATGTTAGTGCCCAGCTGATAGGTTCGTTGATGAGAACATTTGAAAGTTTATTTTTATTTATTTTATTTGAAAGTTGTTGATTCATGGCCCAACTTGCACCAAATTGAGCACAGTCCCTTATTTTGTCTGCATGACCACTTCCCTCTGCGTTAGCACTGCTGGCCCTCCAAGGAGTTGCCTGCTCTACTTGGCAAGGCTCTCACCATGGCTGCTGTCTGCCTTTGTGGCATGCATCAGACAGGCTGCCCCTGCCTCCTGGAGGGATCCAGTGCCACGATTTGGATGCCAAGCTTGCCCCCTGCCCAATCAGGGCATCTATTTTTAAAATTGTGTCGTGGGTTTGAGACCCAAAATTCATCTGGGTGTTGGATTCCTGACCCCGCTTCGAAAATCTAAGCCTGGGTTTCCAGTAATCAAAATATGTTTCAATCTAATAATGAAGTTAAAGGCTGAAAATAACAATGTGGTTGCACAAGACTTTTTAGAGCAACTGAGGGAAGAGTTCTCTGGAGATTGAAGTGGAATAAAACAACAGGAACGTAGAATATTTTCATTCTTCAAGTTACTGTTCTCCCTTGGTGGCATCGACTGTCAGCGTGATTGTTTCACTGGCAACAGCAGCTTTCTGGCACCTTACAAAAGTAGCAATCTTTAAAACCCAGAATTACACAGCCCTGAGGCCACAAAAACAAGATATTGTGGGTGGGCGAAGATAGAATTTGCAGTGGGAATCAGTTACGCCAAGTCACACCCCTATTATGATACAGATGAGGATAATACATCATAGGAACACTTGCTGCCATTTTCACCCGAGCACAGGAATAACTGTTCACCCTGGGGGATCATTTAAAAGGCCAGTTTCTGACTGCAGTATGTAAACCTGCTATTAGAAACAGATCGTCTTTTCTTTTGCTTTTTACTGGCAGGCCACGAACCTACCAAGAGCCAAAGAAAAATGGATGCACCTTCTACAGCTACATAATCAAGTGTAGTCCATGGGTCAATAACTAGAAGAAGTATTAAAAATTCAGTTTCTAATAAAAATTTATTTGCAGGCCATACCTTTGTCATTGCGGCTTCTGCTATGTAGTAACAGCCACCATCCATCATAATGACCGGAGCTATTTACAGGAGAACAGAGATAATTATGGTATCAGGCACACTATCTGAACTGAAAATAAGCTAAAGCATAAAAAAAGAAGAGATTAGGCCCTGAATTTCATTGGAATTTCTGTCACTGCGCCACGATACCTTTGCTGGAGCCTAGTGGAATTCTCGCTATGCTTGTAAGTATTATTGGCAACATTACAGTGGCAGAACATCTGAGGAAATCCATGGTCAGTGACATGAAATTATCCAGTATGATCACTGAGATTATCAGTTTGTTTGGATCTCACTTCATTAATAGGCGGCCAAGCATGGAGAAGTAATGAATGAGGCTGGAAGAAAAAGAGAAATCTTAAGTAACACCAGAAGAAGATAAATGGAGTTCTTCTAGCATATTCTCAGTGTAGAAGGGTTGAAAAGCTTACTCACAAATGGAAGGTTTAATGGAAGAACCACAAGAAGTCAGCAGCGAAGGAAGCAGCTAGATAATATTGAAGACTTGCTCAAGCACTGCCTGAAGTCCAACTCCAGCCCTCACCCCTCACACCTCCCCATGCCAACACATGACATCTCATAACCCCACCCACCTCCATGGCCCCTCATACCCTCCATCCACTTGTTGCTATGATTAGAAAGCTTGGAAGATCATGGTCGCCCTCCCTACTCAGTATGACATTTAGACAGCCATGGCCTAGCATGGATTGTAAATTCATTTTATGGATGACAAACAATGATTGAAGCATAGTGAAGGTTTACAGCATATTCTAATTTATAATCATGTTGAATGGCAAAACTGTGAGTTCAGTGTCAGTAAGCATGTTTGAGCAATGCAGATAGGAAATCTGTTTCAAGAACCTACTGCCAGGTCAGGAAGAGCCTAAAGGTGTTGGCAACTGTACATACTTGGGCTCTCCAGCGATAGCAGATGAAAAACAAGTAAAGAAAGTTAATATATGTATTTGGGAAGACAAGTGCTGTATTTTTCAAGAAACCTATAGATAAATGCAATTTTCTGTTTAAAACAATGCAAGGAAAATTAAGCTAAAAGCTTTTGGAGTAATCACTTTATATATCATTAATTAATGCTAAAATACTTCATTATCATTAGTAATATGATTTATTTCCTATTAAGATCTACGCCAGAATTCTACCGGCCCACCCGCCACGGAATCGAAGCAGGTAAAGGGCGGACAACAGAAATGTTCGTTGACCTTGGGTGAGAATTTCCGGTCTCGCTCGAGCGAGGTCATAAAGCCCCACCCATCGTTTAATGTATTTTAGCTCCAAACTGACCATCTATTTCATTTCTTAATTTTCCTACTGAGTTCCTTTCGGGAGGAGTTATGGGAAAGTTAATTGAATGTAATGTGAGCAGCCACTTCAGACCAACCTGGTGCTAATCTGGAGGTGACTGAGATCAGAAGATTCATTATGGTTATAGGAAAGATGGACGGAACTTAGGCCTGAGTTGCCATTCCAGGGTCAGGAACGTAGAGCCGGGACAATTCTTGGCTCTGCAAACCTGG
Organism: Mustelus asterias; assembly: GCF_964213995.1. NCBI lineage: Eukaryota > Metazoa > Chordata > Chondrichthyes > Carcharhiniformes > Triakidae > Mustelus > Mustelus asterias. Next base: position 71,159,626 of record NC_135807.1, on the reverse strand, counting down.
GAGAAAGTGCCCCGGACTGCGGATTTACAGTCTGGAAGGGGCAGATGAAAATGGAATCTGTCAGGTGTGGAGACGAGCTGGACGGAAGGCCTGCTTTGGTGCACTAGCACTTTGCTGAAGTTATGTAAATAAACAAAAAACAGCCCTCACCCCTCACTCCACCCCATGCCCAAAGCATGCCAACACATAACACCTCACACCCTCACCCATCTCCATGGCCCCTTCATACCATCCATGTCAACCTACTGCTTTCTATACCAACTTAGTGCCAACCCACGTCCCACATAGACCACCCTTTACCCTTACATCTACCATGCCAACTCACCCAGCATCCACCATGGGCAAACCGCAGGATCCATGCTGAGATCAAATAAAGTTCTTCAGCGACTACTGATCAATTTGCTATTAAAAAAAGCACTAATTGTTAAAAGCCACCCCTACTTTTAACTTCCTTTAATTCTCTATAAAAAAAAACAATGGAATTCAGAGGCCCACTTCAAAGATAGTCCCACTTGGAACTATCAGTAAAACTGGTTGTGAAATCAATTAATCCTATAATGATAATCGTCAGCCATATGTCAACAGGCAAAATGTGTTTTTCAATTATTCAAAGGACAGAAGTTTTAAATGACTTGACAACTTGACGGTTCTTTTTGACAGCACGTTTTGTGACCTCTTCATAGTTCTTTTTGATGGTTCCTTTTGACAGCTATCTTGATAGTTCTCTTGATAGTTCCAATGGTTTAGAGTACTTTTTATGCACATTCAGGTCTACTTTTAACAATCCCACGAAGTACCTTGCTTTTTACAAAGGGCACATGACCTCTCCCAAAGGGGCACCTGACCTCTCACAAAGGTATTCTGGGAATATATCCAAAAGGTGCCTTATCTCTCCAAAAGGGTACGCCACCTCCCTAAAGTAAGTTTAAACTTCTCCTACCAGGTCACAAGTGCACAAGTGATTTATTGGACATTCCATCATTGATAATCAGATCAGCCTGAGGCAGCTGCATTTTAACATGCACAGTTGCCTCTGTGAACCACAGATGTTCAGATTGGAACTGCTCTACCCCTGGTGAAAATGGTGTCTGAGGAAGGACAGGACTTATGGATTCCAGCCTCCGGAGCCATTCTCATAACAATGGAAAGCCCCTCTGTCTTTCTGAAAATTCAGACCTTAGTGTAGAAAATATTCTCTGACTTTCTTTAAATTACAATTGTGTATGCAAAATATAGCAGAGAGAAAACCTAATACTGCAACACTTAAAGATAGAAAAAATAATAAGTTTAATTGTTGGAAAACTAATGAACAAAGGGAAATTGCTGGACGTGCACAGAATGTCCCTGTCCATTCTATGATGCTTGGACATGGTGCAGGCTTAGACATTTGATTTCCTGCTGGGGGATCCTAAGAGAGTGTGGAGTCTCACTATGTCTCAGACCCCTATTTATCAACTACAGCTCAGCCTTCAACCCCAATATTCCTACAAAACTCATCTCCAAATTCTGTGGCCTAGGGCTAGGCCCCTCCCTCTGTGACTGGATCCTACACTTCCTAACCCACAGACCGCAATCAGTAAGATTGGCAAAAACACCTCCTCCACGATTATCCTCAACACTGGACACAAAGCTGTGTTCTCAGCCCCCTACTATATTCCTCGTAAACCTATGACTGTGTGGCCAAATTCCCCCCCAACTCGATTTTCATTTTGCTGATGACACCACCATAGTGGGTTAAATCTCAAACAATAATGGAACAGAGTACAGGAAAGAGATGGAGAATGTGGTGAACTGGTGCGATGACAATAATCTCTCCCTCAAAGTCAGCAAAATGAAGGATATAGTCATCAACTTCAGGAAACATAGTGGAGGAAATGCCCCTGTCTACATCAACGGAGATGAAGTAGAAATGGTCGAGAGCTTCCAAGTTGCTAGGTGTCCAGATCACCAACAACTTGTCCCGGTCCCTCCACACCGACGCTATAGTTAAGAAAGCCCACCAACGCATCTACTTTCTCAGGAGGCTAAGGAAATTTGGCATGTCTGCCACGACTCTCACCAACTTTTACAGATGCACCATAGAAAGCATTCGTTCTGGTTGTATCACAGCTTGGTATGGCTCCTGCTCTGCCCAAGACTGCAAGAAACTACAAAGGGTCATGAATGAAAGCCAGTCCATCACATAAACCAACCTCCCATCCACTGACTCTGTCTACTCTTCCCTCTGCCTCTGAAAAGTAGGCAACATAATTAAGGACCCCACGCACCCTGGACATACATTCTTCCGTTGGAAAGAAAATACAAAAGTTTGAGGTCATGTACCAACCAACTCAAGAACAGCTTCCTCCCTGCTGCCATCAGACTCTTGAATGGACCTACCTCATATTAAGTTGATCATTCTCTACATCCTAGCTATGACTGTAACACTACATTCTGCACCCTCTCCTTTTCCTCCTCTATGTATGGTAGGCTTTGTCTGTATAGCACACAAGAAACAATACTTTCCACCGTATACTAATGCATGTGACAATAATAAATCAAATCAAATATGTGCCACAACCTCTGTCTAGGTGCCTGCTGTTTTATTAGAAGTGCTCCATGTAGTGTGGTGTAATATTCACCTTTAGATTTCAGATAATTCCAATTTTATCTGTGGAGACTAAAATGACATGTTCCTCACAGATATATCAGCTTAAAATGCAGGGCTTCAGCACTGGAGATTGCTGCAGCATGCATTGAATGGCATTCAATTGCCTAATCTTAGATTTGTGCACAATGTAAATTGCATACAAGTTGTATACAGAAGCACCTTACAAAACTTAATATACTTCTTGGTGATGCTGCCAATTCATTTTCAACAACGCTCTCAAGGTTCTCAAAGCAAGCCTCCACTTCTGTTGATGTTGATCCAGGGCTCCCATTCCTCTCATTTTCTTTTAGGTTTGGCAGTTTAATTGCCCCCAATAATCTCACATGGTGGCAGAAACAGATTCAATAGCAACTTTCAAAAAGTAATTAGACATATATTTGAAAAGAAAAAATGTAAGGGGCAATGGCGAATAATTGAAGGAGTTCGATGAATAGCTCCTACAAAGAGTTGACACAAAAATGATGGGTGCAATTACGTTCTCTGTACTGAAAGATTCTATAAGACCATAAGACATAGGAGCAGAATTAGGCCACTCGGTCCATCGAGTCTGCTCCGCCATTCAATCATGGCTGATATTTTTCTCATCCCATTCTCCTGCTTTTTCCCCTGATCCCCTTATTAATCAAGAATCTATCTATCTCTGTCTTAAAGACACTCAATGACCTGACCTCCACAGCCTTCTGCAACAGATATCCACAGATTCACCACTCTCTGGCTGAAGAAACTCCTCCTCATTTCTGTTTAGCCTGAGGTTGTGCCCTCTGGTTCTAGTTTTTCCTACTAGTGGAAACATCCTTTCCATGTCCACTCTATCCAGGCCTCGCAGTATCCTGTAAGTTTCAATGAGATCCCCCCCTCATCCTTCTAAACTCCAACAAGTACAGACCCAGGGTTGAGATGGTGCTCTTCTTACCTTGCCTGATGTGATAAAGTCAGTTAGCTTTTTTCTATGCTCCCTAATCCATGCAGGGTGATTGTTGCAGCACTGAATACCCTAGCTGTGTTAGGTTGCCATCCATGGGGCCCCATGCACCATTCCCTTTTCCGCTTGAATTCCTCTGATACCTCTTTCACAGCTGCATCGGAATACCTAGGGGCTCACTTCTCTCCACCTGAAAATGTGGCCAATGTTTCAAAACAAAACTTACAGCTCAACAGTAAATTTTAATTTGTCCATGCCTACCCCTTTAAACTGCAGCAGCACAGGACTTTCCACGTTCCAACAGACGAGCTACAAATCAGAGGCATACCCAAACCTGGAGAACACCACAAATATTTTAATTGGGAATATCCTGGGAATAATTGTGGAATCAGCAGACTTATATTTGGTTAGTGTCAATCACACTCCATTTTCCGTCTGCTGGGGATCTTATCCAAGCAGAATATCTCGACTCACTGTTCAGAAGAACGGAGATATTGGCTAAGGTTATGAATAAGAAGTATATAGGGAGATATTGGAAATCCAGCCTTTAACTCTATTCGTCTCTTCCCCAGATGGCCGAGAGAATGGAGTCAGGAGCTGGGGAGAGCAAAAGATGAAGGACGGCCCCAAGGTTTGATAATGACTCACTGTGAGATCTTCTTTAAGTTGCAAGTGATAGATGGGGGGTGGGGGGAGGAGGGGGGGAAGGGGGGCGGTCCTCATGCCTGCTGAGGGGAAGAGGAGAGTTCCCAGCCAGACCAGAGTGGCCTAGATGGAGGTCGCACAGAGGTCAGCAGCCTTGGGGTCATCCAGTGAACCTAGCTGCAGTGCCACAAAGAGCTCCATGATTTTCTGAGATCTGGAAGGGCAAGCACGTAACTCTGGAGTTGGTCATATATGTAAAGGTATGATGTGGGTCAATTGTGGGATTGTCTTCTGTATTGTATGGCAGCATTGATGCACACATGCCATCTGCATGGCAATAAGGACTAAGAAGGGGGTAGGAACTGCCACACCAGTTAGCTGGCAAAAAGCATTGAGAATAGCGTGGTGCTGACAAAATACACAAAGGCCACACTTTTGAAGGCATCATTGTAGTACAACATCATTATTGCAGTCCACCTCTTTACTTACAGGGGAAGAGGGTGTATAATATCTGAGAAAGGATTAGGGCTGGAGATAGTGTCCCCAATGACACCATTGAAGAGGAGGTCCTAGAATTGACTTCCAACCAATAAAGCCAGGCCATAGGTTGAGTTGAGCTAGGAGGAAGGCCACAGAGAAACAAGGATGTATAATTCCAGCAAACACTGCTGAAGGGGCCAGGGAGGGGAAGGTGCTGGAAGCGGGGGAAGCTGGCACGAGGATAGGATTGATGGCTTGTGACTTTGAAGGCTTACTGACATTGGTGAGGAAGGTGTACTTCTATGTAGAATAGTATAAAGTTCTGACAATCAATCACATCTACCAATGGCTCAAGTGTTCAGAAGGATGAAGAGTGACTCAGCAAACTCACTTGCAAGGTTGAAATGCTTCTAAACGTCCTTTTTGTTTCTCTCACAGGTGCAACTTTGCCATCTACAGGTGGTGGCCCTGAGGGACCAATATGAACGTCTGAGGAGGCAAAGGATGCTTTAGAGGGTGCAGCGTCACATCCTTGTGTAGCACAGATGCCTCAGCACAGTTACATGTACATAGGTGGGTATGTGCAACCTGGTTCTAAGGGATCCACACACTGGTGAGGGCACATTAGAATCACACATTTGGGGATTGGGCAGTTGGAGGATTGCTGGTGGTGACCAGGATGCTGAGCGCCAGGCTGATGATGAGCCTCAGGTGGCAGGTACTGTACGTCCAGTGCGAGGTGTATGGGGATGTGGCAGAGATACCAGAGGTGTTGCACATTCTGGCACTGACATTGGAAGAGTCCATCCAGGCAATGAGTGCTGTGATGACCCATTCTTCAAAACATATGGCTTTCTCTATTGAGGAACTGACGACTGTTGTGGGGGTCGGAAACACAGCAGTTCACGGAAGTAATACTGGGTATGCATACTGACCTGCATTCCATCACTAGTCTCTGAGCTCCGTGGCCCAGAGCCAGAGCAAGAGGGGGAATGAGGAGCTGAGAGTCACATCCAGTCCCTGGTCCCGCTCAGGAAAGCCGGGAGGGCCAAGTGGATCCCATAGCAACAGAGGAGCAACTGCCAATACCATTGGGGAGCACCTTTCAAGGTGCTACTGGTGGACATGGCCTTTCCTTCACCCCTCTGCCATTGACACAGATTCCTTTGAATGCTGCAGTGACAGATCAGCATCCTGCCATTGTGCAGGAGGCTCCCACCGCGCCTCAGGTGACCAGAGGACTGATGCCAATGTCAGCACAGACAAGGGGGCGTAACGGTCAGAGGCCTGTCTTCATCATAGCTGGCAGCAAATGGGAAGGGAGGGCAAGACACACACCACCTGGAAAAGTTCCAAGCAAACCCCATGTTAGTCGCACTTGCGTGCACATTGGTGCCTTTCTTACTTGTGAGATTTGAACATTGACATGAATTATTGTGTACATAAATGATTTTTATTTTGCAATTATTATCCAGCTGTATCCATTCCTTATCTTTGTGAGAATGTATGGATGTGGATTTATTGGATGCCCTTATGTCATTCTGTGATTCTGGGCATCTTTCTGCTTGACATTATTTGTCTGAGTAACATTGCCCATAAAACATAAAGCTGTGTGGAGAAGGTGCCAATTACCATAAAGGTGATATTGAGCTGGAGAAACTCAGATGCTGGAATCTTCTGATGATCAGAAGCCCCTGTGTCTCATGGACATCCAGACCCTCCCAAGGATTGGTTTGGTCCGTTGGCTGCTGTAGCTCACCCGCCTCTTCCTCTGACTCTGAATCCAAGGACTGGGCTGTCTCCACCAATTCCTCCACTGACAGAGTTTCCCGTCTCTGAAGGGCGAGGTGGTGGAGTGCACAGCAGAGGCAGTACACAGAAGGTTCACGAGGATTATCCCCGGTACGGAGGAATTGTCTTATGCAGGAAGGTTAAACATTTTGGGACTCTACGCACTGGAATTTAGAAGAATGAAATTCTTAAGGGATGATTCTTAAGGGTCTTGACATGGTAAATGCTGAGAAGATGTTTCCCCTCAAGGGAGAGTCTAAGACCAGAGAGCATAATCTCAGAATAAAATAGCGCCAATTTAAGACTGAGATGAGGAAGAATTTCTTCTCATAGAATCATAGCATCCCTACAGTACAGAAAGAGACCATTCGTCCCATTGAGCCTGCACTGACAACAATCCCACCCGATCCCCTATTCTCTCAGAGAGTTGCCAGTCTTTAGAACTCCTTACCACAGAGAGCTGTTGGGGCAGAGTCATTGTGTATAGTTAAGGCTGAGATAGATTTTTGATCAGTAAGGGAATCAAAGGTTACAGGGAAAGGTGCAGCAAGCTTAAGGGGCTGAATGGCCTACTCCTGCTCCTATTTCTTATGGTGTAATGGCCTTACTACCATACTTATTACTAACAATACTCAGGCTTCATGCTTAGACTTTGAACTGGTGTTATCAGCCATTTCTTCAGGGAGTATCCCCTGTTTCCATCCATCCAAAGAATCCTGGTCCAGAATCATTCCCAGCACCTGCTTTGTACCACACCTCCCGCAGAATGAAGAATGTCCATAGGGGATGCCATTTCACACCACAATGGTGCATAGAATCTAGAATCCCTACAGTGCAAAAGGAGGCTATTCAGTCCATTGTGTATGCAACAACCCTTCAAAAGAGTACTCTATCTAGGCCCACTCCCCCACCCTATCCCTGTAACTCCGGACATTGATCAAGGCCAATCCACCCTAACCTGCACATCTTTGGGCTGTGGGAGGAAACTGGAGCAATGAGAGGAAACCCACACAGACACGGGGAGAACATGCAAACTCCACACAGACAGTTACTCAAGGCCAGAATTGAACCCGGATTCCTGGCACTGTGAAGTAGCAGTGCTAGTCACTGTGCCACCGTGCTGCTCAAAGGTGACTGCAACACCAACTTTTTGGACCCTCTCCTGAGGAATAGCCCTGAATCTGATCAAAGGTGTATGTAGAGGAATTTGTTTTTCAGCAGCCTTCCCTGCTAAAGTCAGGCATTGACTGCTTTCCATACTTTATATTCCCACTTTCATCAGCCCCTGAAAAAAAATGTGATTTCCACCAGCAGTATTTCCTGTGCACCCGCCTAATGAAATGTTTTCTGGCATTAATTCAGTTTCAAATCTTTAGGCACTAATTTCAAAATAGGGGAAGGGCTGCTGATTTCTGAGCCCACCGACCTATTGTACTATTGCCCAGTGTAACGGTGCCAGGCTCATGAACTGATTTGATTAATTTGATTTGATTTACTATTGTCACATGTATTAGTACACAGTGAAAAATATTGTTTCTTGTGCGTTATACGGACAAAGCATACCGTTCATAGAGAAGGAAAGGAGAGGGTGCAGAATGTAGTGTTACAGTCATAGCTAAGGTGTAGAGAAAGATCAACTTAATGCGAGGTAGGTCCGTTCAAAAGTCTGATGGCAGCGGGGAAGAAGCTGTCCTTGAGTCGGTTGATATGTGACCTCAGAATTTTGTGCCTTCTTCCCGATGGAAGAAGGTGGAAGCGAGTGTGTCCGGGGGGTTTATTCACACTGGATTTAACACTTCTGTGGGTCTATGGCAGCTCCACTTTAGCCACATAATATTCTGCCCACTGGCTTGGTTCATGCATGCATCTATTTATTATAATTTACTAAAACGCTTTTATGCTCTTGGTTTCTTAAAATAGCAATAAATGGAATCCAATCATTATATAAAACATTTTTAATATTATACTTTGATGAAAAATTGTATGATGTGTATGATTAAAAGGGGTTTGACACCTTAGAATTCAGTATTTGAATCAGGAATGCATTTATTTGAAGTTAATCGTGTGTTAGTTATGCTCGCAGCTCGAATTGATGTCATCAAAATGTCTTCTTTCCCAAAGAACTCAGTTAAAAATTCCCAGGAGTGTGGTGCCTTCACAGAACATTTGTTTTTTTTCCCTGTGGAGCAGCTTTCAGAGTGAAATATTTTAACAGGTGAGTGCCTAAGCTATAACAACAGCCCCTGGTGTCTGTTGTGCTGGTGGTTTATGCTCTAATGATGCACTCAACTCTGTTTCCATGGTTCAGTGAGTAAGCTAGAGTATATAGTAAGATTAATTACTGCCTTTAACACTCCAAAATGAGTCAATCTGTGTATCATCATATGAGGAACTGAGATAGGTGTTGGACAGAAATTCAGACTGGCTCCTCCACAAACCTGAAATTCCTCAATGGGCTCCACTGAGGTGATAGTTTACACCAAGGAGTAAAGGGGGAAAAATTACCTGTACTTTACAGTGTTTAGGATCATAGGAATAGAGATAGGACATTCAGCTCCTTGAACATGCTTCATCATTCAGTCAGGGAGCATTTCAGCACTTCAGCAGTCAAGGGCATTCAGCCTCCGATCTTAGGGTAAGCATTCTCCAAGGCGGCCTTCAAGACACTAGACAACAGAATTGCCAAGCAGAAACTGATAGCCAAGTTCTGCATGCATGAGGATGGCCTCAACTGGGATCTTGGGTTCATGTCACACTACCTGTAACCTCCACCATACTGCCTGGGTTTGCAAAATCCTACGAACCGTCCTGGCTTGAGACAATTTACAACTCTTTAACCTGTGATTATCCCTCTCTTCACACACACTGTTTGTACCTGTAAAGACTTGATTACCTGTAAAGACTCGCAATCCAACCATTCTTCACATTCCAATCTAATTACCTTGCAATTGTGTCTTTGCCTATATATGCTGTGTGTGTGAACTAACCTCTCCTCACCTGATGAAGGAGCAACGCTCCGAAAGCTCATGATTCCAAATTAACCAGTTGGACTTTAACCTGGTGTTGTGAGACTTCTTACTGTGCCCATCACTCAATTAGATCAGGGCCTCAAATCTCTTTACTCAATTTTACTTCATATCCCTTAATACCCTTAACCTAACATAAATCTATCAAACTCAATCTTGAGAACTTCACTTGAGCCAGTATTCACAGCCTTCTGGGAACAGAATTCCAGATTTCCAAACACCTTTGTGTGTTAAATTGCGTCTTTATTTTACTCTTAACTGGCTTGGCTGTAAGATTAAGATTATGCTCCCTTGTTCTAGATCATTCCATCAGAGGAAACCGTTTTTCTCTTATATCCGATTGAATCTTTTTGCTATTTTGAAAACTTTGGGCAAAAATCTCAGAAAAGCATTTCCTTTGGACAGCTGATTTTGCTGCTCACCTTCTTCTTCCAGAGTGATGTCTTCGGATCATTGGAGAACTGTATGCTGACACCAAAGCCAGTGTTACATATTTAGATGTTGCATCTGCAGTTTTAGAGCTGAAAATGAGTCTGCTGTTTTTTAGGATAAGCTGGGAGGTGCGGGGGCGGGGCGGGGCGGGGGGGGGGGGGGGGGGGGGGGGACATGATTTTGGACCTGCCTGCAACCATTGAGGTGGAAGGAGGCAGCATGGAAATTTGGCCTGAAGAAATTTGTTCTGTAAAAGAGTCATGTGGACCCAAAACACTAATTCTGTTTCTCTCTCCACGCATGCTGCAGAACTGCTGAGTTTCTCCAGCATTTTCTGTCTTTATTTCAGATTTCCAGCATCCACAGTATTTTGCTTTTATTTTATGCAAATTCGGTGCTGTCTCTTCATTTACCTATTTGTAACATTGGTCTGAGGGGGCCCCACACTATTGGCTGCCTTAACACTCCGCAGGGGGCCAAATATTGTGGTGTGTGCTAATAGCTCATGGTGCAACCAACCTTCTCTTCTTAAAGGCAATCTGTCTCTCTTAAAGATAATCCGCACTGAATTACATGTGGCTCCTGTTGCTTACTCTTGCTGCAAACTTGACACAAAGAAATAGAACACCAGGGCAGGGAGGGAGCTCCCAGGTTAACTGATGTGGTACTGGAGGCCTCAGTGGTAGAGATTGACAGGAAGAGAGAAGCTATGTTTCCTTCGGGGCCAGGATGTCCTTAGTTGGGATCAGGAGCAGGTGATCGGGGAAGTCAGTTCCCAGTGCCTGGATCCGAAGACCTGGCAGCCATGCCACAAAAAGTCTAATGACCTCACACAGGTGGTCACATGATATTTCTCACACACCATGCCTCCAACTTCCCAGTGTGACCCAAGGCGCCACATTCGCTCACTCACCCAGCATCTCTCAACGCTCATACCTCACCATCCAGATACTTTACCTCACCCTTACAAATATTCCATTGATGCCAGCCTCACACACACGTCTTGCTGTTTCAACATTTCTCCAGCTATTCAGCTGTGGCAGGCATGCTATCCAAGCATAATGCTGTGCAATAAATTGTATTCTTCCCTCTTCCTTGCAGGACAAGGCAGTACACAATAGCAGAACTGGCAGGTGACAAGAATTTCTGCATCCCCTCAGACCGATGGTGGAGATGATTTTCCACATTACCAGACTGGCTACAACATCGCTGAGAACTTTGAGGTGGCACTTTCCTGCCTTAACTCAACTCCCAGGTCACCCTAATCTCACTATCTGGCATGACGGACAAGCTGCTGAAGGTGTCATCATGGCATTTCACCCACTTTCCATCACCAAATTTCCTCTTTCTGAGTTCCTGCTCTTAGATACCCAAGAGCTCCTGCCTATCCAGCCACAGCAGCTTTTAAAGAGTGAAGATCAGCACAGCACTGATGATGTGGCTCCATCACTTGATCTAACATTCAGAGTCACAAGCTCAGACACTGGCATTGTACGAAGCTTAGAGACTACTGTGGAGTTGGGATCTGCATTTGCTGAGTCACTAATGACACTGGACAATGCTTGCCCATCCACCATCATTATTGATATTCCACACTGGTTTCCCATGCCAGCATTTCATAGAATACCTACAGTGCAGAAGGAGGCCATTTGGCCCATCGAGTCTGCACCGGCCACAATCACATCCAGGCCCCCTTCCCATAACCCCACATATTTACCCTGCTAATCCCCCTGACACTAGGATCAATTGGTCAATCAACCTAACCCGCACATCTTTGGACTGTGGGAGGAAACTTGAGCACCCGGAGGAAACCCATGCAAACATGGGGACAATGTGCAAACTCCGCTCAGACAGTCACCCAAGGCCGGAATTGAACCTGGGTCCCTAGAGCTGTGAGGCAGCAGTGCTAACCACTGTACCACCATGAATATTCAATTCAAAAGCACTGTCCTTGTATTTAAATAGATCAAAAGCCTTGACCCATCTTCTTTTTGTAGTCTCCACCTATACAGCATTTCTTATCTCCAATACTCCATTGGTCTGACTCTTGTCTTTTCTGCACAGTGCTGTTTGTTTGACTCAGCATTAGTAGCAAAGCCATCAGTTGCCACAGTCCTACTCTTTGCAGTTGCTTTCCTCAATGTCTTCCTTGTCTTTCAGAAATCATTTTCAAAACCAACCTCTTTGATTGTGCAGTTTTACTTCATTTGTTCCTGCCTTGCACAGAAGTCAATTTTGCACCTAAATTACAGCAGATAAAACATTACAGCCAAATAGTCCCCTGTCGTAAGGACTTGTTCAGCAGATTCATGAAGAGGTTCAGAGGCTTGTAAGGTAAGCAGTAGTGTTTATTGGTAACAAATAACTATGTACAAAGCATAGCCCGAACTATGAGTTAACTCAATAATTACTTCTTCACATATCTGTGCACACCCTTAGATGGACTCGGGTCCCTTGTCATGTGACCCTTTACATCACATGGTGAGTGGTACCGTTCTTCAGTTCCACATTAACTCTTGCTGTGCCAAACACACTTATACTGCACCACCCCAAGTCTTTACCCAACAAATTTAAAGTATTATCTTTCGTTACCTTCTACCCCATCTCCCCATCACACAACAACTCATCTGCTCTGTGCCAACACCATAGACTTGTCTCGTTCCTTCCGGAAGGAGTGTTCACTCCATTCCTTCACAGTGTGAACACAGGTTTTCTTTATCTGTGGTGTCTATTTGGGAATTGACGGTGTATGTCCATTCCACTTGAATGTTCCTCATCCATGAGCTCAACCTGCAGTTTGACTTTCATCGCCGCACTGTTGTTTCCTGAACCCGCATAGCTCACTGGTGTGTGCTGTGGTGAATTGATGGTCACCACTCTCCTGTTCCAGCATTGGCATTCCTGCTGTATACTTCTGCTGGACATTGCAGTTTCATTGTGTGACAGCAAGCATTGGAGCCTGTAACCTTTGACGTCATACTGTGGGTGGTACTGTTCTCCAGACCCACATTTACCCTTACTATATCAACCACCCTTATACTACATCCTCTAGCAGACGTGAATACTTATTCAATTTCAAAGATATCTTAGGAAAAAGCAGGTAACAACACTAAGGAGGAATTGCTGGATCTAATGCTGGAAATGAGGTGGGGGCCAAGTGGACCAAATGTCTGTGAGATAATACTTGGGTAAGAGTGATCATGCGGTACCACAAAGCTTAGATTAGTAATGGAGTAAAGCAAGGAACAATCTAAAGTAGAATATCTAATTTGGAAAAAGGATAATGTCAATGGGGTGGGAAGGAGTCTAGCCAGCGTAAAATGGAAGCATAGGCTGACTGGAAAATCTGTACGGAGAAGATGATTCAAGTACAGGCGATGTATATGGTGGTACAGTGGTTAGCACTGCTGCCTCACAGTGCCAGGGACCCAGGTTCAATCCCGGCCTTGGGTGACTGTTTATGTGAAGTTTGCACATTCTCCTCATGTCTGTATTGTTATTGTTCAGGTCAGAAACTCCAAAGTGTTATATGGAGCATGCCTGGATCATAAGTTTTGCATCCTGAATTTGGCTAGGATAAGCATGATATGTTTCACTTCAAGTATGATTCAAATAACCCACTAGGGAGCTTTATCAAACGAAGTTTAATTAAGAATATAGTTAACATGTATGGAAAGATAATAACAATAACTTTTATCAATTACAAACAAAAACAAAACAACCACGATAATGTATAACCCTTAACAAATATATCTAAGATGTTCCAATCAAGCGAAAACCTTCCATAGACAAAAGCCTTTGAACAGTTCAACACAACAAAGTCCAATGCTCATGTGATACTGGAATTGAGTCCTTTGGTTGAATTCTGCAGTTGAATTGATAGACTCAGAACAGTTTTAAGTCAGAACAGCTTCCCAAAACACCAGGGAGAGACTCTCGGCAAGCCACCAACAGCAGAATCTTTCCTTCAGGAAAGCAAGATGCATTGCTTTCAGCTGCCCAGCAGAATTTCCAAAACCAAGGGAGAGAGAGAGACTTCTTTTCAGCCTGATGTCCCTTCTAAAAACTAAACTCTAACTGCAGCCAAACAAAAATGAAACCTTAAACTCACTAGAAAAGAATAAAAAACTGTCCAGAAACACATGACCGTCCTCCTAACAATGCAGTATCATAAAACAACCCAGAGTTAAATTAAACAGATCCCATTTAAGCTATTGAAGTAGCAACAAATGGATTCCTCCAGACAAACCAGTGCCATAATGAGTAAACAACTGAAGCCAAAAAGGACTGCTTACAACTGCAGAAGACTTGATTTAGAAAAAATAATCTCTTAAAGGTACACTAATGTCACATTGTGGATTTCTTCTGAGTGCTCCAGTTTCCTCCCACAGTCCAATGGTGTGCAGTTAGATGGATTGGCCATGCTAAATTGACCATTAGTGTCCAAAGATATGTAGGGTAAGTGGATTAATCATGGTAAGTGGGCAGGGCTACGAGCGGTGGGCCTAGGTAAGATGCTGTTTTGAAGATTTGGTGCAGACTCGATGGGCCAAATGGCCTCTTTCTGCACTGTAGGGATTCTATGATTCCAACAATAGGGAATGGTTGGAGAACCAAAATTAAGGATTTTTGGATGAAAAGGGAAATAGAGAATTTGATGAAACCAAAAAAGTGTCTATGATGCATGTCAGGTGAATTCTTCAAGCAAGAACGATGCCAAATACAATAGTGTGGGGGAAATAAGATTAACAAAGAGAAAAGATGAGAATAGGATACTATTTATATAAATGGTAACTCTAAAATCTTCAATCAGCATGTAAAGAGACATTAAATGAGATAGGGCTTATTGGAGACAAAGATGGTGATATATGCTTGGAGGCACAGGGCAAGGCTAGAATACTTAATGAGCATTTTGTATTGGTGTTTACTAAGGTAGAGAATGCTGACAAAATATTGGTAGAAGTGGAAATGGTAAAGGAATTAGTGGAGTGAAAATTCAGAGGCAGCATGTGCTGTAAAGTTGGTTATGTTTTGAATGGAAAAGATATCTGATTTGGCTGGCTTGCATCTCAGGTTGCTAAGGGAAGTGGGGATGGAGATAGTAAAATGGCTTGCCGTAATCTTTCAATCTTCTCAAGGTACAGTGGAGCTGTGAAAGGATAAGGAAGTGGCAAATGTAATGTCCTTGTTCCATAAAGGGTGTAAGGACATTATTGATAACCAGAGGGCACTCAGTTTAACATCAGGAGTGGGTGAGGTTTTAGAACCAATCGCCAGGGGGAAAAAATTAACAAATGCTTGGAGAGGTTTATAGAACATAGAACATAGAAAGCCACAGCACAAACAGGCCCTTCGGCCCACAAGTTGCGCCGATCACATCCCCACCTCTAGGCCTATCTATAGCCCTCAATCCCATTAAATCCCATGTACTCATCCAGAAGTCTCTTAAAAGACCCCAACGAGTTTGCCTCCACCACCACCGACGTCAGCCGATTCCACTCACCCACCACCCTCTGAGTGAAAAACTTACCCCTGACATCTCCTCTGTACCTACCCCCCAGCACCTTAAACCTGTGTCCTCTCGTAGCAACCATTTCAGCCCTTGGAAATAGCCTCTGAGAGTCTACCCTATCCAGACCTCTCAACATCTTGTAAACCTCTATCAGGTCACCTCTCATCCTTCGTCTCTCCAGGGAGAAGAGACCAAGCTCCCTCAACCTATCCTCATAAGGCATGCCCCCCAATCCAGGCAACATCCTTGTAAATCTCCTCTGCACCCTTTCAATGGCTTCAACATCTTTCCTGTAATGAGGTGACCAGAACTGCGCGCAGTACTCCAAGTGGGGTCTAACCAGGGTCCTATAAAGCTGCAGCATTATCTCCCGACTCCTAAACTCAATCCCTCGATTAATGAAGGCCAGTACGCCGTACGCCTTCTTGACCGCATCCTCCACCTGCGAGGCCGATTTAAGAGTCCTATGGACCCGGACCCCAAGGTC
Organism: Mustelus asterias; assembly: GCF_964213995.1. NCBI lineage: Eukaryota > Metazoa > Chordata > Chondrichthyes > Carcharhiniformes > Triakidae > Mustelus > Mustelus asterias. The sequence goes on along the minus strand of NC_135807.1, from coordinate 71,143,681 downwards.
CTTCTGATCCTCTACACTGCTAAGAATGGTACCCTTCATATTATACTGCTGCTTCATCCCATTGGATCTGCCAAAATGGATCACCACACACTTATCCGGGTTGAAGTCCATCTGCCACTTCTCCGCCCAGTCTTGCATTCTATCTATGTCTCGCTGCAACTTCTGACATCCCTCCAAACTATCCACAACACCACCTACCTTGGTGTCGTCAGCAAACTTACCAACCCATCCCTCCACTTCCTCATCCAGGTCATTTATGAAAATGACAAACAGCAAGGGTCCCAGAACAGATCCCTGGGGCACTCCACTGGTCACTGACCTCCATGCAGAGAAAGACCCCTCCACAGCCACTCTCTGCCTTCTGCAGGCAAGCCAGTTCTGGATCCACAAGGCAACAGCCCCTTGGATCCCATGCCCTCTCACTTTCTCAAGAAGTCTTGCATGGGGGACCTTATCGAACGCCTTGCTGAAGTCCATATAGACCACATCCACCGCTCTTCCTTCGTCAATGTGTTTGGTCACATTTTCAAAGAACTCAACCAGGCTCGTAAGGCACGACCTGCCCTTGACAAAGCCGTGCTGACTACTTTTGATCATACTAAACTTCTCTAGATGATCATAAATCCTGTCTCTCAGGATCCTCTCCATCAACTTACCAACCACTGAGGTTAGACTCACCGGTCGGTAATTTCCCGGGCTGTCCCTGTTCCCTTTCTTGAATATAGGGACCACATCTGCAATCCTCCAATCCTCCGGAACCTCTCCCGTCTCCATCGACGATGCAAAGATCATCGCCAAAGGCTCCGCAATCTCCTCCCTCGCCTCCCACAGTAACCTGGGGTACATCCCATCCGGTCCCGGCGACTTACCAACCTTGATGCCATTCAATAGTTCCAACACATCCTCTTTCTTTATGTCCACATGCTCGATCCTTTCTGTCCACCGCAAACCAGCAGTACAACCACCCAGATCCCTTTCCACCGTGAATACCGAGGTAAAGTATTCATTAAGCAGCTCCGCCATTTCTAACGGTTCCGCACAAACTTTTCTCCCTTCACCTTTTAAGGGTCCTATGCCTTCACATCTCATCCTTTTACTCTTGACATATTTGTAGAAAGCCTTGGGATTCTCCTTAATCTTACCCGCCAAGGCCTTCTCATGACCCCTTCTCGCTCTCCTAATTTCCTTCTTAAGCTCCTTCCTACATCCCGTATACTCCTCTAAATCCTTAACACCTCCTAGCTCTCTGAACCTTCTGTACGCCTCTCTTTTCTTATTCACCAGGTTCATCACAACCTTCGTGCACCACGGTTCCCGTACCCTACCAACACCCCCCTGTCTCATCGGAACGTTGTCATGCAGAGCTCCAGACAAACATTCCTTGAAAATCCTCCACTTTCCTTCGGTACTTTTCCCCAAGAATGCCTCCTTCCAATTTACCCGTCTAATTTCCTCCCTGATGACACTGTATTTCCCTTTACTCCAGAGAAACACTTTCCTAGCCTGCCTGATCCTATCTCTTTCCAATGCTATCGTGAAGGAGATAGAATGGTTTGAGTTAGTTAAGGAGAGTCACCTTGGATTTGTGAAAAATGGATGACGTTTGACAGATCTGATTGAATTTTTTGAGAAAGTTACAGAGAAGATTGATGAAGAGAGTGCTGTGGATGATGTCAATGGGCAGAATTTTACTGCTCCCCCACTGGCGGGTTTGCAGGCCTGTAAAATCTTTCAGGTAGCCTTCCTGCTGCCCTCCCACTCACTCACCACTGACCTGTCTCCAATTTTGCCGGGTGGGGTAGGTGAGGTCGAGGGCAGCCTGACCTCCCTCATCCCAATGGAGGCCATAATGGTCATTACCATGTCCCACTCAGCCTCAATTTTCAGGGTTAGATGGAAGCCCGGTTGGCCGCTCTGCCTGGACCTTGGGCAGGAAGGGGGATGTGCCTCTCTTAAGGTCTGCCCCCTTTAGGCCTCACTTCCCTTTCCTGCCAGCAGACCTCCTTTGCACTTAACGGGTCCTGGACTCTGGGGTTTAAAATCTGGGGACTGTTTGTAGTCCCAGTCTTGGCCACCACTGCCACTGGGACAATGGAGCTGCTGGCCATTCTGATTAGCTGGCAGCTTTCTGAGGCAGGGCAGAAGTCCCGTCTCCAAACAGTTCATGTTCATTAACTGACAGCGGGGTTCTGTGATTGTCAGGAATTTGTTCCCCACTGACTTCTCAGGTGCCTTGGAAGGAAATGCCACCATTGGAAGAATCCCTGCCCTGTAGATAATTTAAGAAAGCCTTTGACAAACATCACATGAAAGGCTGCTTAGCAAAATGGAGAATTTGTTTTTATTCTTTTGTGAGACATGGCAATAAATGCCGGCTGGCCGACATTTATTGCCCATCCCCAGTCGCCCTTGGAGGGCAGTTGAGAGTCAACCACATTGCTGTGGCTCTGGAGTCATATGTAGTCCAGACCAGGTAAGGACGGCAGATTTTCCTCCCTAAAGGACATTAGTGAATCAGATGGGTTTAATTGACAATGGTTTCATGGTCATCAGTAGATTCTTAATTCCAGATGTCTTTTATTGAACTCAAATTCCATCTGCCGTGTGGGATTCGAACCCGGGTCCCCAGAACATTAGCTGAGTTTCTGGATTAATAGTCTACTGATAATACCACTTGGCCATCACCCCACTATTGTCGGAGTATCCGTGTCAGTTTGGATTAAAAAATTGGCTTAAGGACAAATAACAGCAAATTGTTGTAAATGGTTGTTTTTCAGACTGGAGAATGGGAGAATGAGAGACAGTGGTGTCTTCCAAGGGTCAGTGCTAGTTTCTCTGTTTTTTTGATCTTATATAAAATCATAGAATCCCTACAGTGCAGAAATAGGTCATTCGGCCCATCAAGCTTGCACCGATAACAATCCCACCCAGGTCCTATATCCGTAATCCCATATAAATCACTCAGATATTGAATCACAAGAGTAAAATTAAAAAATTTGGCAATGACAACAAACTTGGAGGTATGGCAAACAATGAGGATGTTACTAATTAAGTGCACCAGGACACTGATAAACTAGCAGACTGAGCAGACAAGTGACAGATAGAATTTAATCCAGAGAAGTGTGAATGAGATGATGCATTTTGGCAGAAGGGATAAAGGGAGGCAATATACACTTAATGGCACCTTTCTAAAGAGCGTGCAGGGACAGAGGAACCAGGGGATTCATGTGCATAGATCTTTGAAAGTACAGGAAAAATTAAGAGACTAATTAGCAAAATATGGAATCTTGGACTTCATAAATACAAAAAAAAGAGGTAAATAGAGGTATTAAGAATAAAAGCAGGGAAGTTATGCTGAAATTTATAATGTCGTGGTTAGGACACAACTAGAGTATTACATCCAATTCTGGGTACCACACTTTAGGAAGAATGTAAAGGTCCTTGAGAGGGTACAGAGATTTACAAAAATAGTGTCATAGGGATGAGGGGATTTAGCTACAAGTTAGGTTGGCTCATCTGGAGCAAAGGAGGTCGAGGGGGAGATATGATAGAGGTCTACAAGATTATGACAGATTTAGATAATTTAGTTCCATTAGCTGAGTGTACAAGGTCTAGGAGATATTGATTTAAGATTTTGGACAAGAGATACAGGGGGTGCTGTGAGGAAGAACTTTTTTATGCAGTGAGTGATAATGAGCTGGAACAGCTGGGCTGCCTGAGGGTGGTGGAAGCGGAGACGATCAATAAAGCAGAGACAATCAGTGATTTGAAAAGGAAATTGAATAGGCACTTGAGAGAAATAACCTTGCAGGGTTACGGGGAAAGAGCGGGGAAATGGGACGACAGAGAGCTGGCATAGGCTTGGCAGTTCAAATGACCTTCTTCTGTGCTATAATGAGACTATAATTGTAAGATGAACAATTTAAGAAAAAATATCCATGGCTTGTTTACCCTGGTTGAAAAACACTTAACTGTAATGTCACTATCAATGATTGTGTAATTTGTGGCTGTAAAATGCTACCCTTAATAGTAAAAGAGTAAACGGGTCTCAGTGGGATCATCTTATTAAAATGTAATCATTTTGGTTTTGCAACATTAATTGCCGGCACAATGTGCTACTGTAAATATTACTTTTTTAATACACAACATTTCACTTTGTAATAGAATACATATATTAAGGCTGATGTGAATACAAGAAATCCTTCATGAATTTATTTGTTAGTTTACATTTCAAAAGGAAGATTAAAAGTAATGATCCAAATATTGCCTTGTTCTGTTCCATTTAAAAAACGCAACCTTAGTGCCCTGGAATAAAGAGAAGACAAAGCGCTCAGACTCCCAAAGGAGGCACACCTGAAAAAGAAAGAGTTTGCAGTTGTACAGTGCTTTTCTGATCTTAGGACATCCCAGGGCATTTTACAGCGAATTAAATACTTTTGAAGTATAGTCACTGTTGTAATGTAGAAAACTAGACAGCCAATTTGCACACATTAGTTCAGTGTGCTGCCAAGGTAAAACACCTCAGCTTGGGGATAGCGACCAGGGTAAAACACCTCAACATAAGATAACGACCAGGGTAAAACACCTCACCTTTAGATAACGACCAGGATAAAATGCCTCACCTTTAGATAACGACCAGGTAAAACGCTTCACCATTAGGTAGCGACCGGGGTAAAACGCTTCACCTTTAGGTAGCGACCGGGGTAAAACACTTCACCTTTAGGTAGCGACCAGGGTAAAACACTTCACCTTTAGGTAGTGACCAGGGTAAAACGCTTCACCTTTAGGTAGTGACTGATGCACCATTGATTCACGCAAAGACTAGATGTTGTGAAACAACAGGCTTTTATTAACAAGAACAGAAGCACTCCCAAACCGATGGCGAACCCGAACTGAGGCAAAAGGGGCGGAGAGCAGCCACCTTTATACCCCGAGGAGGGCGGAGCCCCAGATTGAGGCAGCAGGGGCGTGCCCAGGCATATCCTATATACAGACAGTATTACAGTGGTTCACCACATTCACCCCCTGTTTAAAAAAGAGTTCGGCGGGGGTGAGTTGGTGGAACGACAGTCACAAGTTATTAATTCAAGTTACAAGTTCAGTCTCTCCGGGGGCTTGATCTGCCGCTGCGACCACCGCAACATCAGCCGTGGTGCCGGTTCAGGAGGCCGCGGTGATCATAGAATCATAGAAACCCTACAGTGCAGAAGGAGGCCATTCGGCCCATCGAGTCTGCACCGACCACAATCCCACCCAGGCCCTACCCCCACATATTTACCCGCTAATCCCTCTAACCTACGCATCCCAGGACTCTAAGGGGCAATTTTTAACCTGGCCAATCAACCTAACCCGCACATCTTTGGTGATGGGTCAGACGCCAGTCCATAATCGGTGAAGCCGTCCGTAGCGCCTTCAGACTGCCGGGTGTGTGGAGGCTGCTCCTGGGGCTCAGGCGTGCCGTACACGGGGGCTAAATGAGCGTGCTGCGACTCTGGTGCATCATGGACGACGTTGGGAGCTGGGGGTGAGGGGCCGTGGGACGTAGTACCTGCGGGTGCCAGGTCTCGAATGGAGACCGTGTCCTCTCGCCCATCGTGATACACCACATAGGCGTATTGGGGGTTGGCGTGGAGGAGCCAGACCATTTCGACCAGGGGGTCCGACATATGGGTCCGCACGTGCTTCCGGAGCACGACAGGGCCAGGGGACATCAGCCACGACAGTCGTGAGGTCCCCGAGGAGGACTTCCTGGGGAAAACAAACATTCGTTCATGAGGGGTGGCATTGGTAGCTGTGCACAGTAGTGACCTAATTGAGTGTAGCGCATCAGGGAGGACCTCTTGCCAGCGGGAGACTGGAAGACCCTTAGACCGGAGAGCTAATAAAACGGCCTTCCAGACTGTCGCATTCTCCCTCTCCACCTGTCCGTTTCCCCTGGGGTTGTAGCTGGTGGTCCTACTCGAGGCTATGCCTTTGGAGAGTAGGTACTGGCGCAGCTCGTCACTCATAAAGAGGAACCCCGGTCACTATGAATATAGCTGGGGAAGCCAAACAGGGTGAAGAGGCTGTGCAGGGCTCTGACGACCGTGGCTGAGGTCATATCCGGGCAGGGAATAGCAAAGGGGAACCGCGAATACTCATCAACGATGTTGAGGAAGTATACGTTGCGGTCAGAGGACAGGAGGGGACCTTTGAAGTCAACGCTCAGGCGTTCGAAAGGGCAGTGCCTGGTTACAGACCTGACTTCCTCGATGGAATAGAGCAGGTTCCGGGCCTTGATGAAATGGAAGAACCTGGTCACCCCCGGGTGGCAGAGGTCATCGTGGAGGGTCTGTAACCGGTCTAGGTTCGCGCTGGCACAGGTCCCCCGGGACAGGGCGTCTGGGGGCTCATTGAGTTTCCCAGGCCGGTATAAAATGTCGTAATTGTAGGTGGAGAGTTCGAACCTCCACCTCAAAATCTTATCGTTCTTGATTTTGCCCCGCTGCGCGTTACTGAACATAAAGGCAACGGACCGTTGGTCCGTGAGCAGGGTGAACCGTTTGTCAGCTAAGTAGTGGCGCCAGTGCCGCACAGCCTCCACGATGGCTTGTGCCTCTTTTTCGACAGAGGAGTGTCGAATTTCAGGGCCCTGGAGGGTGCGTGAGAAGAAGGCCACGGGTCTGCCCGCCTGGTTAAGAGTGGCGGCTGGGGCAAAGTCAGACACATCGCTCTCCACCTGGAATGGGGTGGATTCATCTACAGCGTGCATCGTGGCCTTCGCGATATCCGCTTTGATGCGGTCAAAGGCCAGCCAAGCCTCCGCCGCTAGGGAAAAAGATGTGGATTTGATGAGCGGACGGGCTTTGTCCGCATAATTGGGGACCCACTGGGCGTAGTATGAGAAGAAGCCTAGGCATCTCCTCAGTGCTTTGAGGGTGGTGGGGAGGGGAAGTTCCAGGAGGGGCCGCATGCGGTCGGGGCCGATGACCCCGTTCTCCACAACACAACCAAGGATGGCGAGGCGGCGTGTGCAGAATATGCACTTCTCCTTATTGTAGGTCAGGTTGAGGAGTGCCGCAGTGTGGAGGAATTTTTGGCGGTTGGCGTCGTGGCCCTGCTGATCATGGCCGCAGATGGTGACATTATCCAGGTACGGGAAGGTGACCCGCAACCCGTTCTGGTCCACCATTCGGTCCATCTCACGCTGGAAAACTGAGACCCCGTTGGTGACGCCGAAGGGGACCCGAAGGAAGTGGTAGAGACAGCCATCCGCCTCGAAGGTGATGTATTGGAGGTCTTCCGGGCGGATAGGGAGCTGGTGGTATGCAGACTTCAAATCAATGATGGAGAACACCCAATATTGTGCAATCTGATTGACCATGTCAGATATGCGGGGAAGGGGATACGCATCCAGCTGCATGTATCGGTTGATGGTCTGACTGTAGGCAATGACCATGCGAAGTTTCTCCCCAGTCTTGACAACCACCACTTGGGCTCTCCAGGGACTGGTACTGGCCTCAATGATCCCCTCCCCCAGGAGGCGTCGCACCTCGGAATTGATGAACGCTCTATCACCAGCGCTGTACCGTCTGCTTTTGGTGGCAATGGGCTTGCAGTTGGGGGTGAGGTGCTCAAAGAGCGAGGGAGGGGCGACTTTGAGAGTCGAGAGACCACAGGTGGTGCACGGTGGCTGGTCTAATAGCTGTGGATTTTGGACGGAGATTGGGGGAAAAGGCCCATTATACACCATAGTGACGCTCCCAAGGTAGCACATGAAATCTAGCCCCAGTAGTACGGCAGCACAGAGCTGTGGCAGCTCGAGGAGCCTGCACTTGTCGTACACCATGCCCCATATAGTCAGAGTTGCTACACAGTACCCGAGGACATTCACTGACCGGGACGTCGAAGCCATAGAGATTGATTGCTGCATTGGCAGTACTGGCAGTGCATAGCGCCTCACCGTGTTAGGGTGGATGAAACTCTCCGTGCTCCCACTGTCAAATAAGCAGTTAGTAGTGTGGCCGTTTACCTTGATGTCCATCATCGACCAGGCGAGTTGGTGAGGCCTGGACTGGTCCAACGCGACCGAGGCCACTGTCGGGTTAGGCGATGCGGTGGACGGTTCCCAAAATGGCGGCCCCCGTGACTCGGTTGACGTTAGCCAAGATGGTGGCTCCCGTGTGTTGCGCGTGCCTGATGGCGTCCAAGATGGCGGCCTCTGTGGGTCGCACGCGGCCGCTGGTGTCTAAAATGGCGGCACCCGCCGATCGCACCCGGTCGATGGCGTCGAAAGCAGTCCCTTCCGCGGATCGCACGCAGCGCTGCTGGGCCTGGGGGGCGATTTTGCCCTGCAGGCTTTCAGGTAATGACCCTTCTTACCGCAGCCAGAGCAGATCGCGTCTTTCGCCGGGCAGCGTCGTCGTGGGTGCTTCTCCAGGCCGCAGAAGTAGCACCTCGGGCCTCTGGGGACTGCCGCAGTGGTCAGTTTGGCTTCGGGACGGGGCGTGGCGTAGGTTTGCAGCCCTCCTGGGTACAGCGATGGCTGCAGTCGCGGTCTCCACGGTGCGTCCTCGTGGTCCGGGGTTGTATGCCTCGAGGTTCCGGAACGCTACCTCCAGTGAGCCAGCAGGTTCCACAGTTTTCTTCAGGTCCAGCCCATCTTGTTCCAGCAGGCGCTGCTGGATATAGGTCGACCTGATGCCCGCGACAAAGGCATCTCTGATCAGGTCATCGGCGTTTTGGGCGGCTGAAACGGCCTTGCAGTTGCAGGCTCTGCCGAGTGCACGCAGTTCGCGCAGGAATTGCTCAGTCGATTCCCCGGGCTGCTGTCTGCGAGTGGCCAGCAGGTGTCTGGCGTAGACCTCGTTCAGCTGCCGGTTGTACTGGCTCTTGAGGAGATTGATTGCCTCCTGGTAAGTCTCTGCGTCTCGGATCAGCGCGAAGACGTGAGCGTTGACGCGGGCGTGGAGCACGTGTAGTTTGTCGATGTCTGTTACGACGACGGAGGAGGAGGAGGCGATGAAGGTCTCAAAACAACGCAGCCAGTGATCAAAAGAGTTCGAGGCGCCGACTGCCTGTGGATCCAAATCCAATTTGTCAGGTTTCAGGAGTTGCTCCATTTCAAAATGTTGTTAATAAAATTGATGCACCATTGATTCACGCAAAGACTAGATGTTGTGAAACAACAGGCTTTTATTAACAAGAACAGAAGCACTCCCAAACCGATGGCGAACCCGAACTGAGGCAAAAGGTGCGGAGAGCAGCCACCTTTATACCCCGAGGAGGGCGGAGCCCCGGATTGAGGCAGCAGGGGCGTGCCCAGGCATATCCCACATACAGACAGTATTACAGTGGTTCACCACTGTGACCAGGGTAAAACGCCTCACCTTTAGGTAGCGACCAGGGTAAAACACTTCATCTTTAGGCAGCGACCAGGATAAAACGCTTCATCTTTAGGTAGCGACCAGGATAAAACGCTTCATCTTTAGGTAGCGACCAGGGTAAAACACTTCATCTTTAGGTAGCGACCAGGGTAAAACGCTTCATCTTTAGGTAGCGACCAGGGTAAAACGCTTCATCTTTAGGTAGCGACCAGGGTAAAACGCTTCATCTTTAGGTAGTGACCAGGGTAAAACACTTCACCTTTAGGTAGTGACCAGGATAAAACGCTTCACCTTTAGGCAGCGACCAGGATAAAACGCTTCATCTTTAGGTAGTGACCAGGATAAAACGCTTCATCTTTAGGTAGCGACTAGGATAAAACGCTTCATCTTTAGGTAGTGACCGGGGTAAAACGCTTCATCTTTAGGTAGTGACCAGGATAAAACGTTTCATCTTTAGGTAGTGACCGGGGTAAAACGCTTCATCTTTAGGTAGTGACCAGGATAAAACATTTCATCTTTAGGTAGTGACCGGGGTAAAACGCTTCATCTTTAGGTAGTGACCAGGGTAAAACGCTTCATCTTTAGGTAGTGACCAGGGTAAAACGCTTCATCTTTAGGTAGTGACCAGGGTAAAACGCTTCATCTTTAGGTAGCGACCAGGGTAAAACGTTTCATCTTTAGGCAGCGACCAGGGTAAAACACTTCATCTTTAGGCAGCGACCAGGGTAAAACACTTCATCTTTAGGTAGTGACCAGGGTAAAACACTTCATCTTTAGGTAGTGACCAGGGTAAAACGCTTCATCTTTAGGTAGTGACCAGGATAAAACGCTTCACCTTTAGGCAGCGACCAGGATAAAACGCTTCATCTTTAGGTAGTGACCAGGATAAAACGCTTCATCTTTAGGTAGCGACCAGGATAAAACGCTTCATCTTTAGGTAGCGACCAGGATAAAACGCTTCATCTTTAGGTAGCGACCAGGGTAAAACACTTCATCTTTAGGTAGCGACCAGGGTAAAACGCTTCATCTTTAGGTAGGGACCAGGGTAAAACGCTTCATCTTTAGGTAGCGACCAGGGTAAAACGCTTCATCTTTAGGTAGTGACCAGGGTAAAACACTTCACCTTTAGGTAGTGACCAGGATAAAACGCTTCACCTTTAGGCAGCGACCAGGATAAAACGCTTCATCTTTAGGTAGTGACCGGGGTAAAACGCTTCATCTTTAGGTAGTGACCAGGATAAAACATTTCATCTTTAGGTAGTGACCAGGATAAAACGCTTCATCTTTAGGTAGCGACCAGGATAAAACGCTTCATCTTTAGGTAGCGACTAGGATAAAACGCTTCATCTTTAGGTAGTGACCAGGATAAAACATTTCATCTTTAGGCAGCGACCAGGGTAAAACACTTCATCTTTAGGTAGTGACCAGGGTAAAACGCTTCATCTTTAGGTAGTGACCAGGGTAAAACGCTTCATCTTTAGGTAGCGACCAGGGTAAAACGTTTCATCTTTAGGCAGCGACCAGGGTAAAACACTTCATCTTTAGGCAGCGACCAGGGTAAAACACTTCATCTTTAGGTAGTGACCAGGGTAAAACGCTTCATCTTTAGGTAGTGACCAGGGTAAAACGCTTCATCTTTAGGTAGCGACCAGGATAAAACGCTTCATCTTTAGGTAGTGACCAGGATAAAACGCTTCATCTTTAGGTAGCGACCAGGATAAAACGCTTCATCTTTAGGTAGCGACCAGGGTAAAACGTTTCATCTTTAGGTAGTGACCAGGGTAAAACGCTTCATCTTTAGGTAGCGACCAGGATAAAACGCTTCATCTTTAGGTAGCGACCAGGATAAAACGCTTCATCTTTAGGTAGTGACCAGGATAAAACGCTTCATCTTTAGGTAGCGACCAGGGTAAAACACTTCATCTTTAGGTAGTGACCAGGGTAAAACGCTTCATCTTTAGGTAGTGACCAGGATAAAACGCTTCATCTTTAGGTAGTGACCAGGATAAAACGCTTCATCTTTAGGTAGTGACCAGGGTAAAACGCTTCATCTTTAGGTAGCGACCAGGGTAAAACGCTTCATCTTTAGGTAGTGACCAGGGTAAAACGCTTCATCTTTAGGTAGCGACCAGGGTAAAACACTTCATCTTTAGGTAGTGACCAGGGTAAAACGCTTCATCTTTAGGTAGTGACCAGGATAAAACGCTTCATCTTTAGGTAGTGACCAGGGTAAAACGCTTCATCTTTAGGTAGTGACCAGGGTAAAACGCTTCATCTTTAGGTAGTGACCGGGGTAAAACGCTTCATCTTTAGGTAGTGACCGGGGTAAAACGCTTCATCTTTAGGTAGCGACCAGGGTAAAACACTTCATCTTTAGGTAGTGACCAGGGTAAAACGTTTCATCTTTAGGTAGTGACCAGGATAAAACGCTTCATCTTTAGGTAGTGACCAGGGTAAAACGTTTCATCTTTAGGTAGTGACCGGGGTAAAACGCTTCATCTTTAGGTAGTGACCAGGGTAAAACGTTTCATCTTTAGGTAGCGACCAGGGTAAAACGCTTCATCTTTAGGTAGCGACCGGGGTAAAACGCTTCATCTTTAGGTAGCGACCAGGGTAAAACACTTCATCTTTAGGTAGTGACCAGGATAAAACGCTTCATCTTTAGGTAGTGACCAGGATAAAACGCTTCATCTTTAGGTAGTGACCAGGGTAAAACGCTTCATCTTTAGGTAGCGACCGGGGTAAAACGCTTCATCTTTAGGTAGTGACCAGGGTAAAACACTTCATCTTTAGGTAGTGACCAGGGTAAAACGTTTCATCTTTAGGTAGTGACCAGGGTAAAACGCTTCATCTTTAGGTAGCGACCAGGGTAAAACGCTTCATCTTTAGGTAGCGACCAGGGTAAAACACTTCATCTTTAGGTAGTGACCAGGGTAAAACGTTTCATCTTTAGGTAGTGACCAGGGTAAAACGTTTCATCTTTAGGTAGTGACCAGGGTAAAACGTTTCATCTTTAGGTAGTGACCAGGATAAAACGCTTCATCTTTAGGTAGTGACCAGGGTAAAACGTTTCATCTTTAGGTAGTGACCAGGGTAAAACGCTTCATCTTTAGGTAGTGACCAGGGTAAAACGTTTCATCTTTAGGTAGTGACCAGGGTAAAACGCTTCATCTTTAGGTAGCGACCAGGGTAAAACGCTTCATCTTTAGGTAGCGACCAGGGTAAAACACTTCATCTTTAGGTAGTGACCAGGATAAAACGCTTCATCTTTAGGTAGCGACCAGGGTAAAACGCTTCATCTTTAGGTAGCGACCAGGGTAAAACGTTTCATCTTTAGGTAGTGACCAGGGTAAAACGCTTCATCTTTAGGTAGCGACCAGGGTAAAACGCTTCATCTTTAGGTAGCGACCAGGGTAAAACACTTCATCTTTAGGTAGTGACCAGGGTAAAACGTTTCATCTTTAGGTAGTGACCAGGATAAAACGCTTCATCTTTAGGTAGTGACCAGGGTAAAACGCTTCATCTTTAGGTAGTGACCAGGGTAAAACACTTCATCTTTAGGTAGTGACCAGGGTAAAACGTTTCATCTTTAGGTAGTGACCAGGGTAAAACGCTTCATCTTTAGGTAGTGACCAGGATAAAACACTTCATCTTTAGGTAGTGACCAGGGTAAAACGCTTCATCTTTAGGTAGTGACCAGGGTAAAACGCTTCATCTTTAGGTAGTGACCAGGATAAAACGCTTCATCTTTAGGTAGTGACCAGGGTAAAACACTTCATCTTTAGGTAGTGACCAGGGTAAAACGCTTCATCTTTAGGTAGCGACCAGGATAAAACGCTTCATCTTTAGGTAGCGACCAGGATAAAACGCTTCATCTTTAGGTAGTGACCAGGGTAAAACGCTTCATCTTTAGGTAGCGACCAGGGTAAAACGCTTCATCTTTAGGTAGCGACCAGGGTAAAACACTTCATCTTTAGGTAGTGACCAGGATAAAACGCTTCATCTTTAGGTAGCGACCAGGGTAAAACGCTTCATCTTTAGGTAGCGACCAGGGTAAAACGTTTCATCTTTAGGTAGTGACCAGGGTAAAACGCTTCATCTTTAGGTAGCGACCAGGGTAAAACGCTTCATCTTTAGGTAGCGACCAGGGTAAAACACTTCATCTTTAGGTAGTGACCAGGGTAAAACGTTTCATCTTTAGGTAGTGACCAGGATAAAACGCTTCATCTTTAGGTAGTGACCAGGGTAAAACGCTTCATCTTTAGGTAGTGACCAGGGTAAAACACTTCATCTTTAGGTAGTGACCAGGGTAAAACGTTTCATCTTTAGGTAGTGACCAGGGTAAAACGCTTCATCTTTAGGTAGTGACCAGGATAAAACACTTCATCTTTAGGTAGTGACCAGGGTAAAACGCTTCATCTTTAGGTAGTGACCAGGGTAAAACGCTTCATCTTTAGGTAGTGACCAGGATAAAACGCTTCATCTTTAGGTAGTGACCAGGGTAAAACACTTCATCTTTAGGTAGTGACCAGGGTAAAACGCTTCATCTTTAGGTAGTGACCAGGGTAAAACGCTTCATCTTTAGGTAGTGACCAGGATAAAACGCTTCATCTTTAGGTAGTGACCAGGGTAAAACACTTCATCTTTAGGTAGTGACCGGGGTAAAACGCTTCATCTTTAGGTAGTGACCAGGGTAAAACGCTTCATCTTTAGGTAGTGACCAGGATAAAACGCTTCATCTTTAGGTAGTGACCAGGGTAAAACGCTTCATCTTTAGGTAGTGACCAGGATAAAACGCTTCATCTTTAGGTAGTGACCAGGGTAAAACACTTCATCTTTAGGTAGTGACCAGGGTAAAACACTTCATCTTTAGGTAGTGACCAGGGTAAAACGCTTCATCTTTAGGTAGTGACCAGGATAAAACGCTTCATCTTTAGGTAGTGACCAGGGTAAAACACTTCATCTTTAGGTAGTGACCAGGGTAAAACGCTTCATCTTTAGGTAGTGACCAGGGTAAAACACTTCATCTTTAGGTAGTGACCAGGGTAAAACGCTTCATCTTTAGGTAGTGACCAGGGTAAAACACTTCATCTTTAGGTAGTGACCAGGGTAAAACGTTTCATCTTTAGGTAGCGACCGGGGTAAAACACTTCATCTTTAGGTAGTGACCAGGGTAAAACGTTTCATCTTTAGGTAGTGACCGGGGTAAAACGCTTCATCTTTAGGTAGCGACTGGGGTAAAACACTTCATCTTTAGGTAGTGACCAGGGTAAAACACTTCACCTTTAGGTAGTGACCAGGGTAAAACACTTCATCTTTAGGTAGTGACCAGGGTAAAACGTTTCATCTTTAGGTAGCGACTGGGGTAAAACACTTCATCTTTAGGTAGTGACCAGGGTAAAACACTTCATCTTTCGGTAGTGACCAGGGTAAAACGCTTCATCTTTAGGTAGTGACCAGGGTAAAACACTTCATCTTTAGGTAGCGACTGGGGTAAAACGCTTCATCTTTAGGTAGTGACCAGGGTAAAACGCTTCATCTTTAGGTAGTGACCGGGGTAAAACGCTTCATCTTTAGGTAGTGACCAGGGTAAAACACTTCACCTTTAGGTAGCGACCGGGGTAAAACACTTCATCTTTAGGTAGTGACCAGGATAAAACGCTTCATCTTTAGGTAGTGACCAGGATAAAACGCTTCATCTTTAGGTAGTGACCAGGGTAAAACGCTTCATCTTTAGGTAGTGACCAGGGTAAAACGCTTCATCTTTAGGTAGTGACCGGGGTAAAACCCTTCACCTTTAGGTAGCGACCGGGGTAAAACACTTCATCTTTAGGTAGTGACCAGGATAAAACGCTTCATCTTTAGGTAGCGACCAGGGTAAAACACTTCATCTTTAGGTAGTGACCAGGGTAAAACGTTTCATCTTTAGGTAGTGACCAGGATAAAACGCTTCATCTTTAGGTAGTGACCAGGGTAAAACGTTTCATCTTTAGGTAGTGACCAGGGTAAAACGCTTCATCTTTAGGTAGTGACCAGGGTAAAACACTTCATCTTTAGGTAGTGACCAGGGTAAAACGCTTCATCTTTAGGTAGTGACCGGGGTAAAACACTTCATCTTTAGGTAGTGACCAGGGTAAAACGCTTCATCTTTAGGTAGTGACCGGGGTAAAACGCTTCATCTTTAGGTAGTGACCAGGGTAAAACGCTTCATCTTTAGGTAGTGACCGGGGTAAAACGCTTCATCTTTAGGTAGTGACCAGGGTAAAACACTTCACCTTTAGGTAGTGACCAGGGTAAAACGCTTCATCTTTAGGTAGTGACCAGGGTAAAACGCTTCATCTTTAGGTAGTGACCGGGGTAAAACGCTTCATCTTTAGGTAGTGACCAGGGTAAAACACTTCACCTTTAGGTAGTGACCAGGGTAAAACACTTCATCTTTAGGTAGTGACCAGGGTAAAACGTTTCATCTTTAGGTAGCGACTGGGGTAAAACACTTCATCTTTAGGTAGTGACCAGGATAAAACGCTTCATCTTTAGGTAGTGACCAGGATAAAACGCTTCATCTTTAGGTAGTGACCAGGATAAAACGCTTCATCTTTAGGTAGTGACCAGGGTAAAACGCTTCATCTTTAGGTAGTGACCAGGGTAAAACACTTCATCTTTAGGTAGTGACCAGGGTAAAACGTTTCATCTTTAGGTAGCGACTGGGGTAAAACACTTCATCTTTAGGTAGTGACCAGGGTAAAACACTTCATCTTTCGGTAGTGACCAGGGTAAAACGCTTCATCTTTAGGTAGTGACCAGGGTAAAACACTTCATCTTTAGGTAGCGACTGGGGTAAAACGCTTCATCTTTAGGTAGTGACCAGGGTAAAACGCTTCATCTTTAGGTAGTGACCGGGGTAAAACGCTTCATCTTTAGGTAGTGACCAGGGTAAAACACTTCACCTTTAGGTAGCGACCGGGGTAAAACACTTCATCTTTAGGTAGTGACCAGGATAAAACGCTTCATCTTTAGGTAGTGACCAGGATAAAACGCTTCATCTTTAGGTAGTGACCAGGGTAAAACGCTTCATCTTTAGGTAGTGACCAGGGTAAAACGCTTCATCTTTAGGTAGTGACCGGGGTAAAACCCTTCACCTTTAGGTAGCGACCGGGGTAAAACACTTCATCTTTAGGTAGTGACCAGGATAAAACGCTTCATCTTTAGGTAGCGACCAGGGTAAAACACTTCATCTTTAGGTAGTGACCAGGGTAAAACGTTTCATCTTTAGGTAGTGACCAGGATAAAACGCTTCATCTTTAGGCAGTGACCAGGGTAAAACGTTTCATCTTTAGGTAGTGACCAGGGTAAAACGCTTCATCTTTAGGTAGTGACCAGGGTAAAACACTTCATCTTTAGGTAGTGACCAGGGTAAAACACTTCATCTTTCGGTAGTGACCAGGGTAAAACGCTTCATCTTTAGGTAGTGACCAGGGTAAAACACTTCATCTTTAGGTAGCGACTGGGGTAAAACGCTTCATCTTTAGGTAGTGACCAGGGTAAAACGCTTCATCTTTAGGTAGTGACCGGGGTAAAACGCTTCATCTTTAGGTAGTGACCAGGGTAAAACACTTCACCTTTAGGTAGCGACCGGGGTAAAACACTTCATCTTTAGGTAGTGACCAGGATAAAACGCTTCATCTTTAGGTAGTGACCAGGATAAAACGCTTCATCTTTAGGTAGTGACCAGGGTAAAACGCTTCATCTTTAGGTAGTGACCAGGGTAAAACGCTTCATCTTTAGGTAGTGACCGGGGTAAAACCCTTCACCTTTAGGTAGCGACCGGGGTAAAACACTTCATCTTTAGGTAGTGACCAGGATAAAACGCTTCATCTTTAGGTAGCGACCAGGGTAAAACACTTCATCTTTAGGTAGCGACCAGGATAAAACGTTTCATCTTTAGGTAGTGACCAGGATAAAACGCTTCATCTTTAGGTAGTGACCAGGGTAAAACGTTTCATCTTTAGGTAGTGACCAGGATAAAACGCTTCATCTTTAGGTAGTGACCAGGATAAAACGCTTCATCTTTAGGTAGTGACCAGGATAAAACACTTCATCTTTAGGTAGCGACCAGGGTAAAACGTTTCATCTTTAGGTAGTGACCAGGATAAAACGCTTCATCTTTAGGTAGTGACCAGGGTAAAACGTTTCATCTTTAGGTAGTGACCAGGGTAAAACGCTTCATCTTTAGGTAGTGACCAGGGTAAAACACTTCATCTTTAGGTAGTGACCAGGGTAAAACGCTTCATCTTTAGGTAGTGACCGGGGTAAAACACTTCATCTTTAGGTAGTGACCAGGGTAAAACGCTTCATCTTTAGGTAGTGACCGGGGTAAAACGCTTCATCTTTAGGGAGTGACCAGGGTAAAACGCTTCATCTTTAGGTAGTGACCGGGGTAAAACGCTTCATCTTTAGGTAGTGACCAGGGTAAAACACTTCACCTTTAGGTAGTGACCAGGGTAAAACGCTTCATCTTTAGGTAGTGACCAGGGTAAAACGCTTCATCTTTAGGTAGTGACCGGGGTAAAACGCTTCATCTTTAGGTAGTGACCAGGGTAAAACACTTCACCTTTAGGTAGTGACCAGGGTAAAACACTTCATCTTTAGGTAGTGACCAGGGTAAAACGTTTCATCTTTAGGTAGCGACTGGGGTAAAACACTTCATCTTTAGGTAGTGACCAGGATAAAACGCTTCATCTTTAGGTAGTGACCAGGATAAAACGCTTCATCTTTAGGTAGTGACCAGGATAAAACGCTTCATCTTTAGGTAGTGACCAGGGTAAAACGCTTCATCTTTAGGTAGTGACCAGGGTAAAACACTTCATCTTTAGGTAGTGACCAGGGTAAAACGTTTCATCTTTAGGTAGCGACTGGGGTAAAACACTTCATCTTTAGGTAGTGACCAGGGTAAAACACTTCATCTTTCGGTAGTGACCAGGGTAAAACGCTTCATCTTTAGGTAGTGACCAGGGTAAAACACTTCATCTTTAGGTAGCGACTGGGGTAAAACGCTTCATCTTTAGGTAGTGACCAGGGTAAAACGCTTCATCTTTAGGTAGTGACCGGGGTAAAACGCTTCATCTTTAGGTAGTGACCAGGGTAAAACACTTCACCTTTAGGTAGCGACCGGGGTAAAACACTTCATCTTTAGGTAGTGACCAGGATAAAACGCTTCATCTTTAGGTAGTGACCAGGATAAAACGCTTCATCTTTAGGTAGTGACCAGGGTAAAACGCTTCATCTTTAGGTAGTGACCGGGGTAAAACCCTTCACCTTTAGGTAGCGACCGGGGTAAAACACTTCATCTTTAGGTAGTGACCAGGATAAAACGCTTCATCTTTAGGTAGCGACCAGGGTAAAACACTTCATCTTTAGGTAGTGACCAGGGTAAAACGTTTCATCTTTAGGTAGTGACCAGGATAAAACGCTTCATCTTTAGGCAGTGACCAGGGTAAAACGTTTCATCTTTAGGTAGTGACCAGGGTAAAACGCTTCATCTTTAGGTAGTGACCAGGGTAAAACACTTCATCTTTAGGTAGTGACCAGGGTAAAACGCTTCAACTTTAGGTAGTGACCGGGGTAAAACACTTCATCTTTAGGTAGTGACCAGGGTAAAACGCTTCATCTTTAGGTAGTGACCGGGGTAAAACGCTTCATCTTTAGGTAGTGACCAGGGTAAAACGCTTCATCTTTAGGTAGTGACCGGGGTAAAACGCTTCATCTTTAGGTAGTGACCAGGGTAAAACACTTCACCTTTAGGTAGTGACCAGGGTAAAACGCTTCATCTTTAGGTAGTGACCAGGGTAAAACGCTTCATCTTTAGGTAGTGACCGGGGTAAAACGCTTCATCTTTAGGTAGTGACCAGGGTAAAACACTTCACCTTTAGGTAGTGACCAGGGTAAAACACTTCATCTTTAGGTAGTGACCGGGGTAAAACGCTTCATCTTTAGGTAGTGACCAGGGTAAAACACTTCATCTTTAGGTAGTGACCAGGGTAAAACGTTTCATCTTTAGGTAGCGACTGGGGTAAAACACTTCATCTTTAGGTAGTGACCAGGGTAAAACGCTTCATCTTTAGGTAGCGACTGGGGTAAAACGCTTCATCTTTAGGTAGTGACCAGGGTAAAACGCTTCATCTTTAGGTAGTGACCGGGGTAAAACGCTTCATCTTTAGGTAGTGACCAGGGTAAAACACTTCACCTTTAGGTAGCGACCGGGGTAAAACACTTCATCTTTAGGTAGTGACCAGGATAAAACGCTTCATCTTTAGGTAGTGACCAGGATAAAACGCTTCATCTTTAGGTAGTGACCAGGATAAAACGCTTCATCTTTAGGTAGTGACCAGGGTAAAACGCTTCATCTTTAGGTAGTGACCGGGGTAAAACCCTTCACCTTTAGGTAGCGACCGGGGTAAAACACTTCATCTTTAGGTAGTGACCAGGATAAAACGCTTCATCTTTAGGTAGTGACCAGGATAAAACGCTTCACCTTTAGGTAGTGACCAGGGTAAAACGCTTCATCTTTAGGTAGTGACCAGGATAAAACGCTTCATCTTTAGGTAGTGACCAGGGTAAAACGCTTCATCTTTAGGTAGCGACCAGGGTAAAACACTTCATCTTTAGGTAGCGACCGGGGTAAAACACTTCATCTTTAGGTAGTGACCAGGATAAAACGCTTCATCTTTAGGTAGTGACCGGGGTAAAACACTTCACCTTTAGGTAGCGACCGGGGTAAAACACTTCATCTTTAGGTAGTGACCAGGATAAAACGCTTCATCTTTAGGTAGTGACCGGGGTAAAACACTTCACCTTTAGGTAGCGACCGGGGTAAAACACTTCATCTTTAGGTAGTGACCAGGATAAAACGCTTCATCTTTAGGTAGTGACCAGGATAAAACGCTTCATCTTTAGGTAGTGACCAGGGTAAAACACTTCATCTTTAGGTAGTGACCAGGGTAAAACGCTTCATCTTTAGGTAGTGACCGGGGTAAAACACTTCACCTTTAGGTAGCGACCAGGGTAAAACGCTTCATCTTTAGGTCGTGACCAGGGTAAAACGCTTCATCTTTAGGTAGTGACCGGGGTAAAACACTTCACCTTTAGGTAGCGACCGGGGTAAAACACTTCATCTTTAGGTAGTGACCAGGATAAAACGCTTCATCTTTAGGTAGTGACCAGGGTAAAACGCTTCATCTTTAGGTAGTGACCAGGATAAAACGCTTCATCTTTAGGTAGTGACCAGGGTAAAACGCTTCATCTTTAGGTAGTGACCGGGGTAAAACACTTCATCTTTAGGTAGTGACCAGGATAAAACGCTTCATCTTTAGGTAGTGACCGGGGTAAAACGCTTCATCTTTAGGTAGTGACCAGGGTAAAACGCTTCATCTTTAGGTAGTGACCAGGGTAAAACGCTTCATCTTTAGGTAGTGACCGGGGTAAAACACTTCATCTTTAGGTAGTGACCAGGGTAAAACGCTTCATCTTTAGGTAGTGACCAGGGTAAAACGCTTCATCTTTAGGTAGTGACCGGGGTAAAACACTTCACCTTTAGGTAGCGACCGGGGTAAAACACTTCATCTTTAGGTAGTGACCAGGATAAAACGCTTCATCTTTAGGTAGTGACCAGGGTAAAACGCTTCATCTTTAGGTAGTGACCAGGATAAAACGCTTCATCTTTAGGTAGTGACCAGGGTAAAACGCTTCATCTTTAGGTAGCGACCGGGGTAAAACACTTCATCTTTAGGTAGTGACCAGGATAAAACGCTTCATCTTTAGGTAGTGACCGGGGTAAAACACTTCACCTTTAGGTAGCGACCGGGGTAAAACACTTCATCTTTAGGTAGTGACCAGGATAAAACGCTTCACCTTTAGGTAGTGACCAGGATAAAACGCTTCACCTTTAGGTAGTGACCAGGATAAAACGCTTCACCTTTAGGTAGTGACCAGGGTAAAACGCTTCATCTTTAGGTAGTGACCGGGGTAAAACGCTTCACCTTTAGGTAGTGACCGGGGTAAAACACTTCATCTTTAGGTAGTGACCAGGGTAAAACGCTTCATCTTTAGGTAGTGACCAGGGTAAAACGCTTCATCTTTAGGTAGCGACCGGGGTAAAACGCTTCACCTTTAGGTAGTGACCAGGGTAAAACGCTTCATCTTTAGGTAGTGACCAGGATAAAACGCTTCACCTTTAGGTAGTGACCAGGATAAAACGCTTCATCTTTAGGTAGTGACCAGGGTAAAACGCTTCATCTTTAGGTAGTGACCAGGGTAAAACGCTTCATCTTTAGGTAGTGACCAGGATAAAACGCTTCATCTTTAGGTAGTGACCAGGATAAAACGCTTCATCTTTAGGTAGTGACCGGGGTAAAACGCTTCATCTTTAGGTAGTGACCAGGGTAAAACGCTTCATCTTTAGGTAGTGACCAGGGTAAAACACTTCATCTTTAGGTAGGGACCAGGGTAAAACGCTTCATCTTTAGGTAGTGACCAGGGTAAAACGCTTCATCTTTAGGTAGCGACCGGAGTAAAACGCTTCATCTTTAGGTAGTGACCAGGGTAAAACGCTTCATCTTTAGGTAGGGACCAGGGTAAAACGCTTCATCTTTAGGTAGTGACCGGGGTAAAACGCTTCATCTTTAGGTAGTGACCAGGGTAAAACGCTTCATCTTTAGGTAGGGACCAGGGTAAAACGCTTCATCTTTAGGTAGTGACCAGGGTAAAACGCTTCATCTTTAGGTAGCGACCGGAGTAAAACGCTTCATCTTTAGGTAGCGACCGGAGTAAAACGCTTCATCTTTAGGTAGTGACCAGGATAAAACGCTTCATCTTTAGGTAGCGACCGGGGTAAAACGCTTCATCTTTAGGTAGTGACCAGGGTAAAACGCTTCATCTTTAGGTAGCGACCGGAGTAAAACGCTTCATCTTTAGGTAGTGACCAGGATAAAACGCTTCATCTTTAGGTAGCGACCGGGGTAAAACGCTTCATCTTTAGGTAGTGACCAGGGTAAAACGCTTCATCTTTAGGTAGTGACCAGGATAAAACGCTTCACCTTTAGGTAGTGACCAGGGTAAAACGCTTCATCTTTAGGTAGTGACCAGGATAAAACGCTTCACCTTTAGGTAGTGACCAGGATAAAACGCTTCATCTTTAGGTAGTGACCAGGGTAAAACGCTTCATCTTTAGGTAGTGACCAGGATAAAACGCTTCATCTTTAGGTAGTGACCAGGATAAAACGCTTCATCTTTAGGTAGTGACCAGGGTAAAACGCTTCATCTTTAGGTAGTGACCAGGGTAAAACGCTTCATCTTTAGGTAGGGACCAGGGTAAAACGCTTCATCTTTAGGTAGTGACCAGGGTAAAACGCTTCATCTTTAGGTAGTGACCAGGATAAAACGCTTCATCTTTAGGTAGTGACCAGGGTAAAACGCTTCATCTTTAGGTAGTGACCAGGGTAAAACGCTTCATCTTTAGGTAGCGACCGGAGTAAAACGCTTCATCTTTAGGTAGTGACCAGGATAAAACGCTTCATCTTTAGGTAGCGACCGGGGTAAAACGCTTCATCTTTAGGTAGTGACCAGGGTAAAACGCTTCATCTTTAGGTAGTGACCGGGGTAAAACGCTTCATCTTTAGGTAGCGACCGGAGTAAAACGCTTCATCTTTAGGTAGCGACCGGAGTAAAACGCTTCATCTTTAGGTAGTGACCAGGATAAAACGCTTCATCTTTAGGTAGCGACCGGGGTAAAACGCTTCATCTTTAGGTAGTGACCAGGGTAAAACGCTTCATCTTTAGGTAGTGACCGGGGTAAAACGCTTCATCTTTAGGTAGCGACTGGGGTAAAACACTTCATCTTTAGGTAGTGACCAGGGTAAAACGCTTCATCTTTAGGTAGTGACCGGGGTAAAACGCTTCATCTTTAGGTAGCGACTGGGGTAAAACACTTCACCTTTAGGTAGTGACCGGGGTAAAACGCTTCATCTTTAGGTAGTGACCAGGGTAAAACACTTCATCTTTAGGTAGCGACTGGGGTAAAACGCTTCATCTTTAGGTAGTGACCGGGGTAAAACGCTTCACCTTAAGGTAGCGACCAGGGTAAAACGCTTCATCTTTAGGTAGCGACCGGGGTAAAACACTTCACCTTTAGGTAGTGACCGGGGTAAAACGCTTCATCTTTAGGTAGTGACCAGGGTAAAACACTTCACCTTTAGGTAGCGACCGGGGTAAAACGCTTCATCTTTAGGTAGTGACCAGGATAAAACGCTTCACCTTTAGGTAGTGACCAGGGTAAAACGCTTCATCTTTAGGTAGTGACCGGGGTAAAACGCTTCACCTTTAGGTAGTGACCAGGGTAAAACGCTTCATCTTTAGGTAGCGACCGGGGTAAAACGCTTCACCTTTAGGTAGTGACCAGGGTAAAACGCTTCATCTTTAGGTAGTGACCAGGATAAAACGCTTCACCTTTAGGTAGTGACCAGGGTAAAACGCTTCATCTTTAGGTGGTGACCGGGGTAAAACGCTTCACCTTTAGGTAGTGACCAGGGTAAAACGCTTTATCTTTAGGTAGCGACCGGGGTAAAACGCTTCACCTTTAGGTAGTGACCAGGGTAAAACGCTTCATCTTTAGGTAGTGACCAGGATAAAACGCTTCACCTTTAGGTAGTGACCAGGATAAAACGCTTCATCTTTAGGTAGTGACCAGGATAAAACGCTTCACCTTTAGGTAGTGACCAGGGTAAAACGCTTCATCTTTAGGTAGTGACCAGGATAAAACGCTTCATCTTTAGGTAGTGACCAGGGTAAAACGCTTCATCTTTAGGTAGTGACCAGGGTAAAACGCTTCATCTTTAGGTAGTGACCAGGGTAAAACGCTTCATCTTTAGGTAGTGACCGGGGTAAAACGCTTCATCTTTAGGTAGTGACCAGGGTAAAACGCTTCATCTTTAGGTAGTGACCAGGGTAAAACGCTTCACCTTTAGGTAGCGACCGGAGTAAAACGCTTCATCTTTAGGTAGTGACCAGGATAAAACGCTTCATCTTTAGGTAGCGACCGGGGTAAAACGCTTCATCTTTAGGTAGTGACCAGGGTAAAACGTTTCATCTTTAGGTAGTGACCAGGGTAAAACGTTTCACCTTTAGGTAGCGACCAGGGTAAAACGCTTCATCTTTAGGTAGTGACCAGGGTAAAACGTTTCACCTTTAGGTAGCGACCAGGATAAAACGCTTCATCTTTAGGTAGTGACCAGGGTAAAACGTTTCACCTTTAGGTAGCGACCAGGGTAAAACGCTTCATCTTTAGGTAGTGACCAGGGTAAAACGCTTCATCTTTAGGTAGTGACCAGGATAAAACGCTTCATCTTTAGGTAGTGACCAGGGTAAAATGCTTCATCTTTAGGTAGCGACCGGGGTAAAACGCTTCATCTTTAGGTAGTGACCAGGATAAAACGCTTCATCTTTAGGTAGCGACCAGGGTAAAACGCTTCATCTTTAGGTAGTGACCAGGATAAAACGCTTCATCTTTAGGTAGTGACCGGGGTAAAACGCTTCATCTTTAGGTAGTGACCAGGATAAAACGCTTCATCTTTAGGTAGTGACCGGGGTAAAACGCTTCATCTTTAGGTAGTGACCAGGGTAAAATGTTTCATCTTTAGGTAGTGACCAGGATAAAACGCTTCATCTTTAGGTAGTGACCGGGGTAAAACGCTTCATCTTTAGGTAGTGACCAGGATAAAACGCTTCATCTTTAGGTAGTGACCAGGGTAAAACGTTTCACCTTTAGGTAGCGACCAGGGTAAAACGCTTCATCTTTAGGTAGTGACCAGGGTAAAACGCTTCATCTTTAGGTAGTGACCAGGATAAAACGCTTCATCTTTAGGTAGTGACCGGGGTAAAACGCTTCATCTTTAGGTAGTGACCAGGATAAAACGCTTCATCTTTAGGTAGTGACCAGGGTAAAACGCTTCATCTTTAGGTAGCGACCAGGGTAAAACGTTTCATCTTTAGGTAGCGACCAGGGTAAAACGCTTCATCTTTAGGTAGCGACCAGGGTAAAACGCTTCATCTTTAGGTAGTGACCAGGGTAAAACGCTTCATCTTTAGGTAGTGACCAGGGTAAAACGCTTCATCTTTAGGTAGTGACCGGGGTAAAACGCTTCACCTTTAGGTAGTGACCGGGGTAAAACGCTTCATCTTTAGGTAGTGACCGGGGTAAAACGCTTCATCTTTAGGTACCGACCAGGATAAAACGCTTCACCTTTAGGTACCGACCAGGATAAAATGCTTCATCTTTAGGTAGTGACCGGGGTAAAACGCTTCACCTTTAGGTACCGACCAGGATAAAATGCTTCATTTTTAGGTAGTGACCGGGGTAAAACGCTTCACCTTTAGGTACCGACCAGGATAAAACGCTTCACCTTTAGGTACCGACCAGGATAAAATGCTTCATCTTTAGGTAGTGACCGGGGTAAAACACTTCACCTTTAGGTAGCGACCAGGTAAAACGCTTCACCTTTAGGTAGCGACCGGGGTAAAACGCTTCACCTTTAGGTAGCGACCGGGGTAAAACGCTTCACCTTTAGGTAGTGACCAGGGTAAAACGCTTCATCTTTAGGTAGCGACCAGGGTAAAATGTTTCATCTTTAGGTAGTGACCAGGGTAAAACGCTTCATCTTTAGGTAGTGACCAGGGTAAAACGCTTCATCTTTAGGTAGTGACCAGGGTAAAATGTTTCATCTTTAGGTAGTGACCAGGGTAAAACGCTTCATCTTTAGGTAGTGACCAGGATAAAACGCTTCATCTTTAGGTAGTGACCAGGGTAAAATGTTTCATCTTTAGGTAGTGACCAGGGTAAAACGCTTCATCTTTAGGTAGTGACCAGGGTAAAACGCTTCATCTTTAGGTAGTGACCAGGGTAAAATGTTTCATCTTTAGGTAGTGACCAGGGTAAAATGTTTCATCTTTAGGTAGTGACCAGGATAAAACGCTTCATCTTTAGGTAGTGACCAGGGTAAAATGTTTCATCTTTAGGTAGTGACCGGGGTAAAACACTTCATCTTTAGGTAGTGACCAGGGTAAAACGCTTCATCTTTAGGTAGTGACCAGGATAAAACGCTTCATCTTTAGGTAGTGACCAGGGTAAAACGCTTCATCTTTAGGTAGTGACCAGGGTAAAACGCTTCATCTTTAGGTAGTGACCAGGATAAAACGCTTCATCTTTAGGTAGTGACCAGGGTAAAATGTTTCATCTTTAGGTAGTGACCAGGATAAAACGCTTCATCTTTAGGTTGTGACCAGGATAAAACGCTTCATCTTTAGGTAGTGACCAGGGTAAAATGTTTCATCTTTAGGTAGTGACCAGGATAAAACGCTTCATCTTTAGGTAGTGACCAGGGTAAAATGTTTCATCTTTAGGTAGTGACCAGGGTAAAACGTTTCATCTTTAGGTAGTGACCAGGGTAAAACGCTTCATCTTTAGGTAGCGACCGGGGTAAAACACTTCATCTTTAGGTAGCGACCGGGGTAAAACACTTCATCTTTAGGTAGTGACCAGGATAAAACGCTTCATCTTTAGGTAGTGACCAGGATAAAACGCTTCATCTTTAGGTAGTGACCAGGATAAAACGCTTCATCTTTAGGTAGTGACCAGGATAAAACGCTTCATCTTTCGGTAGCGACCAGGGTAAAACGCTTCATCTTTAGGTAGCGACCAGGGTAAAACGCTTCATCTTTAGGTAGTGACCAGGATAAAACGCATCATCTTTAGGTAGTGACCAGGATAAAACGCTTCATCTTTAGGTAGTGACCAGGATAAAACGCATCATCTTTAGGTAGTGACCAGGATAAAACGCTTCATCTTTAGGTAGTGACCAGGATAAAACGCATCATCTTTAGGTAGTGACCAGGATAAAACGCTTCATCTTTAGGTAGTGACCAGGATAAAACGCATCATCTTTAGGTAGTGACCAGGATAAAACGCTTCATCTTTAGGTAGTGACCAGGGTAAAACGCTTCATCTTTAGGTAGTGACCAGGGTAAAACGCTTCATCTTTAGGTAGTGACCAGGATAAAACGCTTCATCTTTAGGTAGTGACCAGGATAAAACGCTTCATCTTTAGGTAGTGACCAGGTAAAACGCTTCACCTTTAGGTAGCGACCGGGGTAAAACGCTTCACCTTTAGGTAGTGACCAGGGTAAAACGCTTCATCTTTAGGTAGTGACCAGGATAAAACGCTTCATCTTTAGGTAGTGACCAGGGTAAAACGCTTCATCTTTAGGTAGTGACCAGGGTAAAATGTTTCATCTTTAGGTAGTGACCAGGATAAAACGCTTCATCTTTAGGTAGTGACCAGGGTAAAATGTTTCATCTTTAGGTAGTGACCAGGGTAAAACGCTTCATCTTTAGGTAGTGACCAGGATAAAACGCTTCATCTTTAGGTAGTGACCAGGATAAAACGCTTCATCTTTAGGTAGTGACCAGGATAAAACGCTTCATCTTTCGGTAGCGACCAGGGTAAAACGCTTCATCTTTAGGTAGTGACCAGGGTAAAACGCTTCATCTTTAGGTAGTGACCAGGATAAAACGCTTCATCTTTAGGTAGTGACCAGGGTAAAACGCTTCACCTTTAGGTAGTGACCAGGTAAAACGCTTCACCTTTAGGTAGCGACCGGGGTAAAACGCTTCACCTTTAGGTAGTGACCAGGATAAAACGCTTCATCTTTAGGTAGTGACCAGGTAAAACGCTTCACCTTTAGGTAGCGACCGGGGTAAAACGCTTCACCTTTAGGTAGCGACCAGGGTAAAACGCTTCATCTTTAGGTAGTGACCAGGATAAAACGCTTCATCTTTAGGTAGTGACCAGGGTAAAACGCTTCATCTTTAGGTAGTGACCGGGGTAAAACGCTTCATCTTTAGGTAGTGACCAGGATAAAACGCTTCATCTTTAGGTAGTGACCAGGGTAAAACGCTTCACCTTTAGGTAGTGACCAGGGTAAAACGCTTCATCTTTAGGTAGTGACCAGGATAAAACGCTTCATCTTTAGGTAGTGACCAGGATAAAACGCTTCATCTTTAGGTAGTGACCGGGGTAAAACGCTTCATCTTTAGGTAGTGACCAGGATAAAACGCTTCATCTTTAGGTAGTGACCAGGGTAAAACGCTTCATCTTTAGGTAGCGACCAGGGTAAAACGCTTCATCTTTAGGTAGTGACCAGGATAAAACGCATCATCTTTAGGTAGTGACCAGGATAAAACGCTTCATCTTTAGGTAGTGACCAGGATAAAACGCATCATCTTTAGGTAGTGACCAGGATAAAACGCTTCATCTTTAGGTAGTGACCAGGATAAAACGCATCATCTTTAGGTAGTGACCAGGATAAAACGCTTCATCTTTAGGTAGTGACCAGGATAAAACGCATCATCTTTAGGTAGTGACCAGGATAAAACGCTTCATCTTTAGGTAGTGACCAGGGTAAAACGCTTCATCTTTAGGTAGTGACCAGGGTAAAACGCTTCATCTTTAGGTAGTGACCAGGATAAAACGCTTCATCTTTAGGTAGTGACCAGGATAAAACGCTTCATCTTTAGGTAGTGACCAGGTAAAACGCTTCACCTTTAGGTAGCGACCGGGGTAAAACGCTTCACCTTTAGGTAGTGACCAGGGTAAAACGCTTCATCTTTAGGTAGTGACCAGGATAAAACGCTTCATCTTTAGGTAGTGACCAGGGTAAAACGCTTCATCTTTAGGTAGTGACCAGGGTAAAATGTTTCATCTTTAGGTAGTGACCAGGATAAAACGCTTCATCTTTAGGTAGTGACCAGGGTAAAATGTTTCATCTTTAGGTAGTGACCAGGGTAAAACGCTTCATCTTTAGGTAGTGACCAGGATAAAACGCTTCATCTTTAGGTAGTGACCAGGATAAAACGCTTCATCTTTAGGTAGTGACCAGGATAAAACGCTTCATCTTTCGGTAGCGACCAGGGTAAAACGCTTCATCTTTAGGTAGTGACCAGGGTAAAACGCTTCATCTTTAGGTAGTGACCAGGATAAAACGCTTCATCTTTAGGTAGTGACCAGGGTAAAACGCTTCACCTTTAGGTAGTGACCAGGTAAAACGCTTCACCTTTAGGTAGCGACCGGGGTAAAACGCTTCACCTTTAGGTAGTGACCAGGATAAAACGCTTCATCTTTAGGTAGTGACCAGGTAAAACGCTTCACCTTTAGGTAGCGACCGGGGTAAAACGCTTCACCTTTAGGTAGCGACCAGGGTAAAACGCTTCATCTTTAGGTAGTGACCAGGATAAAACGCTTCATCTTTAGGTAGTGACCAGGGTAAAACGCTTCATCTTTAGGTAGTGACCGGGGTAAAACGCTTCATCTTTAGGTAGTGACCAGGATAAAACGCTTCATCTTTAGGTAGTGACCAGGGTAAAACGCTTCACCTTTAGGTAGTGACCAGGGTAAAACGCTTCATCTTTAGGTAGTGACCAGGATAAAACGCTTCATCTTTAGGTAGTGACCGGGGTAAAACGCTTCATCTTTAGGTAGTGACCAGGATAAAACGCTTCATCTTTAGGTAGTGACCAGGGTAAAACGCTTCATCTTTAGGTAGTGACCAGGGTAAAACGCTTCATCTTTAGGTAGTGACCGGGGTAAAACGCTTCACCTTTAGGTAGTGACCAGGGTAAAACGCTTCACCTTTAGGTAGTGACCAGGATAAAACGCTTCATCTTTAGGTAGTGACCAGGGTAAAACGCTTCACCTTTAGGTAGTGACCAGGATAAAACGCTTCATCTTTAGGTAGTGACCAGGGTAAAACGCTTCACCTTTAGGTAGTGACCAGGATAAAACGCTTCATCTTTAGGTAGTGACCGGGGTAAAACACTTCACCTTTAGGTAGTGACCGGGGTAAAACGCTTCATCTTTAGGTACCGACCAGGATAAAACGCTTCACCTTTAGGTACCGACCAGGATAAAATGCTTCATCTTTAGGTAGTGACCGGGGTAAAACGCTTCACCTTTAGGTACCGACCAGGATAAAATGCTTCATCTTTAGGTAGTGACCGGGGTAAAACGCTTCACCTTTAGGTACCGACCAGGATAAAATGCTTCATTTTTAGGTAGTGACCGGGGTAAAACGCTTCACCTTTAGGTACCGACCAGGATAAAACGCTTCACCTTTAGGTACCGACCAGGATAAAATGCTTCATTTTTAGGTAGTGACCGGGGTAAAACACTTCACCTTTAGGTAGCGACCAGGTAAAACGCTTCACCTTTAGGTAGCGACCGGGGTAAAACGCTTCACCTTTAGGTAGCGACCGGGGTAAAACGCTTCACCTTTAGGTAGTGACCAGGGTAAAACGCTTCATCTTTAGGTAGTGACCAGGGTAAAATGTTTCATCTTTAGGTAGTGACCAGGATAAAACGCTTCACCTTTAGGTAGCGACCGGGGTAAAACGCTTCACCTTTAGGTAGCGACCGGGGTAAAACGCTTCATCTTTAGGTAGTGACCAGGGTAAAACGCTTCATCTTTCGGTAGTGACCAGGGTAAAACACTTCATCTTTAGGTAGCGACCAGGTAAAACGCTTCATCTTTAGGTAGCGACCGGGGTAAAACGCTTCATCTTTAGTGACCCTGGTCACTACCTAAAGATGAAGCGTTTTACCCTGGTCACTACCGAAAGGTGAAGCGTTTTACCCTGGTCACTACCTGAAGTGTTTTAGGCGAGACAGAGGAGGGGCCAAAAGAGGTGGGGGAGTAGCGGTATTAGTTGGAGAGCATATTACAGCGGTGCAGAGGGAGGACAATTCAGAGTGTTCGTGTAACGAGTCACTCTGGGTGGAGCTTAGAAGCAGGAAAGGCGCAGTCACTATGTTGGGGGTGTACTACAGGCCCCCCTACAGCTCAAGGGAAGTGGAAGAATGGATATGTCAGGAGATACTGGATAGGTGCAGGAAAAATAGGGTTGTTGTAGTGGGAGACTTCAATTTCCCTGGTATAGACTGGAAATCGCTGAGGGCAGGGACTCTGGATGGGGAGGAATTTGTAAAATGTGTACAGGAGGGTTCTTTGGAACAATATGTAGACAGCCCGACTAGAGAGGGGGCTATACTGGACCTGGTACTGGGGAATGGGCCCGGTCAGGTCTTCAAAGTTTTGGTAGGGGAACATGTGGCAAATAGTGACCACAATTCTGTTAGCTTTAGGATAGTGATGGAAAAGGATGAGTGGTGTCCCAAGGGTAAGGTGTTGGATTGGGGGAAGGCTAACTTTAGTGGGATCAGGCAGAAATTGGCAGCTCTTGATTGGGAGAGGCTGTTTGAGGGTAAATCCACATCTGGTATGTGGCAGTCTTTTAAGGAACAGTTGTTAGGGCTACAGGACAAGCATGTGCCTGTAAAAAAGAAGGATAGGAAGGGTTGGATTAGAGAACCGTGGATAACCAGGGAAATTGAGGGACTGGTCAAAAAGAAAAGAGAGGCGTATGTTAGGTCCAAGCAGCTAAAAACAGAGGGAGCTCTGGAGGAGTACAATGAAAGTAGGAAAGAACTCAAACGGGGAATTAGAAGAGCAAAAAGGGGTCACGAAATGTTCTTGGCAGACAGGATTAAGGAGAATCCCAAGGCATTTTATTCATACGTTAGGAACAAAAGGGTTGTTAGGGAAAAAATTGGACCTCTCAGGGACAAAAGTGGGGACTTATGCTTGGAGCCCAAAGAAGTAGGGGAGATCCTAAATGAATACTTTGCGTCGGTATTCACAAAGGAGAGGGATGTGTTGACTGGGAGTGTCTCTGAGGGGAGTGTTGAACCGTTGGAGAAAATCTCCATTACAAAGGAGGAAGTGTTAGGTTTGTTAGAGAATATAAAGACTGACAAATCCCCACGGCCTGATGGAATCTATCCAAGGCTGCTCAGGGAGACGAGAGGTGAAATCGTTGGGCCTCTGACGCAAATCTTTGTCTCATCACTGGACGCAGGTGAGGTCCCAGAGGATTGGAGGATAGCCAATGTGGTCCCGTTATTTAAGAAGGGTAGGAAGGATAACTCGGGTAATTATAGGCCGGTGAGCTTGACGTCCGTGGTGGGGAAGTTGTTGGAGAAGATTCTTAGAGATAGGATGTATGCGCATTTAGAAAGGAATAAACTCATTAACGATAGTCAGCATGGTTTTGTGAGAGGGAGGTCATGCCTCACTAACCTGGTGGTGTTTTTTGAAGAAGTGACCAGAATGGTTGACGAAGGAAGGGCCGTGGATGTTGTCTATATGGACTTTAGTAAAGCGTTTGACAAAGTCCCTCATGGTAGGCTAGTGAAAAAGGTTGGATCTCATGGGATAAAGGGGGAGGTGGCTAGATGGGTGGAGAACTGGCTTGGTCATAGAAGACAGAGGGTGGTAGTGGAAGAGTCTTTTTCCGGCTGGAGGCCTGTGACTAGTGGTGTTCCGCAGGGCTCTGTATTGGGACCTCTGCTGTTTGTGATTTATATAAATGATCTGGAAGAAGGAGTAACTGGGGTGATCAGTAAGTTTGCGGATGACACAAAACTGGCAGGACTTGCAGATAGTGAGGAACATTGTCAGAGGCTACAGAAGGATATAGATAGGCTGGAAATTTGGGCAAAGAAATGGCAGATGGAGTTCAATCCTGATAAATGCGAAGTGATGCATTTTGGTGGGAATAATGTAGGGAGGAGCTACACGATAAATGGAAGAACCATAAAGGGTGTAGAGACGCAGAGGGACCTGGGTGTGCAAGTCCACAGATCCTTGAAGGTGACGTCACAGGTGGAGAAGGTGGTGAAGAAGGCATATGGCATGCTTGCCTTTATAGGACGGGGCATAGAGTATAAAAGTTGGGGTCTGATGTTGCAGATGTATAGAACGTTGGTTCGGCCGCATTTGGAATACTGCACCCAGTTCTGGTCGCCACACTACCAGAAGGACGTGGAGGCTTTAGAGAGAGTGCAGAGGAGGTTTACCAGGATGTTGCCTGGTATGGAGGGGCTTGGTTAAGAGGAGAGATTGGGGAAACTGGGGTTGTTCTCCTTGGAAAGACGGAGGATGAGGGGAGACTTAATAGAGGTGTATAAAATTATGAAAGGCATAGATAGGGTGAACGGTGGGAAGCTTTTCCCCGGGTCGGTGGTGACGTTCACGAGGGGTCATAGGTTCAAGGTGAAGGGGGGGAGGTTTAACACAGATATCAGAAGGACATATTTTACACAGAGGGTCGTGGGGGCCTGGAATGTGTTGCCGGGCAAGGTGGTGGAGGCGGACACACTGGGAACGTTTAAGACTTATCTAGACAGCTATATGAACGGAGTGGGAATGGAGGGATACAAAAGAGTGGTCTAGTTTGGACCAGGGAGCGGCGCGGGCTAATTGTTCTTTGTTTCTCGTTTCAAGGCTTCATTCTATGATCATCTTGCTGGTGCCAGTACAGAGCGAGACTGCGGATAGTTGGGAACCTGTCTCGGGGGCAGGGAATTCAGATGGTGTTCGTAAAGCAGAAGTGGAAATGAATAGGGTTGGGAAGCATTTTCTGATCAGGGCCAGTGTGATCTCCTGGACTCGTTTCGATCGCCTCAGGGGGCCGGAGAGGAATTTCCCAGATTTTTTTTTCCCCATATTGGCCCTGGGGTTTTCACTCTGGGTTTTCGCCTCTCCCTGGAGATCACATGGTCTGGAATGAAGGGGTGGGGGTGAGTTAATAGGTTGTGATGAACAAAGCATCGTAGCTGTGAGGGACAGCTCGGTGGATAGGATATTAGGATGTAGATAGGCTGGAAAATTGGGCAGGGATCCTGGATTCAGGATTCAATCCTGGACCAGGGAGCGGCGCGGGCTTGGAGGGCCGAAGGGCCTGTTCCTGTGCTGTATTGTTCTTTGTTCTTTGTTCTTTAGGTAGTGACCAGGGTAAAACGCTTCATCTTTAGGTAGTGACCAGGGTAAAACGCTTCATCTTTAGGTAGTGACCAGGGTAAAACGCTTCATCTTTAGGTAGTGACCAGGGTAAAACGCTTCATCTTTAGGTAGTGACCGGGGTAAAACGCTTCATCTTTAGGTAGTGACCAGGGTAAAACGCTTCATCTTTAGGTAGTGACCGGGGTAAAACGCTTCATCTTTAGGTAGTGACCGGGGTAAAACGCTTCATCTTTAGGTAGTGACCAGGGTAAAACGCTTCATCTTTAGGTAGTGACCGGGGTAAAACGCATCATCTTTAGGTAGTGACCGGGGTAAAACGCATCATCTTTAGGTAGTGACCAGGGTAAAACGCATCATCTTTAGGTAGTGACCGGGGTAAAACGCATCATCTTTAGGTAGTGACCAGGGTAAAACGCTTCATCTTTAGGTAGTGACCGGGGTAAAACGCATCATCTTTAGGTAGTGACCAGGGTAAAACGCATCATCTTTAGGTAGCGACCAGGGTAAAACGCTTCATCTTTAGGTAGTGACCGGGGTAAAACGCTTCATCTTTAGGTAGTGACCAGGGTAAAAGGCTTCATCTTTAGGTAGTGACCGGGGTAAAACGCATCATCTTTAGGTAGTGACCAGGGTAAAACGCATCATCTTTAGGTAGTGACCTAGGGTAAAACGCATCATCTTTAGGTAGTGACCGG
The DNA here is from genome assembly GCF_964213995.1 of Mustelus asterias. NCBI lineage: Eukaryota > Metazoa > Chordata > Chondrichthyes > Carcharhiniformes > Triakidae > Mustelus > Mustelus asterias. The sequence continues at coordinate 71,108,661 of NC_135807.1, read as the reverse complement.
GGTAAAACGCATCATCTTTAGGTAGTGACCAGGGTAAAATGCTTCACCATTAGGTGAAGCAATGGTTAGAGGCACGGACAGGCAGTTCTGCGGGCGCGAACGAGACTCCAGGATAGTAGTCTGCCTCCCTGGTGCCGGGGTACCGGATGACTCCGAGAGGGTAGGAAGCATATTAAAAAGGGAAGGTAATCAAACAGATGTAATTTTACACATTGGTGAAAATGATGTAGGTAGAAAGAGCAGGGGGGTCATACGAGAGCAATTCAGGGAGATGGGTGCTAGGCTAAAAAATAATGCCTCTAGGGTAGCAATCTCTGGACTGCTCCCAATGCCTAGTGCTAGTGAGGCCAGGAACAGGGAGATTCTACAATTGAACATGTGGCTAAAGTACTGGTGCACCAGGGTGGGTTTCAAATTCATAGATCATTGGGAAGTCTTCAAGAGAGGATGACACCTGTACGGAAAGGATGGGTTACACCTTAACTGGAAGGACACAAATATCCTGGCTGGGAGTTTTGCTGGAGTGTTTCGGCAGGGTTTAAACTAGTGTGGCAGGGGGGGTGGGGATCAAAACAGTAGGTCAGTAAGTACTGAGGCTGGGGTCGAGCTGGGGACCAGGGCAAGGCTAGCTAAGAAGAAGAGCACTCTGGAGCAGGATGACCTGAGTGGGCCTGGAGGTCTGGAGTGCATCTGCTTCAATGCGAGGAGTGTAACGGGTAAGACAGACAAACTTAGGGCCTTAATGCTTACGCGGAATTTGGATGTGGTTGCGGTGACGGAGACATGGTTAAAAGAAGGACAGGACTGGCAGCTGAATATTCCGGGGTATAAGTGTTTTAGGCGAGACAGAGGAGGGGCTAAAAAAGGTGGGGGAGTAGCGGTATTAGTTAAGGAGCATGTTACAGCGGTGCAGAGGATGGACAATTAGAGGGGTCATGTAATGAGTCGCGGTGGGTGGAGCTCAGAAACAGGAAAGGTGTAATCACTATGCTGGGGGTATACTACAGGCCACCCAACAGCCCACGGGAAGTGGAGGAACGGATATGTCAGGAGATTCTGGATATGTGCAGAAAAAATAGGGTTGTTGTAGTGGGAGACTTCAATTTCCCTGGCACAGACTGGAAAGTGCTTAGAGCTGGGGGTCTGGACGGGGAGGAATTTGTAAAATGCGTATTGGAAGGTTCTTTGGAACAGTATGTAGATAGCCCAACTAGAGAGGGGGCTTTACTGGATCTAGTTCTGGGAAATGAGACCGGTCAGGTCGTCAAAGTTTCGGTAGGGGAACATGTGGCAAATGGTGACCACAACTCTGTTAACTTTAGGATAGTAATGGACAAGGACGAGTGTTGTACTAAGGGTAGGGTGCTAAATTGGGGGAAGGCTAACTATAGCCGGATTAGGCAGGAATTGGTGGCTGTTGATTGGGAGAGGCTGTTCGGGGGTAAGTACACATCTGGCATGTGGCATATAGGTGCATGGTCATTTTCTGGGAAACATCTCACTAACACATCTCTGCATCAGTCAAAGGCAGGACAGCCCAGGTCTCCAGCACTTAGAGGGTCCTAGAGACCAGCGATCTGTTCAGTCCCAGTCAGATGATGAATCTCTGGAAGTGGCTGGCAGCTTAATGGTGGAGATGTAATGGCAGGCAGTGGAACATCAGGCAGAGGTTCCAGAGTCTCTTCGCAGACTGGAGTGAATGATGGAGACGTCCATCCGCATTCTATCTGATGTTGTGGCTCTGACATGCGAGCTCAAGGCCACGAATGGGAGGTTGGCAACCGCCATGGAGACCTTGGTCCAGCAGCTTTTGCCGGACCTGCGTTCGCTCCTGCTCTCCACGGCCACACACCCGATGGGCATCATCAGGATGTAAGTGACATGAGGATGAAGCACCTTGACCTTTCCTCAGGTCCCCCAACTCCTGGAGGAGTCAGACTGGGTCCCTCTGGCACCCACAGAGAGTCCTCCATGCAGGACACTACAAGTGTGTGTAGCTGTTCAGATTCCCCTCTGCTTGTGCCTGCACCCACTCCAGAAGCGCATGCCACTGAGGGCATTCCTGACCCTGAACAAGATACCTTTATCAGGCTGGGTCCCTCCAGGCCTCGGGCCACCAGAGCATGTCCGCCATGATCATCACGGGCATTGGGACATAGCAGGCAGCAGGCTGCCTCTGTTGCCTCTCTACCTCTGCTGCAGATGTTGGGCTGCAACATGGCATAGTGGTCGGGTTAGGAAAGTTCTGGTCACTTCTGGTTCACAGGTGTGCTGTCACTGAAAATAAATTGCACTTATTGAAACTCATTGGATGGGTATTTGAATGTTCTGGTCAACTGTGTTTTGTATTTTTGACTCCTTTGTTTGGCAGCATTTCATGCTGCCTTGTCTGGATCCAGCTTCCCAGTCCTCAGTCTTCCCACTGACTTCCATTGTTTATCATAGTCATCCACCTCCTTGACTTTCTGCCTGCCATTGAGACCCCCCTGCCCTTCTGCCCCTGTCCTTGCTCAGCCCTCCTTCCCCACTGCCCTCCTTGTCTTCGTCAGCCCCATTCTCACCTCGTAACCCACACTTCAGTCCATATCAAAGTGGAGGCAGCATGAGACCGGCAGCACAGTCCAGACAGATAACAGTGTCAGACACCAGGAGCAGAAGACCCCTGTACTCCCCAACCCCGGGTGCAGTATTGCTCTGAGGCAATGAAAGGGGAGGGTTCATGAGTCCAGCAGCACAGTATTGCCCATAAAGACAAGCTTAGCATGGAGCTGGGGGGCACAAACTGCTCTGTCCCAGCAGCGTGGCATTCAGCACAACAGGGGCAGCACAGTGCCATGGCAGGTAGGCTTTGTCTGTAGCTCTCACATTGAAGTCTCGAACAAACTGAGTACTGCCTTGTGCTCATCACTCTTATTCAAAGGAGTTTAAAGCTGATGTGATTTTCCATTAGCCTGACACAACGGCCGAGTCTCCGGTGTGCCCTGCTGCCACTGCCAATGAAAGTGGAAAATTTGGCACTTAGCCAAATCTCCGTCCACAGCAGCAGGACTGGATAATCGTAGCCATGGGCAAGATTGGAGAATTCCAGCCCAGATTGGAAGTCCTAATGAGAATCCAGCAAGCGGCTGTTTTAATGAATATTCATGAGATGCAAATAAATGCAAATGGTATTCACGTCACCAGGCAGCGGGAAATCCGAGCCACCGTTAACCCACCATTGGGAAAATTATAACGTGTTTTGATGCGATCAGGTTTCTGACTTTTTGACTCCCGTTAGATTCTCCACTTCCACCTGCTGTGGGGGGCGAGATGGGACAATTCCACCCACAGGGCCCTATTTTACCATTTTGATTCTAAGTGCTGGGTGGACTTGAAACTGGGAATGTTTCAGGTCCGACTTTTAGACCCGTTCTCAAGTGCCCCATACGCACTCTGCCTCAAAAATATCAGCAATCCTGAGTCACGCTGCACAAGCCTGTGGGCGGAGCTTAACGCACCCAGAATCCTGCAGCTCCGATTGGAGCCTCCAACTGCACATGCGCAGAAAAAAATGATAGAATGCGGCTCCCCTGCCACATTGCTCCCAGACTGGATAGTGCCTCCCCCTGGCCCCCACAGACATTGCCCCACCCCCACAACATTACTGACCCCCTTATCCCCCCACCCCCTCCGCCATCCAGACCAATCACAGGCTCCTCTCCACTTGCCTTCACTAATCTCAGGCAGATTGGCAACAGACCCCCCTTGCACCCCCCCGCCCCTCCCCCCATCCCCCCCCCCCCCCCCACCCCCCCCCGGCCCCACCGATCTCAAGCAGAGAGTCATCGGACACTCAGCACTTACCTCCTCACTAACCCTCACTGACGGAGCGCCTGAATCAGATTTTTGTAGAACGTGTTTGTTTCATAAGAACATAAGAACTAGGAGCAGGAGTAGCCATCTGGCCCCTCAAGCCTGCTCCACCATTCAATAAGATCATGACTGATCTTTTCATGGACTCAGCTCCACTTACCTGCCCGCTCACCATAACCCTTAATTCCTTTATTGTTCAAAAATTTATCTATCCTTGTCTTAAAAACATTCAATGAGGTAGCATCAACTGCTTCACTGGGCAGGGAATTCCACAGATTCAGAACCCTTTGTGTGACGAAGTTCTTCCTCAACTCATTCCGAAATCTGCTTCCCCTTATTTTGAGGCTATGCCCCCTCGTTCTAATTTCACCCGCCAGTGGAAACAACTTCCCTGCTTCTATCTTATCTATTCCCTTCATAATCTTATATGTTTCTATAAGATCTCCCCTCATTCTTCTGAATTCCAATGAGTATAGCCCCAGTCTACTCAGTCTCTCCTCATAAGCCAACCCTCTCAACTCCGGAATCAACTTAGTGAATCTCCTCTGCACCTCCTCCAGTGCCAGTATATCCTTTCTCAAGTAAGGAGACCAAAACTGTACACAGTACTCCAGTTGTGGTCTCACCAGCACCTTATACAGCTGCAACATAACCTCGTTGTTTTTAAACTCCATCCCTCTAGCAATGAAGGACAAAATTCCATTTGCCTTCTTAATTACCTGCTGCACCTATAAACCAACTCCTTGAGATTCCTGTACAAGGACACCCAGGTCCCTCTGCACAGCAGCATGCTGCAATTTTTTACCATTTAAATAATAGTCCATTTTGCTGTTATTCCTACCAAAATGGATGACCCCCGATTTCACACCGATTCTGGATGGGCGAACGTGATGGTAAAGGGGGAAGTGCCAGTAAGGTTGGGCGTGCAGCCAATTAAGTCAATTTAAATGCATGCAAGCCTTGGTAAAGGGGGAACCGGCACGGAGGCGGATGCGGATCACGCTACTCACCTCATGCCCGACTTTACCAAATTTTCGTGCCCGAAAACGGGTGCAACTTGATGGCAAAATCGGGCCCATAAGTGTCGAGTCCTCGTAACCCTTCGAAACAGTTCTGAAAAAGAGTCAGATCGGACTCAAAACATTTGTTGGAATTTTACCGCCACGCCCGCGCAGAATTGGGACAGGCGAGGCTGGCAGAACGGCATTTTCCAATGACCTCGGGCGGGATCTTACGCGTCTTGGGCGGGCGAGGGGGTAAAATTTCGACCAATAACTTTCTTTCTCCATAGATGCACCCAGATCTGCCGAATTTTCCTAGCACTTTCTCTTTTAATTACCTCATGTTAGATGGACAGGAATGGGGACTGACTATAATCTGTGGAGAGTAATTCCACCCTAAACACGTTAAAGAAGCCATCCCCTACGGACAAGCCCTCCGTATACACAGGATCTGCTCAAATGAGGAGGATCGCAACAGACATCTACAGATGCTGAAAGACGCCCTCATAAGAACAGGATATGGTGCCCGACCCATCGATCAACAGTTCCGATGTGCCACAGCGAAAAGCCGCACCGACCTCCTCAGAAGACAAACAGGGGTCACGGCAGACAGAGTACCCTTTGTCATCCAGTACTTCCCCGGAGCGGAGAAGCTATGACATCTTCTCCGGAGCCTTCAACATGTCATCGATGAAGACGAATGTCTTGCCAAGGCCATCCCCACACCCCCACTTTTTGCCTTCAAACAACCACACAACCTCAAGCAGACCATTGTCCGCAGCAAACTACCCAGCCTTCAGGAGAACAGTGACCACAACACCACACAACCCTGCCACAGCAACCTCTGCAAGACATGCCGGATCATCGACATGGATGCCATCCTCTCACGTGAGAACACCATCCACCAGGTACACGGTACATAGTCTTGCGACTTGGCCAACGTTGTCTACCTGATACGCTGCAGGAAAGGATGTCCTGTGGCATGGTACATTGGGGAGACCATGCAGATGCTACAACAACAGATGAATGAACACCGCTCGAAAATCACCAGGCAGGAGTGTTCCCTTCCAGTTGGGGAACACTTCAGCAGTCATGGGCATTCGGCCTCTGATCTTCAGGTAAGCATTCTCCAAGTCGGCCTTCACGACACACGACAACGCAGAGTTGCTGAGCAGAAACTGATAACCAAGTTACGCACACATGAGGACGGCCTCAACTGGGATCTAGGGTTCATGTCACACTATCTGTAACTCCCACGACTTGCCTGGGCTTGCAAAATCTCACTAACTGTCCTGGCTGGAGACAATACACATCTCTTTAACCTGTGCTTAACCCTCTCTCCCTCACATTGTCTGTACCTTTAAGACTTGATTACCTGTAAAGACTCACATTCCAGCCATTATTTTGTAAATTGAGTTTGTGTCTTTATATGCCCTGTTTGTGAACAGAACTCCCACTCACATGATGAAGGAGCAGCGCTCTGAAAGCTTGTGGCTTCTGCTACCAAATAAACCTGTTGGACTTTAACCTGGTGTTGTGAGACTCCTTACTGTGCTTACCCCAGTCCAACGCTGGCGTCTCCACATCTAAAAAAAGGAATAACAGAGCGTTAAGCAATGCTTCAACCAGTCCTGATACTTTGGACTCTCCACTAGCCCATTTTGAAGTGCAAACAGTGTGATTTGGGTCTTCAAGAGAGGAGATAAGGAAAGGGAAAGAAGCCAAAGAGTACATACTTGTCCTGTCTCTTTAGTGACACTGAAAGATGGCCTTTAGCCTACATCAAACTCAGCACATCTGTTCTATTTAAATTGATGTACAGAATTTCTTGGGTGCAATTTTAAGTTCACTGAATGTATTGTCCACCAAAGCAACATAAGACTGCAGTTAAACATGCACATACATATCTGACAAAGATTAGTTTCCCTTTAATGGCCTTTTATATTAATGTTCTTCTTTCTGTTCTGTGCCTGGTGGCACATGAGGCAGCCTATTTCTTCCACAACCAGCAGCTCATGCTCTGGGTTGTTTCCATAACAAAGGCCTTTTTTATGTGGACAGCTCATTAGTCTGACTCACAACTCTCCATCCGGCAGACCGGCCAGATACAATGCTTGGGGGGAGGGTCGCCACTCCACTCCATTGGACGCAAGTACCCTGCTGGAATTCAACACAGTATTCAGAGACCCTCTTGTCTGTGCTTGATGCGCCTGTCTGGAGTAGGGTTTTGAGCCCTTCTTCCAACTCCAAGGCCTGAATATTTAACCAACTCCGTATTACTGAAAGCGCATGGCAGTGTGTAAATATTAAATGTATATTTTCACAACAGATATCTTGATAAAGCACGTTTCATGATTTGTTAGAATCTTCAGATAGTAACACCAAACAGAATAAAAAGTGTAGTATCTTCTGAATTTACTCTGTTTTCTCAATTCACTTGAATCCTGAAAATACACAATATTCTGTCAACAAACAGTGGGTTAAAAGCAAATTACTGCGAGTGCTGGAATCTGAAACAAAAGCAGAAAATTCTGGAAAATCTCAGCAGATCTGACCACATCTGTGGAGAGAGAATATCCAGATTCGAAACGTTGCCTCTATTCTCTCTCCACAGATGTTATTAGGCCTGCTGAGGTTTTCTAGCATTTTCTGATTATATTTGGATTATTAGCTCCATAAACCTCAGAATAGTTTGCAAGTTTCTTAATATCAGCAGTCAGTTTAACCATTTATTCAACGACTCAGCTCGGGGCGATCTTACTCGGGGTGAAGCGAGCCTGTAAGATCAGGCAAGAGGTGAAAAATTGGGTTCGCGCCCAGATTTTCGTTTCTCAAATGTTACTGGCCCTGGTTCGCTGGCGCAAAGCCAATGTCAATATTCATTAAATACAATGACTGAGTCCCGACACTATTGTCTGGGCTCACTTCCCCTCACCTGCTCACCGGTCGAGCTCCTCAGTGGCGAAGATCACATATGGTCCCCAACATATATGATGGGGACTGGCCGGGGCAGTGAGTGGGGGGGATGGGGATTGGCTGGGGCGGTGAGCAGGGGGATGGGGATTGGCCGGGGCAGTGAGTGGGAGGGGATGGGGATTGGCCGAGGCAGTGAGCGGGGGGATGGGGATTGGCCGGGGCGGTGATCAGGGGGATGGGGATTGTCCGGGGCAGTGATCAGGGGGATGGGGATTGGCCGGGGTGGTGATCAGGGGGATGGGGATTGGCCGGGGCGGTGATCAGGGGGATGGGGATTGGCCGGGGCGGTGATCAGGGGGATGGGGATTGTCCGGGGCAGTGATCAGGGGGATGGGGATTGGCCGGGGCAGTGAGTGGGGGGGATGGGGATTGGCTGGGGCGGTGAGCAGGGGGATGGGGATTGGCCGGGGCGGTGATCAGGGGGATGGGGATTGTCCGGGGCAGTGATCAGGGGGATGGGGATTGGCCGGGGTGGTGATCAGGGGGATGGGGATTGGCCGAGGCAGTGAGCGGTGGGATGATTGGCCGGGGTGGTGATCAGGGGGATGGGGATTGGCCGGGGCAGTGAGCGGTGGGATGGGGATTGGCCGGGGCAGTGAGTGGGGGGGATGGGGATTGGCTGGGGCGGTGAGCAGGGGGATGGGGATTGGCCGGGGCGGTGATCAGGGGGATGGGGATTGTCCGGGGCAGTGATCAGGGGGATGGGGATTGGCCGGGGCAGTGAGTGGGGGGATGGGGATTGGCCGGGGCGGTGATCAGGGGGATGGGGATTGTCCGGGGCAGTGATCAGGGGGATGGGGATTGGCCGGGGTGGTGATCAGGGGGATGGGGATTGGCCGGGGCGGTGATCAGGGGGATGGGGATTGGCCGGGGCGGTGAGCGGGAGGATGGGGATTGGCTGGGGCAGTGAGCGGGGGGATGGGAATTGGCTGCGGCGGTGAGCGGGGCAATGGGGATTGGCCGGGGCGGTGATCAGGGGGAAGGAGATTGGGTGGGGCAGTGAATGGAGGGGTTGATCGGCCGGGGTGGCGATTGGGAGGCGGGGAGTTGGGGGGGGAGGGGGGGTGTTTCGGGAGACACAGTGAGCGATCAGCGGGAGGGGGGGGGGGGGATATCTGTGGGAGGGAGTGGGGAGAGCGGCAGGAGATCACCCAGTGCATACACAGTACACTGGGAGACTGGGAGATCAGGGCACCTGTGTAATGGTGCCCCTAGACTCCCCCCCCCCTCCCCCCCCCCACCCCCGAAACCCCCCCTGGTGTGAATCACATCTTGGCTCTTTTTTTCCTAAGTGCCATACAATTGCGACTGGTAACCCGCCCAAAAATTGATGTGATTCTCTCCCGCTTTCACGCTCATTTGGCACTTTGAAACTTTTTGGTAAGACCACCCTCCCGGAGACAGAAAACACGCCAAAAACAAGGTGATAAAACAAAGCACCGGCTGTAAGATTTGGCAATGAATTGAGTAGTGCCATGTAAGGGCCTATTTTAATCAGAGGCAGGGGAGGCCCAAGGTTTGTTTGGGGGCTGGGAGAGCGTTCCTGATCACCTTCCCAGGTCTCCTCTGGCCATGATCCTGCCTGTCGCCAGCTTTGACTGGCACCTCCAGCACCAAGCGTCACAGCCGCAATCTAAAGGTTCCGAGTGGCATCATCAGATCTTGAGATTTATCGAAGAAAATCACTGGGAAACACAATGGGACTGGGGACAAAAGTGTCAGCGATGCAGCAGGTAATTCTCAGCCATCAGTACAGCTCCAGGGTAAATGCTGAGAGGTTGTTTCCCCATGTGGGAGAATCCAGGACCAGGAGGCATAGTCTCAGAGTAGGAGATTATGGAGGAGGACTTTCTTTTCTCAGAGGGTAGTGAATCTGTGGAATTCTTTATCACAGACTGTAGAGGCTGGGTTAAGTATGTTCAAGGCTGAGATACACAGATTTTTAATCAGTAAGGGAATCAAGGGCTATGGGGATAGGGCTGGAAAGTAGAGTCGAGGATTGTCATATCAGATTAACTATAATCTCATTGAATGGCAGAGCAAACTCAATGGGCCGAATGGCCCACTTCTGCTCCTATGTCTTATGGTCTTACCTGCCTGTCCTGTTCTTGGGAAGTACTTCCCTGTCCTGACAGGGAAGTAAGTTAAAATTAGCCTTTTATGTGCATTTGCTTGAAGTCTTGGCATGGCGGGGGGTTGGGAAGGGGTGTGTAGTTTATGCTTAAATCAGTATTTTCCTGTTATAGATCAGAAATGCGAGCCAATAGAAGTGAATATTTTACTATGTTGAAATTGTCCAATATTAAAGCTTCAGTCGGCTCTCTGGCTGTCTGTATTCAACTTTATATTTGGTGGGGGAAAAACCCTTGCAATCCTTCAAGGGTTAATCTTTGCAAACCACGTCCGTACATACAAAACCGCACTATCGAGCAATTTACATATCAATACTACACAGAGCCAACAATATTCAAAATGACCATCAGACTTGCAGCTGTGCCGTCAGAGCCTATTCACGATCTGCCAACGATTAATTCCAAACAACAGAAAATGGTTTCATCCATCCGGGTTTCTCAGCTATTGATTGATTGGTAACAAAAAGCTTTTTGACAAGTCAGTTAATTTATTTTCACTTTGTTGTCGTGGATAGGCTAGGGCCTTGGTGGTTATACCATGCCACTTCAGATAAACAGCCCATGAGCTATATATTACGAGAACAACGCAACTTAGAGAGGCCGCCCCCTGTCCCCCATCTTTCTCCTCTTGCATGTTCCCTGCCAAAGCAAATTATTCATGCTGGAATATAGTTCTGAAAATGCTGTCAGTCTTCCAGCGCCTCAGTCAAATGACCTTTATTAATGTGTGAACACGGACAGTGAGCATCAGTTAATTATTCAACCATGGGAGCTTCTAAACTAAATCAATGTCTCTCACCCTTAATATTCATGGGTTTCCAGCAGTGTTTGCTGGATATTTTCAGGAGCAGAAAGGGTGGCCAATTTTTATACTTCTGTGCTCACTGGCCCTGTGGCCAATCATAATGCTGCTGTGACTTGAATTTGTCTGGGAGGCGGTCTTAATGGTTTTCTGTGTTAAGTGCACTGGGGCTAATGGGAAACTGAGGCTAACAATTCGACTAGGCCCATTAGTGGTCGCTGGGATGGCAATGCTCAATTACACACGCTTCGTTGGTTTGAAAGAGCACATAAAGTTCATGCTGTCTGACCATCTCGATGATTATAGCATGTGGCCCAATGTGAAATGTGCTGCTAACTGATTGCTCCCCTCAAAGGGAAGGTGCATTTACTTTAATTTTGCTTTTAAAGGCCTACAATCCATTTTCACACCAAAATCATTGTTTCATGGGTGGAGCAGCTACAAAGCCCAGAGGTACAGGAACAGTTTGACAGCACCACCATTCCAATCAAGCAACAAGCTGTGGCGAGTTAAGGCTATAACCACTTAAACTACCGCAAGTCAGGGAGCCACAGAAACAAAGGGTAGGATTTTTGGGATGGCAAGCACTTAATGTGCTCCTGCCGACTCTCATAAGCCCACTGCCATTCCACGCTCAATTAAGCATTGATTGGCAATGGGAGGACCTCTGTCCACCCTTGGAAAGAAGTCCCCCCTTGGAGAGTTGATTGGCCCGATTGCTCTCCAACCCCTCCAGGCGTCGAGCTGCAGTGGCCAGAAGATATACTGCAGTACTCTTCCTGCAAGTATTCCGAAGGTAAGTCTTAGGGTTCTTGGGGGTGGACTGGTTGGGGATTCTCTGAGGGGGTGGGGGGAAATCGCAGGATCACGGGGTAGAGGGTGAGGCAGAGCTGGAGCTCCCAGCTCCCAGAGGGCCCTCATCTTCCTGCCTGAGATGGAGTATGTTTGGAAAGGGATTGTCCATCTGCCCATGAGTTTTCTTTGTTCCAACAATGCATAGAGCTCTGTTTTCTGGACCTTAGTATTTCTAAATCAGACAAACCAGCCATAAAGGTTAAAATTGCAATTGGCAATGATAGCCCCCAGAGACTGTCGAAGTCTGTCGGACAATGACCTTAAAAATCTGAACAAGGTGTGGTCAACATTCGAAGATCAATTATGAGTGAATATTTTTCTACATTGGAATTTTCCAATATTAAAGCTTTAATCGGGTCTCTGGCTGTCTGTTGATGTGTATTCAACTTTACATTTGGTGGATATTAAGGTCAAGAAAACAGAGCTCTCTCTATGCATTGTTGGAACAAAGAAAACTCATGGGCAGATGGAAAATCCCTTCCAATTACAAAGATTCCTTGAGAGAAATCTTTGTATCCTCACTGGCTACAGGAGAGGTCCCAGAGGATTGGAGAATAGCCAATGTTGCTCCTTTGTTTAAGAAGGGTAGCAAGACTAATCCAGGTAATTACAGGCCGGTGAGCCTTACATCAGTGCTGAGGGAGCGCCGCAATGTGGGAGGGTCAGTGCTGAGGGAACGCCGTACTGTGGGAAGGTCAGTGCTGAGGGAGCGCCGCACTGTGGGAGGGTCAGTGATGAAGGAGCGCCGCACTGTGGGAGGGTCAGTGATGAGGGTGCGCCGCACTGTGGGAGGGTCAGTGCTGAGGGAGCGCCGCACTGTGGGAGGGAAATTATTGGAGAGGATTCTTCGAGACAGGATTTATTCCCACTTGGAAATAAGTGGACGTATTAGTGAGAGGCAACATGGTTTTGTGAAGGGGAGGTCGTGTCTCACGAATTTGATCGAGTTTTTTGAGGAGGTGACGAAGATGATTGATGAGGGTAGGGCAGTTGATGCTGTCTACATGGACATCAGTAAGGCCTTTGACAAGGTCCCTCATGGCAGACTGGTGCAGAAGGTGAAGTCGCATGGGATCAGAGGTGAGCTGGCAAGGTGGATACAAAACTGGCTCGGTCAAAGAAGACAGAGGGTAGCAGTGGAAGAGTGTGTTTCTGAATGGAGGGCTGTGACAAGTGGCGTTCCTCAGGGATCAGTGCTGGGACCTTTGTTATTTGTAATATATAAAAATGATTTGGAGGAAAATGTAACTGGTTTGATTAGTAAGTTTGCGGACGACACAAGGGTTGGTGGATTTGTGGATAGTGATGAGGACCATCAGAGGATACAGCAGGATATAGGTCAGTTGGAGACTTGGGCGGAGAGATGGCAGATGGAGTTTAATCCAGACAAATGTGAGATAATGCATTTTGGAAGGTCTAATACAAATAGGAAATGTACAGTAAACGGCAGAACCCTTAAGAGTATTGATAGTCAAAGGGATCTGGGTGTACAGATACACAGGTCACTGAAAGTGGCAATGCAGGTGGAGACGGTTGTCAAGAAGGCATACGGCATGCTTGCCTTCATTGGCCGGGGCATTGAGTTTAAAAATTGGCAAGTCATGTTGCAGCTTTATAGAACCTTAGTTAGGCCGCACTTGGAATATAGTGTTCAATTCTGGTCGCCACACTACCAGAAGGATGTGGAGGCTTTGGAGAGGGTACAGAAAAGATTTACCAGGATGTTGCCTGGTATGGAGGGCATTAGCTATGAGGAGAGGTTGGAGAAACTTAGTTTGTTCTCGCTGGAACGATGGAGGTTGAGGGGCGACCCGATAGAAGTTTACAAGATTATGAGGGGCATGGACAGAGTGAAGAGTCAGAAGCTTTTTCCCAGGGTGGAAGAGTCAATTACTAGGGGGCACAGGTTTAAGGTGTGAGGGGCAAGGTTTAAAGGAGATGTACGAGGCAGATTTTTTACACAGAGGGTGATGGGTACCTGGAACTCGTTGCCAGGGGAGGTAGTGGAAGCGGATACGATAGTGACTTTTAAGGGGCCTCTTGACAAATACATGAATGAGATGGGAATAGAGGGATATGGTCCCCGGAAGGGTAGGGGGTTTTAGTTAAGTCGGCAGCATGGTCAGTGCAGGTTTGGAGGGCTGAAGGGCCTGTTCCTGTGCTGTAATTTTCTTTGTTCTTTGTTCTTTGAGTGGTGCTTAACTTTAGAAGATACCGTCTGGAATTCATGTCCTTTAAAGAACAACTGGCGGAGACCATTGATCAATTTGTTAACTGATGCAGAGACAAAAGGGGCATGATTGTGACTTCATGGCAGCAGAGCTTGCTGACAGAATAATCAAGTTCATGATAGCATCTACCCCCATAGAAGCATTCCAAAAGATCTCTTGGACCAACCCAAAAGTTACAACTTGTAAGCACTACTACAAAGCGGATGCAAGTATGAAACCATACTACTAGATAGAGTCTACACGCTATGTATAATTCATACACAATTAGTACATTTGCCAATACAGACAAGCCTAGTTAGCATGGCAGGCAATGCAACTTCATGCATGCACCGAGAAATTGTCCAACTTTCCCTGGTGTATGTCAGGCATGCAGCGCCAAAGCAGAAAGCAAAGGCTGAAACATGTGGTTGGACATCATGAGAAGCCACAACCAAACACCTGGCAGGTGTAGCACTCCATTCAACCGAGTGAATGTACCAGACATCATCAACACAAGACACATGAAGTGTCTAGCATGCTGAACATCAAATAATATATTGTCACAGTGTCACCAAAAGAAGCCTTCGCCACTATCCAGACTAATTTCACCACAAATGTAGGGGGAGTAAAAATTGTGAACAAAACTGGATACTGGTGTAGGTGCAAACATCCTTCCACTTTACACATTGAAATGTGTGTACTCACAGACATGGCAAGTGATGGTTCAACCAACTACTGCCAAACTCACCACATATAGCGGCTTGGAGATTCTATCCCTGGGATCCACTATACTGGAGTGTTGCTGCAACTTCTCTTGGTCACACCAGATATTTTATATTGTAGACACCACAGGCCAGTGATCAAAGGCCAACTGGTGTGTAGGGACATGCCCTTGGTCAGCATTCATGATATCATCAAGACAACAGCAAGGGCCACAGACCACAAGGCATGCCTTTAGAAAAACTTTCCCTACACTGGGAAAAGGCCACCTAACTCGATGCTGGTCAGCAGCTGACAGGTCTATGTGACATGGCCTGAAATGAAAAGTATACTGATTCTGAACTTGCAGATTAATCTCACAGCAGAACATTGGAATCACTATTCAACAGGTAAGTACATACAGCCATTCCCAGTCATCATTCGTCAATACTCCCAGGCGTACGTGATGCATTAAGTGAAAAACGGGGGAAGATGAAAAACGCCTACAACCGGCAAACAGGTAACAAATTAACCAACTTAAATGTCAGACAAAAAGTTAGTGTACCACACCCAACCAACAGCACATGGAATCCAATGAAAATCATGAGCATATGTCCAGAACCCAGATCATATTAAGTATCAAATGACATGACAATGTGACAAAACAGATGCCAAATCAGAAGAATACAACCAGAAACTCCGAGTAATCCTATTGCTAGGAGAACTTGGTATAAGTTACAACTCAAAAAGACCCTACCGACAACCAGCATTCTGAAAACATATGGCAGTCTCCAACCGATATCACCGTAACTAATTCTGAACATATAAGTAATCCGCCAATACGTTTCAGAAACTTGTAAATCACTTGCCCTGTATAGTATATATTCAGCATGGACAGGTAAATTGTTTTTAATTCATTAAGGATAAAATTTCTAGTTTAGGAAAGGGCGATGTTGTGATGTGGTGTACATGTACCTTTAATAAACCACGGGCCAGATTTTCCAACCCCATCCACAGCTGGGATTCTCCGGTCCTGCTGCAGTGGACGGAGATTTGGCTGGGCAACAAATTCTCTGTTCTCACTGGCAGTGGTGGCAGGGTGTGAACGGCCAGAGAATTCCAGCCCATATCTTAAAATGCTGTCCATCTGTCTCCACCTGAAGACAGGGTGTGATATATAATTCCATGACTCTGGGACAGAATACAGATGCGTCTTCACAGCCTCTCAGTTAACATTGTCTCCACATAGTCTTATCTTCAAATAAAGAACCGCCATTAGTCTTTTACCAATCCTCGAATGCCATTCACCAGTTCAAATTTGACACAGGACTTTGTACAGAGCGAAGAGCCCATTCTTTCCAATGTGAATGTAGCAGCCAACTCCACCACAGCACCTGTGGTCCCAGCCATGAAGCAGCGTTACGTGGCCAATGTCTCAGATTTTATTGCAGCACAGGCAGAAGCCAGCCAACATCTGGGTGCTGCAGTGGAAGCTCAGACAGAGGTCATGAGATTGCAGTGTGTTGCCATGCAAGCTCAAAGTGCTGTAGTTATGGCTGTGGATGCCAGTGCTGAAACAGGCATGCAGGTGTCCTCAGCATTCCAGCACTCTGTGCTCCAGTAGATGACTGGGATTGTTGAGGTGCTGCCCAGGGTAGTGTTAATGCCTGACTGCCCATCAGAAAATTCTGCTCCCCATGAATTGTTTGCTTATAGCTGGGCCCAGTTTTGGGAATTGCACCAAAGCCTGCAACCAGCATGTTGAAAATTATATTATTGCTTTGGAGGCAGTGGGGCTTATAAAATGAAAGCGGAAGGGATCAGGAGGGGGTTCTGCTATTTCCACTGCTTATGAACATTCCTAGAAGAGAGAATGGCATCAACCCTAGTACCCAGCATCTCAAGATGGTTTGCCAATTAATTCAATTAACAGACAAGTAACAACCGCCTTATACCCCATTTTACTGCCAATTGAACAGCAGGTCCTCCCCATTTTAGGAGACGGTGGTGAGCTCTCATCTGGTTCCCAGGGGGAGACCTTCCTTTCTGGGCGCTCCATCCTCACAGACAGGTCCCAGCGGCCATCTCTGCAGCTCCAATGTCACCACTGGAGGGTTCTCCAGTTTCTGCCTGCCCAGCCTCAGCGCAGAAACAAATAATTGTTTTGCACTCTTCCCGGGAGCCTCAACAGGGGGAATTTTCCTCTCCCGCCCGCCATGGGAATTGTAGCGAGTGGCGGAACCATGCAAAGGTCTGCTGACCTTGGGTGGGATTTTCCGGTTTTGGGGTGAGCGCGGCCGGAAAATCCCACCTGTGAACATCTGCCTTTCCTGCAGTCTCGGCAGTAGCTTCCTCTACTGGTGGCACTGCCAGGTTGTCAGCCTTCTGATTGGACAGGCAGCTCTGAGAGACAGGCTGCTGTGCTCAGGTAGATGCCGGTCCTGGTTGGAGTTTCCCACCACGGCTCCCTGGGGTCCCACTGTATATACCCTGTTGGACTCAGGACCTACTTTCGGTCCAGGCTGTTTGTCTTCACACTTGCCAGTAAAATTCCAGTCAATGTTTTTAGTTCTTCTCAGACAACAAAAATATTGAAGATTAGCAACAAATATTTTGGGAAAGAAATTTGAGCAGTGGGTTTAATTATATGCTTGATGATCAGATCTCGCCATCAGTCTAATATTCCCATAATGCTGGCTAGTTACCTCGAGCAGGCTTATGTAAATGATAGGTCAGCCTCTGTGCTCAAGTCATCCAGCATGACTGAGATAATTAAAGAGCAATTGATTGAATTGGCAATGTAAGAGATTTCAAAATAATTACAGTGTGGTAGGCATTGAAGATTCCCGCAGGATCACAAAATCTAACCCACAGTTTACTATTCACAGCAATGCAATATCCACCCTGAGGCTCGCTCACTTTGATGAAGTCCTTAGAAGGGGTTGGTGGTGAGAATTAAAGTTGTAAAACTTCTCCTCAGTGTGATCAGGTGCCTCGTCCCTTCATGTAACCGTTCTTCAATTTTTATCTGCTTTAGCGCACTGAATATGCTACATCAGCATCCACTTGACATCCAATCCGTAAGTCAGCTTAGACAACAAAGGAAATCAAGGCTGACCTTCGTCTGATGTAATGTCAATGTTCGCCCTTTGGCAGTGAATCTGACGATACAAAGAAATCAATATTTACTACACCAAGAAACCAGTCAGCAAAGGGTAAATTCTCATGCTGCTTTCCACGCCTAAGATTTCTATTGTCTGAAACGATTACTAAGATGCAACGTTGCATGTTCTCATCAATGGCTGAAATTCAGAGACGGCTTATATTATTTTCTATATTGTTTTGGTTGCTGAAACAGTCATTGTAAAATCGGCTCTGTCAAATCTAATGGTATGAAGCATGGGGCGCTATGTTCTATTGTTTATGGTTCTCCCACCTATTGAAGAAAAGTTAGAATTGAATCAGTCAGATAGTGATTACTGCTAGTCTGGCCATGGGTGCTGGAAGACCTCACCTTTACTTTCTCCAGCAGACAGCTCGTCTTCCTATACACAGAAAGACTCAGACAAAGAGTCATCCACACTCAAAACGTTAGCTCTGTCCCTTCTCCACAGGTGCTGTCAGACCTGCTGAGATTTCCCAGCATCTTCTGTTTTTGTTCCTGTGCACAGGCTTGATTTTCAAGTGGGAATGGGTATGCAGTGTGCAATCCACAAAGCAGATGGAGAACCTACAGGTCTGGGTTTGTGCAGTTCCATCCAATTCTACGTAAATTCCCTTGGAATAATACACACATCACCAGATTCACCAACTGACCTGCGCGAGGAGCAGAAATTTGACAACAGAAGGCACAATTGGGGAAGGTGGTCTACCCTTTGGTGGTTTTCGAGAGGAGTGGTGTTCGAAAGTGCTTGCGGCCTGGAGGCCAGCTCCTTAAGCCCAGAAGGAAAACTAAAATGTGATTCTTCTAACTTACTTTGCTGGATCTCTTCTGGTTTCTAGAACTCAGCTCCTGGCTGGTCAAGGAAACTGCACTCCGCCCCCCCCCCGTTCAGGCCTCAATCTAAAATTAAAGATTAAGGGCCCAATATTACCATTGCGTTGCGCCCGTTTTCGGGCTCGAAAACTTGGTAAAGTCAGGCATGAGGCGATCCGCGCCCACATCCGTGCAGATTCCCACTTTACCAAGGCCCGAAAATGGCCACCATTGGCACCGCACCCGAAACGGGCGCGACATCAATTTAAATGTATTTGCATGCATTTAAATTGACTTAATGAGCTGCACACCCAAACTTACCGGCATTCCCCCCTTTACCATCGTGTTGGCCCGTCCAGATTTGGCGCAAAACAGACCTGCTCAGCAAAGGTCTGTTTCGGGCGCTCCAGCTTCTGAAGAGGTAAGTTCAGAGCTTCAGGCGGCTCTCTGACTCAGATCAGTGGTGGGGCGGGGGGTGGGGAGGGAGGTGGGCCAGATCATTCTCTAGTGGGGGCGGGGGGAGGAGGGAGGCCAGATCATTCTCTAGTGGGGGAGGGGGGAGGAGGGAGGCCCTATCGTTCTCTGGTGGGAGTGGGGGAAGAGGAGGAGGGCCAGATCATTCTCTGGTTGGGGGGGGGAGGGAGGCCAGAACATTCTCTGGTGGGGTGGGGGGGGGGGGGCAGGAGCAAAGGGGGTCCGCTGCCACTCTGCGGGCGATTGGTGGAAGGGGAGGGGGGCAGGGGGTCATGGTCATTCTGAGTAGTGGGAGAGTGGGTGGATGAGGGGGATAGTTATGTTGTGGGAGTGGGGCGATGTCTCTGGGGGCCATCGCTCCCAGGCTGCTTTATCCACTTTGTGCGGCCCGGGAGCGATGTGACAGGGGAGCGTTTTCAAATTTGTTTTTACTGCGCATGAGCAGTTGAAGTCTCCGATCGGAGCAGCAGCGTTTCGGGCGTGATAAGCCCCACCCACAGTGCGATTCAGATTCGTGACTTGTTTTTCAGGCTGAGTGGGGGTGCCTGAGAACAGGTTTCCAAGTCAGACCTGAATCAGCCCAGATTCAGCACTTAGAATCAAAATGGTAAAATAGGGCCCGAAGTCCTGATGGCATTTCGATTTTTCAGACAACTAAAAGCAGCCATTTTCAACAAAGAGCAGTGCACTTTCCCTTTAAGAGCGCGGGCCCCAAGCAACTGTGATAACTCTGTCCAAAGCAAAATCCCTTTTCCCCACAGGCTAGCTCCATTTCCGAGCACAATTCACGCTGACACATTAAGCAAATTTAAATGGACACAAACCTGAAAATCTGGTGCCTCATATCAGGCAAGTAACACAGTTGCCTTGCCCAGTTCCTGCCTGTTTTGAACACTAATTGAACACCTCCCCTATATCATCTGGTTAAAACGTGGTGCAATCTGAATGAGCGTTTCTGAGGATTTATGTGTTTCTATTTATTTCCATATGCTTACCATATGGACAAAGCTGAGCCACAGCACTGCAAACATCTGGTAAGCACAGTTGTCACTACACGCATGGGCAAAATCCTCTCATATTAGGCCAGGTCTGATGAAGAGTTTTATTTTTCTGCAAATCACGTTGGTGTGATGTGTGTGGTTGTGAGTTAGTGGTTTGGGGGATGGGAGAGGAAATTTATCAAGCAACACGGGGACAGCGAGAAAGAAAGCCACATGTTGAGACCCGCACACAGAGACAAATCAAGAGAAGCAGAAACAGGATAAACCGCACACAACAAAACAAATTGAAATAGGGAAGGAAACACCCAGAGAGAGCAGGAAGAAGAGAGATCACACACGATCAGAATACTTATTAACAGCTTGTTCAATTTAGTTAGCTAAATTATAATCATCGGGTAACAATGGATTCCCAGCATCTGAAATTTTTTGCTATTTAGTTCATAACAGGAAGATGCTTTTTAATATATTCAGAACATAAAGTCCAAATCTTTCCCATATGTAATATTTTAAATATAATTGCCGATCGCCCTTGGTGATCACATGTAGTTGGAGGGTATGCTGTTTAATAGGGGAGTGGATCAGTTGTACTTGGTTATGATTTGGGTTATTGAGCTAGTATGATATGAAAGGACTGGGGAGTGGGTAAATAATCTGGGAAAATGAGGAATTGCGGCACTAATGCATAGTTAGGAAGTTGGTACCTGTGGTAGGAAGAATAATAGATAGTTGAGGGAATAAAGCAAATGATGGACTTCTACTTGTTACAAGGGTTTGTTCAGTAGGTCTCACAAACAGATTCTGAGGCTTGTATCGTTGAACACTAAGGGTGGAATTTTTCCACTTTTCTTCGAAGTGTTCTCTCTGGTGGGAAAAGCAGGTGACAGCCCACGAGCTGCCTTGCCAGGTTTTCACGCTGTACTTTCAAACACTTAGAAAATAAAAAGTTAAGGGGTCTCACGAGGTCACACTGTCGGGATGGGCTCTGGATAAGTCTGTCCCACCAGCAACCTCGCTTCTTGATTTAACAAAAATTTAAAAGTACTCCCCCTCCCGCATGTAATGATGCGCATTACAGACTTTGTCAGGAACACAAAGGATATTTATTAGCAAGGAAATAATGTACAGAGGCTGGCATTCCCCTGGCTGCCCTTGAGCAGCCACCGGTTGCTCCAGTCCCTACATGTCTTCTAGATGTCTTCAGCCTAAGAGAGAGTTCCACCCACTGAGGTGATTACCCACTCTCGTCCCAATTGGTCCCTCAAACCAGACGACCCTGTGTTGTCCTTAAAGGGATAATCAACGCAATTATTAAACCCCACCCCTTTAAGAAACCGTCCCACTGACATGGGATGACCCCCTCCCCCATCCCCGACACTGGACCTACCCCAGATAATCCCCTCAACAAGGACATAGGGTGCCCCACCCCCAGGAACTCACCCATGCACCTCCTCAATGAAAATCCCCCCCCACCCCCCTCCCCGATCCCCAGACACTGCCGGAGGGCACTGCCAGGGGACATTGCCACAGGATATTGACATGGGGGCACTGCCAGGGGACTACATAGGTATAACATTCTCCTCCTTAGGGGACCATTCGCCCAGTCCCTGTTTGTCAAGAACTAAAAGATGTTGTAAACCCTGTCGATGTGACATCATGCTGGTGGGGGGAGTGGGGGTAGGGAAGTCCTTATATGGTAGGATAATGCAGTGGGAAGGTGATGCGCGTTATCAAACACGAGGCTAGATGCTCGGGAAATAAAAGGCTTTTATTTACTGTAATGAAGCAGCCAATAATTATATACACGATCCCAGACTGAAGGGGTCCCAGCCAGAGCAGGGACTTTTATACCTCTCCCAGGAGGCGGAGCCCGATTGGGATGTACCACAACACTACAGTACAAAGGTGTAACAACCCCACCCTAACCCCAACAGCAACAAGTAGCACAACCCATCCCTAACCCAACAGTAACATATGTACATCCTTGTAGTACTGGCCAGACCCTGGCTCAGCACTATCCAGTGGGAACCAACGATGGTTCACCACAGAAGGTCTGCTAATGATATTCAAATCTATGGTAATAGGGTTCCCAACCTTTCATGCCGGGAACCCCATTACATCATTGGTGGGGGGTGGCGGCTATCCCATCGGGAAATCCCGACAGTGTAAATGCCGTTTTGGACTCCAATTGGACTGTCCATCACCTCCAACTTTCCTGCCCACTGAAAATGGGGGTGGGAAATGATGATAATCGGGAGATTAGAAGTGCTTGCAAGTAAAATGAAGGCATAGGACATACGTAAACATAAGAATCCAAGCATTAGGTGATTCATAATTTGAAAAATAGCGTGGTAAAGTCTGGAGCAGAGTTAGTGTTGACTGTTCTTCTGGTGTCTGCTGGTTCTTGGGTGTGTTGGTTGCTTCTCTGGGGAATTCTGTTGCCGTGGTGAGTGTTGTTGCTGTGGTAATTGTTGCTGCTGATTCGTTGCATTTGTTGGACACCGGTTGTCCTCTGGAACTGATATTCATTCAGTTCCTTGCTCAGTTGGTGAAATCAGATCTGCTTCATCGGC
The DNA here is from genome assembly GCF_964213995.1 of Mustelus asterias. NCBI lineage: Eukaryota > Metazoa > Chordata > Chondrichthyes > Carcharhiniformes > Triakidae > Mustelus > Mustelus asterias. The sequence goes on along the minus strand of NC_135807.1, from coordinate 71,086,113 downwards.
TTCTCCAGTTGCACATAAATGTTTGTGGTTACGACAATAGATTTCACCATGTACGATTGCGGTGTGAACTTCTCGGCAAAGGCCCCAAGTTGCCATGCAGGCTGACTTTCGTTACACTCTGACCAGCTCTCCAGTCCTCAACTCTGGAAACAATTTAGTAGCTTTATCAAAGTGAACTTTGGCTTTCCGTTGTTTCACTTTGATCGTGTTGTTTACTTCTGTTATTTCTTCTGCTTTTGATAGTTTTTTAGCTGGTGGAAGAATAGTTTGGGTGCGGTATGACATTAGTCGCTGGACTGGACTACTTTTCATCCATTCAGCAGGTCTGATTTGCTACTATAAGATTGCCTTGTACACACCTGTACTGGATCTGGTCATTTTTTTATTGATTGCTTTGGCAATTTTCACAGGCCTCAGCCTTTACATTCGAATTACAATAGTGTGGAGATGATGTGTATTGATGAATTTTCCAATCATTCTTGAAGTGTCTGAATTCTTCACTCGTGAACTGAGGGTCATTGTTTCTCATCACAATGCCTTGAACGCCATGGCGACTGGAGTGTGCTTTCAGGCATTCCACAAGCTCATTGCTGGTCATTGACATCAGCTGGTCGAACTCCCAGTAGTCTGAATAGATGACGACTATGACAAGATAATCAGTACAAGTGAGAGTGAAGCAGTCTACACCCAGATTTATCCATGGTCTGGGATGTCATGAATCATGATGACTCAGTAGTTTGCTTAGTTTTATGTTCATGATAAGCACTGCACTGACTGATGTGGTTCTTAATCTCATTGCTTATGTTTTGCCAGTAAGGTTCTTCTCTTGCCTTTCTCAGAATGGACTTGATTTTTTGATGGCTTGCATGGACATGCTTCATCATTTCATTTCTCATCTCTTTAGGGATAATGACCCTAATCCCTTTGTACAAGATGCCACCTTGGATGATCACTTCATTTCTGAATAACCAATACTCACTTACCACAACAGGTGAGATCTTGATGGTTTCAGGCCATCTTTTCATCACAATTTCCTGTAGTACATTAAGAGTTGCATTTCATTGTGTAGTTTTCCTGATCCATTTGAGGACCTGTTCAGCAGTCAATGTCTTGGTGTCATCTAAAATACTATAAATGTCTGGTGTGTGAAGAGTTACCAATCCAAGTTTTTGACTTGTTTCAGCTGGGTAGATTTTCCTTATGTGTCCATTATCTGGAGCTGCAGATTTGTTTTCTCTCTATTGGAATGGACTCTCAACTCAGTTTGTCCTCATGGTGTGAGCATCATTTCCATCATAGAATCTCAACTTTAATTTCAACAGCTTCATTTTTGGTTCACCATCTTGAGCAACTTTATACAAGTCTGCAAAGGTTATGATGTTGCACATAACACCAGTGTCGATCTGACATTTCGCATTAACTTGATGCTCTCCTTGTGCAGTCTTCACTCCAAATGTCACAAACCATTTTTTACCTCATGGCTTGATGGTGTCAACCTGTCCCAGGGTGATTCATTAGAATCATTATCTGACATCTTTGCAGCTACCATCTTTAGCTCCATGCTTTTCCTCATTCCAGCAAAACACTTGCATGAAAATTTGTTTAGCTTCTTACAGCACCAGCAGTATTTTCTCTATGCTGGACATGCTACCTTTCCTTTTGTTTGGTGTCCTTCACAATATTTACATTGAGTACTCTGCCCTTGAACTTTCTGCTGGCTCTTCTGTGAACTGTTATTTCTTTTTGATTTGTGACTGGGCAGCACTTGAGGAACAATGCTGAGTGTGCTAATAGCTACACTAACAACCAGTTTGAGATAATCATTTGAGCTCATAATGTGGCTCATTCATGTTCACTAGAAGGAACGCAAAAAGGGACCTCTTCTCTAAAAACAAAAGGAATGTGTTCAAGCTGTATGACGTTTTTGCATTACCAGGAGCTTGGGGAGTCTATAATTCCCAAGAGGCACTTGACTTCCCTCAAATGGCATCTACTATTACGGGAGGTAAAAATTGCCTGGTTCAGGATCTGTGCATGCATGTTTCGCAGAGGCAGCTCCCACATAAATTTATGGCTCATGTGTAGTTTTGTTGACCCAGGTGTATGCAATGGGTGTGATTTTTCCAAAAAAATCTAAGTGTCCATCGGGTGGGAAAATGGAAGGTTTTCCCTTCTGTATTTTTGGACGAGCTTAGTGAAATGAATTTTCGGCACTCTGTGCAGCACAGGGGCCATCAGGGGATTTAAGCCAGTGGGGGGAGCAGGCAGGAGTGACGAGCCTAATCCTGCCCGAGAGGCCGGCATCAGACTGCTGAGGAGGCCATAGCGCATGTGCCAATCTCCCAGTATACTGAGAGATCGGTTGATATGCACCTCCACTCTGTCACTAGTCCCGACCTCCCCCGCCCACCCCTGGACATCACTGGCCCCAACCGCCCCCGATCGCTGGCCCTAACCCCAACGTTCCCCCTGATGGCCAGCCTCCTGATGGCTGGCCCCAAACTCCTAGCACCAGCCCCACCACCAGAGCCCACCCCCTGATGCAGAGTGCCCACTGGGCTCTGCCAGTGCACCAGGCTGGCAGTGCCAGGAAGCAGTGGGAAATGCCAGGGTGCCAGGCTGGCAGTGAAAGGCTGGCACTGCCCAACAGACACCCTCTATACCCGACCTCCCAAAAGGCCTCAATGGTCTGTGGTCCCACCAGCGAGGTCATCACACTTGGTCCCTGTTTCTGGGGACCATCCCTGCTGGTGTGGACCTTCACTGGCATGGTCAGAAACATTAGCGAGCCCAGACGATTGTGTCTTGGAATTGCTAAAGGGATGCAAATCATGATTTGCATATTGTAATCAGCCTCACCCTGTTCCCTGGCGTGAGTCTGATTATGTTGGAAAAAAAGGCCCGGCAAGATCGCGACCAGCGATTCCCGTTTTTGGCCACCCGCTGACATTCCCCGGCCCGCCATGCTATTCGACCAGCACAGCGGACTGGGAAAATCATGCCCAATATGCACAAGGTAAACTTCATGGAGCCCTTTGGAAATGTAGAGGCACTTTTGTAGAGTTAGGGGACCCCTGTGGATATGGCCCGGGGATATCTTTGGTTGAGGACAGGTTCCCTTTAGGGGAGGTCAGGTTCCATTTAGATGAGGTTGGATGCCCCTTGGGGTTGCTAAAGTTAGGCAGGTATGTGCATAGCAAAGCTGCAAAAATGCTTTAACTCTCAATCCCATTGTAACTGTCAAAAGTGTCAAAATGAACTGTCAAAGGCAACTGTCAAGCTGTCAGGCACTTAAAATTCCTGTCCTTTAAATTTTTGAAACAAATGTCTGGAATGTTTAAAAAAAGCATTGCTTGCAATTGCACTCTGTTGACATAAGCCTGAAGTTAATTTTACCAGGTCAGTGCTGTATGACCGGATTCACAGCCTTATATTATCACAGTAGGGTGCCTTCCATTTTAAGTTTGATTTATAGCTCCGAGTGGCTAAATAAACAAGAAAAATCTTCAATTTGTAATTCAATGACAACTGAAGCTTCTTCCAATTTGTACCTAGCATTTGCTTTACAAGAGCCCACTTCACAATCTTTATTGTGAGCTCTGCTGTTCCACCTGAAACAGGATGAGGTGGTGGAGCTCGAGTGCGCTCTTTACCCAGTTCATTCTCATGAAATGTTTAAACTCTTCCGAACAATTCTGAACTCTGTTGGTGAACCACATTTCCTCTGGGTACCCATAAGCAGCAAACAATCTATGCAAAATATCTAGAATTTGCTATTTGTTGTTCAATTAATCGGACATCCTGCAACTCACTTCAAATAGCTGTCTATAACAATGAAGTAAGAGTTTTAACAACACCAGGTTAAAGTCCAACAGGTTTATTTGGTAGCAAATGCCGTTAGCTTTCGGAGCGCTGCTCCTTCGTCAGATGGAGTGGAAATCTGCTCTCAAACAGGGCACAGAGACACAAAATCAAGTTACAGAATACTGATTAGAATGATTAAAACTCCACTCTGTTGGACTTTAACCTGGTGTTGTTAAAACTCTTACTGTGTTTACCCCAGTCCAACGCCGGCATCTCCACATTATAACAATGAATACATGTTGCCCTTCAAATTCTGTAAAGTCTATGTGCAGCCTCTGCCACACTCTAGCTGCTGTTTCCATGGTTGCAAGGAGTGTGGAACAGAGACCAAAACTAGGGGTGGAGGCTAAGGGCAGGGAGCAAAGGCCTTGCCGAGGCCAGGACGGGGAAAGGAAGCTAGGGGCAGAAGGTGGAGGTCGGTTAGGGGAGGGGGTGGTGGTGGGAAGGTGTTGGAATTGGATGCCAAGCGAGGCCGGGAAAAGGGAAAGAGAGGCGTGAGTGTGAACATTTAAGAAAGAGAAAGGTGTGAATGTGTGAGGCAGGTGTGTGTGTGTGCGTGCATGGGTGTGTGCGTGTGTCTGCTAGAGCAGCGCAGCGGGCTAGGAGAATCACCCCCATAGCATTTCTGAGTCAGTGGATATTATAAACTGTTATTAGCAATAAAATGGGGGCTGTTAGCTCAGTTGGCTAGAATGTGGTTCAGAATAATACTAATAGTGCTCCGAGGTAGATTTGGCACCTGCTTCCTTGTCTTGTCCCTGAGATCGGAAGGCGACGGCAAACCACCACTGACAGAAATTCCAAGAAAAACAGCTCAGGATGAAAGATCAGCTGACAATGAGCCTTGGCTCTGTCTTTGGGCAGAACCCTCATGGCAGAACATAATGGGTAAAAAAACACTCGTAGCAGGGATTGTAGGTTGTAGGTGTAGTATAAGGGTCTTGCATAGAAAAAGTTAACGTAGGACTGAGTGCACTACTGCCTACACTGTGATGTAAAGGAACACATGACTTCATCTGGAGGACAGTCTTGTCCTGGACAAAGATGTGTGTAGTGGCAAGCGTGGAGACAGCTGCTAGCTTAGAGCTCATACTGTAAATAAGCATACAGTAATGAGTATTAATAAACACTTACTGTTGAGCAACACGAGACTCAGAACCTCTGTGAGACCTACAGAACTACACACAACAGCTTACAACAGTGGGTGTTTGTTAAATGTGTACATTTTGAATGAGAAGAACTGGGTGAACTGGAAAACAGAAGGATTTGCTGGTGCAGGTTCGCAGGACAAGTGGAACATTTGATGGACAAAGTTATAGAAAGCTAATTGAATACCCAGTTTTGTGGCAAAAGGTACAAAATGTTAGTGGAGATGCAATAGTGATTTGATTTGATTTGATTTATTATTGTCACATGTATTAACATACAGTGAAAAGTATTGTTTCTTGCGCGCTATACAGACAAAGCATTCCGTTCATAGAGAAGGAAACGAGAGAGTGCAGAATGTAGTGTTACAGTCATAGCTAGGGTGTAGAGAAAGATCAACTTAATGCAAGGTAAGTCCATTCAAAAGTCTGACAGCAGCAGGGAAAAAGCTGTTCTTGAGTCGGTTGGTACTTGACCTCAGACTTTTGTATCTTTTTCCCAATGGAAGAAGGTGGAAGAGAGAATGTCCGGGGTGCGTGGGGTCCTTAATTATGCTGGCTGCTTTGCCGAGGCAGCGGGGAGTGTAGACAGAGTCAATGGATGGGAGGCTGGTTTGCGTGATGGATTGGGCTATATTCACGACCTTTTGTAGATCCTTGCGGTCTTGGGCAGAACAGGAGCCACACCAAGCTGTGATACAACCAGAAAGAATGCTTTCTATGGTGCATCTGTAAAAGTTGGTGAGAGTCGTAGCTGACATGCCAAATTTCCTTAGTCTTCTGAGAAAGTAGAGGCGTTGGTGGGCTTTCTTAACTATAGTGTCGGCATGGGGGGACCAGGACAGGGTGTTGGTGATCTGGACACCTAAAAACTTGAAGCCCTCGACCCTTCCTACTTCGTCCCCACGTCACAGGTGGAGAAGGTGGTGAAGAAGGCATATGGCATGCTTGCCTTTATAGGACGGGGCATAGAGTATAAAAGTTGGGGTCTGATGTTGCAGATGTATAGAACGTTGGTTCGGCCGCATTTGGAATACTGCGTCCAGTTCTGGTCGCCACACTACCAGAAGGACGTGGAGGCTTTGGAGAGAGTACAGAGGAGGTTTACCAGGATGTTGCCTGGTATGGAGGGGCTTGGTTATGAGGAGAGATTGGGGAAACTGGGGTTGTTCTCCTTGGAAAGACGGAGGATGAGGGGAGACTTAATAGAGGTGTATAAAATTATGAAAGGCATAGATAGGGTGAACGGTGGGAAGCTTTTCCCCGGGTCGGTGGTGACGTTCACGAGGGGTCATAGGTTCAAGGTGAAGGGGGGGAGGTTTAACACAGATATCAGAAGGACATATTTTACACAGAGGGTCGTGGGGGCCTGGAATGGGTTGCCGGGCAAGGTGGTGGAGGCGGACACACTGGGAACGTTTAAGACTTATCTAGACAGCTATATGAACGGAGTGGGAATGGAGGGATACAAAAGAGTGGTCTAGTTTGGACCAGGGAGCGGCGCGGGCTAATTGTTCTTTGTTTCTCGTTTCAAGGCTTCATTCTATGATCATCTTGCTGGTGCCAGTACAGAACGAGACTGCGGATAGTTGGGAACCTGTCTCGGGGGCAGGGAATTCATATGGTGTTCGTGGAAGTGGAAATGAATAGGGTTGGGAAGCATTTTCCGATCAGGGCCAGTGTGATCTCCTGGACTCGTTTCGATCGCCTCAGGGGATCGGAGAGGAATTTCCCAGATTTTTTTTCCCCATATTGGCCCTGGGGTTTTCACTCTGGGTTTTCGCCTCTCCCTGGAGATCACATGGTCTGGAATGGGGGGGTAGGGGTGAGTTAATAGGTTGTGATGAACAAGGTGTCATAGCTGTGAGGGACAGCTCGGGGATAGGATATTAGTATGTAGATAGGCTGAAAAATTGGGCGGGGATCCTGGATTCAGGATTCGATCCTGGACCGGGGAGCGGCGCGGGCTTGGAGGGCCGAAGGGCCTGTTCCTGTGCTGTATTGTTCTTTGTTCTTGTTCTTTGGTGTAGACAGGGGCATGTTCTCCTTTACGCTTCCTGAAGTCGATGACAATCTCCTTCGTTTTGGTGACATTGAGGGAGAGATTATTGTTGCTGCATCAGTTCACCAGATTCTCTATCTCATTCCTGTACTCTGTCTCGTCATTGTTTGAGAGCCGACCCACTATGGTGGTGTGGTCAGCAAACTTGAAAATTAAATTGGAGGGGAATTTGGCCGCACAGTCATAGGTGTATAAGGAGTATAGTGGGAGGCTGAGAACACAGCCTTGTGGGGCACCGGTGTTGAGGATGATCGTGGAGGAGGTGTTGTTGCCTATCCTTACTGATTGTGGTCTGTGAGTTTGGAAGTTCAGGATCCAGTCACAGAGGGAGGTGCCGAGGCTCAGGCCACGGAGTTTGGAGATGAGTTTCGTGGGAATAATAGTGTTGAAGGCTGAGCTGTAGTCAATAAATAGGAGTCTGACATAGGTGTCCTTGTTATCTAGGTGTTCCAGGGTTGAGTGCAGGGCCAGGGAAATGGCATCTGCTGTGGACCTGTTGCGGCGGGAAGCAAGCTGTAGTGGATCCAGGTAGTCTGGGAGGCTGGAATTGATTCGTGCCATGACTAACCTTTCGAAGCACTTCATAATGATGGATGTCAGAGCCACCGGCCGATAGTCACTAAGGCACGCTGCTTGGTTTTTCTTAGGTACCGGGATGATGGTCGTCTTCTTGAAGCAGATAGGGACCTCAGATTGTTGTAAATCTGTAGTGATCCAATATAACAGAATTACAGCTGGAGTTCAGCTAGGTTCCATGAAGGATGCTGAGGCGATTGATTCTCCACAGTGATGTCTTATACGTAGAAAATACAATATGGAGATCGACCCACTAGATCATGTCAATTATGTAAATAAAGTTCCACCAATTGGCCCCGGGGAACAAAGAACAAAGAAAATTACAGCACAGGAACAGGCCCTTCAGCCCTCCAAGCCTGCACTGACCATGCTGCCTGACTTCACTAAAACCCCCTACCCTTCCGGGGACCATATCCCTCTATTCCCATCTCATTCATGTACTTGTCAAGATGCCCCTTAAAAGTCACTACCGTATCCGCTTCCACTACCTCCCCTGGCAACGAGTTCCAGGCACACACCACTCTCTGTGTAAAATATCTGCCTCGTACATCTCTTTTAAACCTTGCCCCTCGCACCTTAAACCTATGCCCCCTAGGTTGCCTCCTGGAGTTGGAACTGGGGCCTGAGTTCGAAAGCTGTCACAGCACTTAGGTTGAACCAGCCTGCAGAGGGGGCTGAGGGCTTAAATCAGCCTAAAACCTGTGGGCGAAACAGGAGTGCTACTCTGGACCCTGCAAGAAAGGTCATGGCCTCCCCAGCCTGCCCTGCCTTTTGTGAGAAACCACCTGAAGGCCCCTTCCTGTTTTTACCTGAAAGCCAGAAGGTGGCCAAGGATTGCCTGATCTTTGATTTCTGGCAGCCACCCTTTCAAAAGGTTAAAATAGATCGATCGAAGCAGTACAACTCGCAGCAATTTAGAAAGCAGAAAAATAGTTTGCTGGAGAATATGTGTTTATGTGAGGTACAGAGGAGATGGGGAAAAAAACTGAAGCATGTGAATATGTCCAAAACATTGGGGAAAGGGGCTGGGGGGTGGGGATGGGTGGTGGTGCAGTTATAGATCAACAAGTTTAAATAGACTGGTTCCATTATAAACTGAAAAAAATCAACATGATCCTGTGACACAAACATCACAATAGAAGTAAGAGCAGAAAGAAAGTACTTCAAACGCCTGAAATCTGAAGCCAGAAAGAGAAAAGCTGGGAATAGCCAGCAGGTCAAGCTGAATCCATTTCAGGCTTTTGGCCTTTCCTCCAGACTGGTAGATATTACAGATGCACAGCATTTAGAAAGGAACACAACAAGGGAAGGGGGAGGGGAAAAACATGAACAGACAAGAAAAGAAATAGAATGGCCTGTGACGTGCTTGGGTGGAGGACAGGAGGTGATTAAATAGCAGTCATGATACCAGTGAGACAAAGGCATCATAAATGAGAGACATCAAAGAAAGGAAAGATATACAAAATATACATGTCTCTTATTTGTTTCAAAAACAAAAGTAAGGTTTTGTAGATCGGAACTGTATGCTGGCAGAAGATTGTTTAATAAATTTTAGATATGTCTACACTAAGTTAAAGCACTCAGCCAGATAAAAAAAAAATAGATTTGGTATCAAAAATGAAACTTATCCATGCAAGGTTCCACTGTAAAGCAAATTTGCATCGTGTACTGCCTCAGGTGGAACTATATTTCCCACTCATTGGCTTCAGATTGTCTTCTTGGCTGGTCTGAAGTGCTAAACTTTAACATAAATGAATGATGCTGATCTGGCCTAACCTCAGCCAGCTCTGCCCTGTTCCTCAAGGTCCCTTTGCCCCTTAATGTTTCCAGATATTCTGGCACTGCATCAGCATCCCTCTTGCAGCACTATCTTTGTTCTGGACAGTATTCCCACCCATGTGTATGTGTCATGCTGACCTAATTAAAGGTGACAGCTGAGGCACAGACAAAGCATTCGGTAGATGACTCACCTAGCCCCAGCTCCACCCTGAGAAGAGGATTCACAAGCACAAATAAATAATTTCTTTAACATTTTTTTTAAAAACTTAGCTTTTGGGGAAAAAAGGGAAGGTGAGTGTGTGCCTCGGCTTAGATTTTGCCCTGACTCTGTGGGCTGAATTTGGATTGTGCTGCCTGAGCATGTGCAGTATATCTAATTTCCCAAGATGCGTGAATTCTACTGAGTCACCTATGCAAATAAAATATTTTCCTTTAGATCCTGGTAGTATCTTTTTTTCAAATAATTCTGGAAGATGATAGGACAGATTTCAAAAGCTTTATTGAAGTAAAACTAATACTGATTACTTTTTCAAAAACTGAGGTGTTTCTGTGTGGGCAGGAAGAGAGTGAAAACAAAGTGTTCTATTTATATATTTGCTGTAAATTATGTTTTGTGTTTGATAAATAGCTATACATTTCCACAAATTTCAAAAAGCATATTAAGCCCTGCCTGGAGAACAAGATAGCAAAAATGAAGCAGACAAAGAGTAATAATTAGTTTATTTTCAAAAAAACAAAAGTTCAATTTGAAGTTTAAATTATCCACTTATGTTTCTTTAAACGCAAAGCTAATTGCTAATTTCTTATTCTGTAAGACAGAGATCATAATTGCTAACATTAATGAAATTACTAGTCTGAAATGTAGGCAGACAGGCCAGGATTTTATGACCTCACTCGGGCAATGCTTGGAAAATCCCATCCGAGGTTAATGGGGAATTCCGTTCTGCGAGCCTCGCCCACCCCGATTCCGGTGCGGGTGAGGCGGTAAAATTCCGGCCACAATTCCTTTCCTGATTCTGAACTGATGGGGGGGCGGTTTTCTGGCCCCGTTTACAGCAGAGGCAAATCCTGTTTTGGTCGCAAACTCTAGTGAGAGGACCATAATGGGATTTGCACCAGGGAGATCTCAGAATGAGATCTTCCCCATTCCTGCTGACTACGTACATCATCAGACTCCTGCTCACTGAGGGTGAGAACCTGATCACCATGGATTAATGTACATTTAAATATTCAAAAACGGCTTCATGCCATTGCTTCCGAGTCCACCGTATGTTCCCCCAACACCACCCCGCCCCATCCCACCGCACCCCACTCCATGGAAACCAGTTGTGATGACGATGTCTAGGGTGTGGAGACCAGTGTAGCCCCCAGGTGCTTCGGGATATGTTGGCACTGCCAGGGCATGGGGCCTATACACAACCCCATAGCAGGAGTTCACTTCACGTTGGGGGGGGGCGGGGAGGGGGGGCTTGGGGGTGTGGTGGTGATGGGAGGGTTGCCAATGCCGGTGATTGGGGGTGTAGGTGATACCTCAAAGATCTGATGTCAGCGAATGGGCTGTGTGTCCTCCTAAGTTCACTCAGCAATTTATAATCCACAATCAGGCTAGGAGTGATCATTCCAGCATGGACGGATGGTGAAGGGAGAACAATGTTGGGTCATGAGCTGGAGGTGCCACTATCTAATTTTCATATTGTTGCAGACATTGGGCCAGATTCTCTGACCTCGCCCATAGCTAGGATTCTCCAGTCCCGCTGCGGTGAATGGAGATTCGGCTGAGCACCAAATTCTCTGTTTTGACTGGCAGGGGTGGCAGGGCGTGAATGGCCGGAGAACGGCCATGATACCAGCTGATTTGAGTTAGCAGAGAAAAATTCACGTTCCTGCTTCCCCCTCTTGTGGCAAGTCTTGCCATGTGACTATAGTCTTCATCTAAAGAATCAGGAACCCTGACTTCCCAGGTACAATACTGGGCAACATTGACTGGAGTTATATCACATTTTATTGCTGCCTTCAATCCTGGACTCAGGCCACATTAAGGTGACTGCTGCTTACCCCTGCCTCTCCATCCCTCTGCCCCAGTGCTGAGTAAACACAGCATGTTTTAAATACATTTCTTCAGTCCATGCCAAGCTGTGTCCACATGTGGTGGACTATTAAGATGGGACAGTTGTACCTCGGTGCAGTTGTGTCCTCTCGCCAGGGAATCCTCTAGCCGAGAGACCAGGAACAGTACTCCTGGCCGTGGGTGCTTTTTGCCTATTCAAGTGCCTTTGGGCAGCAATCGCAGGAAATGAAGGCAGAAGGCAGAGAACACCCGTAACCTCATTAACACCCAGCTCCACCAACCGAGGAAGGGGGTGGAGTGGGGGAAGGGGAGGGAAGTTAAAGAAATACTTGGCCAATACAAAGAGGCAAAGAACTTGCATAACAGGCCTCTGTCCCCTTTTTCCTGACGTTAGCAGCCAAAGAATAGAATTTCCGAGGGGCAAAGGTCAAGAAGTTTGGCCTTGTGTTTTGCAGCATGCTGAAATGATCTTTGTTTTAGAAATAGAAAATAATAGCGAGCAGCAAGTTCAAACTGTAAGCGAAGGGATGAAATGATGTCATAAACCTCAAGAGTAAAGCTTATTATTGCCATCTGAACTCAGAGATTAGATTACAGCTTTGAGTTACTCTCTGGCTAATGTTAATTCTAAGACATTTTATCTCTGGTCTTTTGATTCAGCAGCGGAACCACATTTTTCTTTTTTTGCAGCCTGACATCACAGGTTCACAATGGATGCCTTGTGGTGTTAACAAAAAAGTTGTTAAAGATCTCGACGTTGATTAACAGGACGCTCCTCAATGAGTGTGCATTCGAGCTGAGTGCTTCATAATGTCGGTGCTGTGGAGAAGGGACAAATGTTCAACGTTTAAATTCAATTAGAGAAGATGGTGTCACACCACCAGTACAGGAGGCGTGGGTGGAGGGGATTTCTTCCAAAGAAAACAGCTGCAAAATGCATGTGAGTTGCCGATCACTTCCTTCTTTGGGTTTTCTCTGCTAATATTTTTTCCCTCCCTGATAAGTGAACCTGATAACATTCCCTTTGTACTGACTAAAGCCTAAAGATCTATAGACTACATCTGTTCAGCACTAAGCAGCTCAGCTGACTTTCGTTTCAGTTCAGTGCACTTCATTCATACAAGACTTCATTCTCACACCATTCCTGAGCAGACTACCATGCAGCTTCCCAACCTGTTCTTCGGGGCAGCCTGGGCCACCATTCCCCCTACCACAACCCCTCCCCCTGTAAAGGCAGACAGGAGGAGTGTTTCACAGCTTTATAATATCACCTTTACCTCCAGCATCTCAATCACAAATGCTGGCTGTAGATTTTATATCCTGCAGCATTTATTCTGGCTTTGTGGCAGGCTTACTTACGCAGGTTAAATTCAAATCTCCTCATTATTTATTTAGAGAAGTTTCAGGTTCCCCTTGGAGCTCAACACGCAGAGGCCAATGAAAGATTGAATCATGTAAGACCAGTTAGATGCCGGGTTTGAGCCCATCCATTCTGTACTGGGGTTAGCTGATTTCAACCAAGGTTTTGAGTTTTAAGTTGAAGTTTATTTTATTAGTGTCACAAGGAGGCTTGCATTAACACTGCAATGAAGTTACTGTGAAAATCCCCTAATCGCTGCACTCCGGAGCCTGTTAAAGTAAAGTTTATTTATGAGTCACAAATAGGCTTACATTAACACTGCAATGAAGTCACTGTGAAAATCCTCTAGTCGCCACACTCCGGCACCTGTTCAGGTACACTGAGGGAGAATTTAGCATGGCTAATACTCCTAACCAGCACAACTTTTGGACTGTAGGAGAAAACCAGAGCACCCGGAGGAAAGCCACGCAGACACAGGGAGAACGTGCAGACAGTGACCCAAGCCAAGAATCGAACCCAGGTTCTTGGCGGTGTGAGGCAGCAGTGCTAACCACTGTGGTACCAGTGGTAATATGATTGCTACAACTGTTGGACTACATACAAAAATGAGCATGATGCTCCTGATTCCTGCCCTTAATTGACCCCTGCGGAAAAGTGCTTTGTGTGACCACGTGTCCGAGCTTGGTAGTCGTATCCCAAAGTGTCAAATTTCCTCCTGACACTATATTTTTAAGCTGACATGAATAGAATGAACAATAAAGTAAGATATTGAAGGCCAAGCAGCAGCTTTTGTGACCATTCTTCTCACAATCTTCCTCCACAATTTTTCTGGAACCTGAGGAGTGCTCACAAAACATTGCTGACCTCAGAATTTAGTAATATAATCAAACAAAACTTGCATAAATGCAAGTTATTCCATACTCAGGGTCTCTCAACAGGCTTTACAGTGAATGGATTCCTTTTGTCATGGAGGCAAATGTAGCAGCCATTTTGCACAAAGCCACAAACAGCATGAATGAATAATTAGATAATCTCTTTACTTGCTGGTGCAGCATTGGTTAAAGGAAGGCTATCGCTTGGCGTGCTGTTCTTCTTTGAAACATGTCAAGAATCTCTTATGGCCACCTGAGCATGCAGGGGGTCCTTAGGTTATCGCCTTATCCAAAAGTTCAGCATTATTATGCCCGACTTACAGATGTACTTGATTGAGTGTAAGTCCATCTGAAGATTGAAATGAGGTTTCTGTACGTGTCTTTGCAAAATTGATTTGTTCTTTGCAGGGCTTAACTAATGATCTTAAATTGGACCAATGGAGGCCATAGGCAAAACAAACAAGTAAGTTGTTTAACCTTACGTTAATTTGGCATCCAAGCCTGCCAAAATTTAAGGGCCCAGCAGTGACCTGTATCTGAACTCTCAATTGGTATTTGCAGCTTGCTGGATTTATTGCAATAATGCCTGAGGGAGAATTTAGCATGGACTGCGGTCTTCCCTCTGCTGCTGAATGAGTTCTGTGTGCTCTGCTTCCACATCTATTACTGGACACCATTGAGTTTAAGCTCCAACATCTCAGATACAGTAGTGTTCACCCTCAGAACTACACGGAAATGTGCTCCTGAATTATGTGCTGAAGCCTGCAGAGGTGCTTGACATCCACAATCTCATGACTCACAGTATTACAGGCAGCCGTGCTGACATCATGAGGTGAGAACATAGGAAGATAAGAGGCAAAGCTCATTTAAAGACTATCCTTTCTTCCATTCATTGAGCCAACAAACTAAGGTCTAGGATTCTCAGATGATCTTTATATATTAATAAAATGGTATCTTCTCTCATCTTTCTATTCAAAAGGTTATGTCAACAGTATCTTTCATCTTTTCCATATTTTGCTCACATCTAGTGACACCTGCTTACTGCGTTTCAATAAGTTTTTTAAAAATGTATTAATTCTCAGGCTGTGTTCATTTATTGTCTATTCCTAATTGGCCTTGAGAAGGTGGTTATGAGCTGCCTTCTTGTACCACTGATGTCTGCATGATGAAGGTACTCCCGTAATGCTGTTAGGGAGGGAGTTCCAGCATTTTAACCCCGTGATGATGAAGGCACAGCAATTTATTTCCAAATCAGGATGCTGTGTAACTTGTTGGGGAACTTGGAGGTAGTGGTGTTCCTATGCACCAGTTACCTTTGCCCTTCTGGATGGCAGAGTTTACGTGTTTAAGGGTACCATTGAAACAGTGAGTTGCAACAATGCTAAAGTGGTGTATGGTTTATGATCAAGAGGGAGGCTGGGTCCTGGATGGTGTTGAGCTTTTTGAGTATTGTTGGAGCTGCACTCATCCAGGCGAATGGAGAGTATTTCATCACACTCCTGATTGTGCCTTGTAGTGGGTGGATCAGGATGTGAGTTACTTACTACATAATTCCCAGTCTCTGACCTCCCTTTATGTGATTGGTTCAATTAAGTTTTGGATCAATGGTGCCGCCCCAAGGATATTGATGTTGGGGGATTTGATGATATTAATGCTGTTGAAATGTCAAGGGGAGGTAATTAGACGCTCTCACGTTGGAGATGATCGATGCCTAGTACTTGTGTGGGGCAATGTAATCCTGTGCTTCATCAGGTTGGTACCTCATTTTTAGGTGTGCTTGGTGCTGTGCCTGGCAGGTTCTCTATCATTTTAATTGAACCTGGTTTGGTCCCCTGGCTTGATGGTAAAGGTATAATGAGGGATATGCCTGGGCATGAAATACAGATAGTGATGGAATCAGCTGCTGCTGATGACCCACAGCGTCTTGTGGAGCCCAGTTTTGAGCTACTAGATCTATCCCGAATCTATTCAATTTCACACGATGTTAGTGCTACACAACATGCTGGATGGTGGTCTGCTTGAGTTATTATTTCCAGATGTAATGGCCATTAGTCATTCCGACCAACATGGATGGTTGCATCTGCAGTAGGTAGATTGAATGTGGCGAGGCCAGGTAGGTTTTTCTTCCCTAATGTTGGTTCACTCATTGCCTGACAGGCCCAGTCTGATGGCTATGTCCTTCAGGACTCAGTAAGGTTGATCAGTAGTGGTGCTACCTAGTCACCCACCCAGAGTACATTCTGTGGCCTTGTTTCCTCAATGCTTCTTCCAATTGGTGTTCAACATGGAGGACACATGGAGCATTACTGACTCTCCAGCTTAGGGAGGGCAATCATCAGGAGGTTTCTTTCTCCATGTTTGACTTGATGCTACATGTCTTCATGGGGTCCAGATAAATATGAGGAATTCCAGGCTCATTCTCTCCTGACTGTATGTTACTATGCCGCCACCTCCTGTTGTCTGTCTTGCCAGCAGGTCTGGGCATACTCAGCGATGGGTGAAGGAGGTGTCTGGGGCATTGGTTTGATTCTGATGACTATGTCAGGCTAGTGAATAGTATGTCGGGCAGATATCTCAGATCTTAGTGAGGACTTTGCAGAGTTACTGAACTAGGTATGATTTTGTTGTGTCTAAATCCGATGCCTAGGTCAATGCCAAGGGATGCGTTTGACTTTATTCTCATTTTAGGTTTCTATTAATGTAACAGCCATGACTCTTCAGTTCCATGTTTTGGGCACTAGATGGTATTGAAGAGCAGATTTATCAACCTTCCTGCAAATTTATTTTTTTATACGCCATTTTTTTCAGTTCTTATAATTTTAAATTTGTGAATAATTATTTCAACAAAACCTAAATATCCAAAAAAGTACAAACTTCACGGCATTATTTATTACTTTTGTGCCCTTTAAAAGTTTTTACCTGAGGGCATGTGGGCTTTGACTAAATGCTTCGCTGAAAGAGTTTTTGATCATAACTGTACATTCTGAGCATGTGCACTCTCAGGAAGCACCAGAAGGTGAAGAGTAAAAGGGCAAATCCCTAAACCCTCAAAGCTCTGAGTTATCTTGCATTGTCCTCAAGACTTCGAACAAAACTGGAGATTAATTTTTCAGGCAGGTGGTGCATTTATGTAAATATATTACAATTGGTGCTTTTCTCATGTGAACTCCTCACAGAAAATACTTATGGGAATAATAACAGCTGTTCATGTTTCTTCTTAAGTGATGGTTAGAAAACAGAACAGGGTCATTTTCAACAGGACCACCTGAGAGTTTGCTAGGACAAGAATTGAATCTCTGTCCTTTAACAAGCAGGCGATCCTATCCTTTTACTCTTTCAAGGGATGTGGCATTGTTGATAAGACCAGCCTTTGTTGAGTCTTTTGGGAACAGAGGGGAGGTAAGAGTCAGGGACATTTCTGTGGATCCTGAGTAACGTGTAGGCCAGACCAGCTAAGGACAGCAGATTTCTTACTGTTCCAGCACCAATCATCATGTTTGATTAAATATATTGCCCTAGAAGTTGGATTGCGCCTGAACTGGAGCATATATTAGTCAAATGCACGCTCTACGACGGGAGTTCTCTGACCTTGTCCGCAGCTGGGATTCTCCAGCCTTGCTGCAGTGATTGGAGATTTGGCTGAGCGCCAAATTCTCCATTCTCGCTGGCAGTGGTGGCTGGGTGAGTGAGATTGGCTAATTCTGGCCTTCATTTCAAAAGAGGTCAATGGCAAGACCATGGCAAATTAGTCTTCCAACTTCATTTATTTATTCACAGCCCCAGGATCAGCTCACAGGGAAGTGGGGGAGGGGTGGGGGGATGGGGGCATCAAATCAGCCAGTTAAGTTGCTGAAGTGGGTCTGGAGAAAAGGAAACAATAAGAATAGAAGAGGCAAACAGTATCTGCCAGCATCCCAGGAACCTACAGGAAGAGCAGTTGCATCAGGAAATCATGCACTCCTAGCCCATGATTTTCTCTCCATAATAAATAGAACATTTACATTGAAATTCTTGAAACCAAGAACATAAAGGTAAGAGCTAACTGACAATGATGAAAATTATGTTGTGAAAACCTAACCTAGGACACATGGTGGGCCAACACCAATGGTTTGAAAGGTGGCCTCCAGAGGCCTCTGTTCCCCACTCTCACTCGATTACTGCCAGATTGCAGCAATCCCCACTGCTACACATTTCCTCCTGAGTTCTGCTAAAGCTGGGGTTCTCCTGGCCCACATTTCCCTCTACAAATTTCACATTCCTCTCTCTATGCTCACAAATTCACGTTTGCCATACTCCCATAGCCACTGAGTCACACTGGGGTATCAGTCGATGGGCTCCAATAGTTCTCCAGTATTGTCCAAGTAGCCCATTGTCATATTTGAGCCTTGCGATAGTGATAGGCAGGCTATCCAGTGGTGCTGAGGCCAGCTGCATTATCTGACTGCTCTCCTGACTGAAGTCAGCTAACTAGCACATACCAGGAATCAAACTTGGGACTTCCTTGCTAATGAGGGTCAATTTGAGCTCTTCCATTTGGGCAAGAAGCTATCAATTTCAATGAAAAGAAAATCTGGGTCAGACCCACAGCAGACCAGCCAACTTACTGTCACCATTTCCCACTTGGCAGGAAGTGTTAAAATTGACCACAATCGGGCTTCCGAACACAACGCAATTGCTTTCCCCCATAAAGTCATTGGGTGGCTGAAAGTGTGTGACAATTAAAATCAGTTTTTCCCTGTCAAACAGTTTAAGATGTCTGCTAAGATCATCATCTAAAGTCTGCGGTAATTCAGTGTCAGATAAACTCCATCCACTAACACATCCAGGGGCACTCTGCAATGCTGCAGGAAGGAATTAGTTAAATCCCTGACGCTGAAAAGAAGCTGGTTGACATGACGAGAGTGACCTCTGAGCTGCCTCTACCCTTGCCTGCTGCTTCTGTCTTGCTGCTCATCTACATCCATATTAATTATAGATGAAGTCTAACTGCCTTGGGAAGATGAAAAAAATGAAATGGGTTCTAAAAATGTACAGTTCCTGATTAAGCCAGGACAGAATGGGTCTTATGTTTCCTGCCATTTAATTTTTAAAAAGGAATGAGAGAAACATACATCCCAAAACAGTAACCAAGTATGTTACTGTACACAATCCAGGATGAATAGATAGTGAAATACTATGAGTGGAACAAAACAATAAGGAGCCGTAAGACTGTATTAGTGAGTAAGCCGCTAGAATTTAGCACTTTTTAAAAAAAAAGAAAGTTTAGTTCTTTAAGATTAGCAAATAGTTACGCAAAGCTTATCCTATCATTTGCTACAGGGAAGTGGCTAAATATGACTACATAGTTCAGGAGTCAATTTCACTAATCCAAGGTATCCAGTCATTGTTTGCTGCAGTTCAATAGCTGACAGTAATTTCTTGAGGGGGATTTCGGAGATGTGGGAACCATAGCAGCGGTGAGGATGGGGATATGGGGGTGGGGTGGTGACAGTGAACTGTTTTTTATAATTTCCATCCTAATTGGGATGCCCTGACTGCTGCCCAAAGCCAGTGGATAACGGTCAATGTATTTTATACATTTTTTTTGCAGGATGTGAACATGGGCAGCGAGGTCAACATTTGTTGCCCATCCATAATTGCCCTCAAGAAGGTGGTGGTGCGCATTCTTTGTGAACTGCTGCTGTCCATGTGGTGTAAATCTATACAGCAGTTCACACCGCAGGGTGGCACAATGGTTAGCACTGCTGTCTCACAGCGCCAGGGACATGGATTCGATTCCCGGCTTGGGTCACTGCCTGTGTGGAGTTTGCACATTCTCCCCGTGTCTGCGTGGGTTTCCTCCGGGTTTCCTCCCACAGTCGAAAAATGTGAGGGTTAGGTGGATTGGCCATGCTAAATTGACCCTTAGTATCAGGGGGGACTAGTTAGGGTAAATGCATGGGATTATGGGGATAGGGCCTAGGTGGGATTGTGGCTGGTGCAGACTCGATGGGCCAAATGGCCTCCTTCTGCACTGTAGGATTCTAGGATTCTATGATTCACAGTGCTGTTAGGAAGGAAGTTCCAGGATTTTGACGTAGCAACAGTGAAGAGATGGTGATACAGTTCCAAGTCAGGGTGGCGTATGGCTTGGAGGGAAGCTTGGAGGTAATGGTGATCCCATGATTGTGAATGGTAGAGGTTGTGTATTTGAAAGGTGCTGTCAAAGTAGCCTTGACGCATTGCTGCAATGCATCTTGCATAAAGTACAGATTGCTGTCATTGTGGTCGGGGAGTGAATGTTTAAGCTGGTGGATGGGGTGCCAATCAAACAAATTGCTTCATTCTGGATGGTGTAGAGCTTCTTGAGTGTTTTTGGAAATTCACTCATCCAGACAAGTGGAGAGTATTCCATCACACTCCTGCCTTGTGCAATGTGGACAGGCTTTGAGGCATTATGGGGAGGCAATGGCTTAGTGGTATTATCACTCGACTATTAATCCAGAAACTCAGCTAATGTTCTGGGGGCCCTGGTTCGAATCCGGCCACAGAAGATGGTTGAATCTGAATTCAATAAAAATAATCTGGAATTAAGATTCCGCTGAATACCATGAAACCATTGTTGATTGTCAGAAAAAACCCATCTGGTTCACTAATGTCCTTTAGGGAAGGAAATCTGTCATCCTTACCTGGTCTGAACCTACATTTTCCCAAAGGTAGGTGAGTCTAAAACTAGAGGGCATAGGTTTAAGGTGAGAGGGGAGAGATACAAAAAGTATCCAGAGGGGCAATTTTTTCACACAGAGGGTGGTGAGTGTCTGGAACAAGCTGCCAGGGATAGTAGTAGAGGTGGGTACAATTTTGTCTTCTAAAAAGCATTTAGATAGTTACATGGGTACGATGGGTATAGAGGACATGGGCCAAATGCGGGCAATTGGTATTAGCTTAGGGGTTTTAAAAAAGAAAGGGCGGCATGGACAAGTTAGGCCGAAGGGTCTGTTTCCATGCTGTAAACCTCTATGACGCTATGACTCTACATGTGACTCCAGAGCCACAGTTGACTCTCAACTGCCCTCTGAAATGGCCTAGCAAGCCATTCACTTCAAGGGCAACTAGGGGTAGGCAATAAATGCTGGCCAGCCAGTGATGCCCATGTCCCTCAAATGAATAAATAAAATGCCATAGAATTATCTGATCTGATATTGTAGCCACAGTATTTATATCATTGGTCCAGCTAAGTTTCTGATCAATAGTAACCCCCTGAATGTTGATAGTGGGAATTCAGTGATGGTATTGCATTGAATGCCATGAGGGGATGGTTAGATTATCTCTTATTGGTGATAGTCATTGCCTGACACTTGTATGGGTGTAAATATTACTTGCCACTTATAATACCAAGCTTGGTGTTGTCCAGCTCTTGCTGCTTATGGGCATAGATTGCTTCAGCATCTGTGGAGTTATGATTGTTGCTGAACATTGTGCAATCGTTAGTGAACATACCCACTTCCCACCTTATGATGGAGGGAAAGTCATTGATGAAACAGTTGAAGAGAGTTGAGCCTAGACACTTTCCTGGGGAACCCTTGCAGTATTGGCCTGGGACTGAGATTATTGACCTCCAACAACCACAACCATCATGCACTGGGCTAGGCATGATCCAAAGCCAAAGGAGAGCCTTCCCCCTAACTTCCATTGACTTTTATTTCACTGGGGGTCATTAACACCACACTTGGGCAAATATTGCCTTGATATAAACCTTGAATAAAGTTTGCAATGAGGTCTGGAGCTGAGTGGCCCTGGCAGAACCCAAACTGAACACCAGTGAACAGTACTCACACAGCGATCTAAATATAGCTCGCATAAATTCTGATCCAACTCACCTGATGAAGGGGCAGCGCTCTGAAAGCTCGTGATTCCAAATAAACCTGTTGGACTTTAACCTGGTGTTGTGTGATTTCTTACTGTGCTCTTGATGGAGTTCCTCTAACAATCTCTCTCTAAACCTTGGCAGATTAATGACTTGTGAACCCCATAGGAGACAGCCTTGATTTACATTCACTTAATTTCTGCGTGAAATTCTCCAGCATTTCGCATTATCATACTCCTTAGGCAGCCATTCATGACATAATTGAAGATTTTACTGAGCACCACATCCTTGTGAGTTTCTTCACTAATTTCTCTGATAGACACAAGCAAGCCATTTGTTTATTTAATTCATTCACAGGTAACTCAATGGTTATAAATGAATCAGCCTTCACCTGATATCTCAAAAGAATGTCTGGGTTTGCATGCTGTGCTGACTTTTTGGGCAGGATTTTCCAGCCACGCTTGCCCCAAGGCTGGAAAATTCCACCTGGGGTTAATGGACCTTTGCATGATCCGTGTCCCACCTGTTACAATTTCCATGGCGGACGGGATGGAAAAATTCCACCCATGATATTTAATATCATACTGAAGAGCCCATCTCTGAAGCAGTGCTGTCGTTAGGGATGGTACCCATTCTTTGAATCAAATATGACCAAATACGAATGCTCTTTGTATTCTCCTTCAGGGATAACAGATACGTTGCAACTGTATCAATGATGAAAGTTATGAATCACTGAATCAAATATGCTTGGTGGTCAGTTAACAAAGTGTCCTACTGCTCATTAGTATGTCATCTAAGAAGCAGCATTCTCCTTTCATCCTACATAGTACCTGATCCATGATGCTCTGGAACACTAAGGGGGCAGTAGACACCCCAAATGGTAACCTTTCATATTGGTAAAACTCTTTGTGTGTATGAATAACAAGCAATTCCTTGCCTTTGTCAGTTAATTCTAATAATGAACATGCTTTTGACCAATCTTTTTTACTGAACACCTTTCCAATGGCTAAATTAGAAAACACATCTTCACTGGGAAGCGGTGGATAAATTTCATTTTACAACCTTATTTATCATTTGCTTATAACCACCCCAAATCCAAATGGACATGTCTGCTTTTTGAACAATGGGTGCGACCCCTTCATTGCTCTTCACCTTCTTAATCACCACTGCTCTTTCTAATCTATCTAGCTCTGTACTTACTGCTTTGTGCATAAGGCATAGCCTTGCAAAATGTAGGTTGTCCTTTATCTTGCTTTCTGTCCAAAGACCAGTTTGTGCTCCATTAGCATTTCCTCAATGTCAGATGTACTCTTACTGATCCCTACTGTAAATAACCTGGCCCACTTTAACCATAGTTTCTTAAACCAATTCCTTCCCATCAGGGAGACTTTTGTTTCCTCCTACTGTTACCAATGGCAAGTAATAGAAAGTATCATCATATTCCACTCTAACATTTATTCGATTTAGCACTAAAATATTGTTATTGGAATAACTAGTTAGGTTCACATCAGTTTTGAGTAAGTGAATGTGATTTAGTAACTTCTTATATTCTCCTAGGATAACAGATACAGCTGCAACTATATCAATGATGAAAGCTTTGAATCACTGACTTTCATTTCTACGGTGAGTGCAGTAAGTTTATCTCCAGCTCTATTATTCTCATCTTCTGTGTGCTATTTTATTTGCTCTCTGACTGATTACAACTCTTAATCTTCCTGTTTGATAACATCAACTTCTGTTCACATATTACCATAGGCATGTTTGAAGGTTTCCAGACTCCTGAACTAGCTTTAGATCTACCACAACCTCAATCTGGAGAAAGGCTGTGACCTGGAGCATTACTGTTTCCTCTACTCCTGTCTGCCATCTGGTAATGACTGATTTTCTCACAAGTATAGCTCTTTGACTGGAAATGGGTGAATTTAAATGATTTGTAGCTACCATGGCAATAATAATAATAAACTTCCGATTGTGAGACTGTGAACTTGGCCACCATGGCCTTGATCCTGCTGCAATCTGGTGGACTTCCCCTGACAACTCAGAAAAAAGAACTCACGAGCAATTTGCAACTATCTCTTTCTCCCATTTCCATGGCGGTGGCTTCATCACAGGCCTCCCTCCTCATTAACTTATCACCTGTTCTTAAAAGCTTGACCTGTACATTATTGTTTTTTAGACCTCTAGCAAGCATACCTCGAAGGTTGATTTCTACGTTTGCATTGTACCCACAGTAATGAGAGAGTTTCTTTAATTTGAGAATGTAATCTGCAACCGTCTCAATTGGCAATTGCCTCCTTTCATGGAATGCAATATCAGTGCAAAGTTTTTCTTAGTCCTGCCATAATGTGAACCCAGAATCTCATTAATTTCAGAATAGTCCATAGTATTGGGGTCTCACTGACAACATTGGTTGGAGCCCACCTCAAAAGCATCTGGGCCCAGCATGGTGAAGAAACCATTTACTATATCCTCATCTCATATTTTATTCACTTATTGTTAAATATGCAATGTTCATTTGTAAATGCACCAATTCTCTTTGTCTTCAGTGTCATTTTTTTCAATAATATACCATACTGTCTCGTTGTGAACCTGAATGCAATGTGCACACATGGAGCAATCGTTCAAATAATCCAAACTGCCCCAAAATCAAATCTAGTGATTCCAAAAATGTGTCACAATGTTCTTCAGTCCTTAACTTTGCAAATGAGGTGTAAATTCCATTTCTCTATCATCTTTCTGTTGTGAATTGCACTAATAAAACTAACACACATTTAACTGCAGACAGCCATTGTTGAACTGACATTATTTACACCTTGTCAATGGACAGCGCAGGAGAGAGGGCAATATAACAAAGTGGGCAGACTGTGTGGTAGGCAGCATGGTGGCACAGTGGTTAGCATTGCTGCCTAACAGCACCAGGGACCCGGGTTCAATCCCGGCCTTGGAGTGACTATCTTGTGGAGTTTGCACGTTGTCCCCGTGTCTGCGTGGTTTTCCTCTGGGTGTTCCAGTTTCCTCCCACAGTCCAAAGATGTGCGAGCTAGGTTGATTGGTCATGCTAACTTGTCCTTTAGAATCAGGGGAATTAGCAGGGTAAATACGTGGGGTTACACGGATAGGGCTTGGGTGAGATAGTTGTCGGTGCAGACTCAATGGGCCGAATGGTCTCTTTCTGCACTGTGGTATTCTATGGTTCTATGATCTTGCAATATATTTCAACAAGCAGTTAATCTGGGCTGCTGGCTAATGTTGCTCCCTCAATCAACAGCAGCACAGGAGCTGATCTAAACATTCATACAATTGCTGTTTGATCGCTATTAATTGATTCTATTTTTTGCCCACATAAGAAAAATAGCTATTCCTAAGGACTAAGATCTATTAGCTGTAAAGGACTGTGGTCTGTCCTTATAGTAAAATATGTGCTTTGGTAATACAATTTCTTTTTTTCTACAGGGGGGAACACGAGCTAGAGATTACAGAATGGCTGAAAAAGGCACACATCAGAAATATTTAAATAACAAAGACAGAGAACCCCATGAGAGTAGCAGGCAATGCAAATCCTTGAGCTTCATGAAGGGGAAATCATGTCTGACAAATTTATTAGAATCCTTTGAGGTAGTAATGAGCAGGATAGATAAAAGGGAACCAGTAGATGTAATATACTTGGATTTCCAAAAAAACATTTGATAAGATACCGTACATAAGGCTATTTAATAAGATTAAGGCCTATGGTGTTGGGGTAATATATGGATAGAGGATTGGCTAATGAATAGAAGAACACAGAGATTTGAGATAAGAGAGAAATTTTCAGGATGGCAACCTATAACTAGTGGAGTGCCACAGGGATAAATGCTGGGGCCACAATTATTTACAATATATATCAATGACTTGGACGAGAGAAGTGAATATATTATTGCCAAGTTTGTGGATTACACAAAAATAGGTGGGAAGGCAAGTGGTGAGGATGCAGAGTTTACAGAGAGATGTGGAGAGGTTAAGTGAGTTGGCAAAAACTGGGCAGATGGAATATAATGTAGGAAAATGTGAAGTTATGCACTTTGATAGGAAGAATAAAGGAGCTGAATATTATTTAAATGGAGGAAGACTGCAGAAAGCTGCAGCACAGAGCAATTTGGGGGTCCTTGTGCATGAACCACAAAAAGCTAGCATGCAAGTTCAGCAGGTAATAGGGAAGACAAATGGAATGTTGGCTTTTCTTCAAAAGGGAATGAAGTATAAAATTGGAAAGTCTTGCTAAAACTATACAAGGCACTAGTTAGGCCACATCTGGAATACTGTGAAAAATTTTTGTTCCCCTTATCTAAGGAAAGATATACTGCCATTGGAGGCAGTCCAGGGAAGATTCACTTGGTTGATCCATGATATGGAGGGATTTTCTTATGAGAAGAGTTGAGTAAGTTGGGCCTGTACTCATTGAAGTTTAGAAGAATGAGAGGCACCCTTATTGAGATGTATAGGATTTTAAAGATCAACAAAGGGTTACTGAAAAAGTAATTTAAAAATGATAAAGAGAGAAAAGGTAAATTATGAAAGAAAACTAGCACAAAATATGCTTCTATAAGCATATCAAAGGGAAGAGAGTAGCTAAAGTGAATGTTGGTCCCTTGGAGGATGAGGCTGGGTGGGGAACACAGGAATGGCAGAGGCACTAAATCAATATTTTGCCTCAGTTTTCAAGGTGGAGGACACTAGTACCATCCAACAGTAACAGGTAATACAGAGGTATTAGAAAGGGAGGAACTTAGAACAATCATCATCAATAGGGAAATAGTACTCAACAAATTACTGGGATTGAAGGCAGACAAGTCCCTAGGGTTTGATGACCCACATCCGAGGGTATTAAAGGAAGTGGCAGTGAAGATAGTGCATCCATTTGGTCTAATATTCCAAAATTCCCTGGATGCGGGAAAGGTTCCAGTTCATTGGTAAAATGCTAATGTAAAATAGGAAACTATAGACCAGTTAATTTAACATCTTTGTTGGGAAATTGTTAGAATCCATTATTAAGGAAGTAACAACAGGACATTAGGAAAGTCAAAACGCAATCCGTCAGAAACAGCATCATTTTGTAAAGAGTAAATCATGTTTGTTAGAGTTCTTCAAAGATGTAACAAGCCAAGTGGATAATGGGGATCCTGTAAATGTAGTCTATCTGGACTTCAGGAAGGTGCTGGATAAGGTGCGTCACAGAAGGTTAATGCACAAGATAAGATCCTATGGGGTAAGGATAATTTATTAGCTTCGATAGAAGACTGGCTAACTGACAGAAAGCAGAGAGTTGAGATAAATGATTATTTTTCTGATTGGTAAGATGTAACTGGGGGGTGCCACAGGGTTCAGTCCTCTGGGCCCCAACTATTTACAATCTAGTTAATGACTTGGATGCAGGAACAGAAGGTACTGGAGCCAAATTTGCAGCTGACACCAAAATAGGTGGAATAGTAAGTTGCAATAAAGAAATAAGAAATTCATAAAGTGATATGGATAGGTGAGTGGAGATTAACATGGATAAGTGTGAGGTCATCCATTTTGATCAGAAAAATGGAAAGGTAGCTTATTATCTAAATGGAGAGGGACTTCAGGGTACTTTGGTCCAGAGGGATCTGCGTGTCTTCATGCATGAGTCACAGAAAACTAGTATGCAAGTACTGTAGGTAATAAGGAAGGCAAATGGCATTTATAGCTAAAGGAACAGAGTATAAAAGTAAGGAAGTGTTGCTGCAAGTATACAAAACAATAGTGAGACTGCACCTGGAGTACTGTATACAGTTTTGATCTCTCTACTTGAGGAAGGATATAGTGGCATTAAAGGCAGTTCAGAGGATTGATTTCAGAGATGAGGGGTTTGTCTTATGAAGAGAATTGAGCAGTTTAGGCCTACACTCCCTAGAGTCTAGAAGAATGAGAGGAGATATAATTGAGGTATATAAGATGATAAAATATATTAACAAAGTAGACGTAAAGCGGATGATTCCTCTTGTGGGGCAATCTAGAGCAAGAGGTCATGGTTTTAGGAGAAGGGATGGCAGATTTAAAACAGAAATGAAGAGAAATTACTTTTCTCAAAGGGTTGTGAGTGTGTAGAATTCACTACCCCTGAATGTGTTGGATGCTGGGACTTGAGTAAATTTAAGGAGGAGATAGACAGATTTTTAATTAGTAATAGGTTGAAGAGTTATGGAGAACGGGCAAGAAAATGGACTTGAAGCCAAGATGAGACCAGCTATGATCATGTTAAATGGCAGAGCAGGCTCGAGGGGCTGAATAGCCTACTCCTGCTTCTAGTTCTTTTGTTCTTATGTTGTTACGCTGAGAGGTTGTTTCCCCTTGTGGGAGAATCTAGGACCAGAGGGCATAATGTCAGAGTAGGGGTCACCCATTTAAGACAGAGATGAGGAAGAATTTCTTCTCTCAGAGGGTAGTGAATCTGTGGAATTCTTTACCACAGAGCGCTGTAGAGGCTGGGTCATTAAGTATGTTCAAGACTGAGATGGACAGATCTTTAATCAGTTCGGGAATCAAAGGATATGGGACTAAGGCAGGAAAGTAGAGTTGAGTCTAGATCTCACTGGCTGGCAGAGCAGACTTGATGGGCCAAATGCTCCTCCTGCTCCTACACCTTATGGTCTTGCAGAGCCTGCAGGCTCCATCAGACAATTAAATCATGGCTGACCTGTACCTCAAATCCATTTACTTGGCTTTATTCCATATCCTTCACAGCCTTACCTAACAAAGACCAGTTGATTTTGGTCCTGAAATTTTCAATTACCCATCCACAGCATTTTGAGGAAGAGAGTTCCAGATTCCAACTCTCTCTTGTGTGAAAAAAGAACATTTCCAGATACTCTCGCTCTAATTTTAAAATGATGCCCTCTTGTTCTGGATTTCCCCACAAGAGGGAATGGTTTCTCTGTGTGTACCAAATTGAATCCCTTTATTATTTTAAACACCTTGATTAGATCACCCCCTCAACCTTCTAAATTCCCTGGGGTTGATTAGCACTTCAATGGAAAAAAAATGGAAATAAAAATTGGGAGTCATGTAAAACAAGCTATTGATTTGCTATCACCCATTTTACAACATCCCATGAAGACACAGTTACCCACAAGGAATTTAAAACTTGCATTTAAGAGTCAATAGTTTTATGGTTGAAGCTCACACTTGAAGCAATTTACCTACTTTGATAAATTGTATGCAGGTGCTTGGAAAAGAGGGATAGAGTAGAAAGAACAAAACAGGTATTAGAGCAAAGAAACGATGAGGGAAATATGCACAAATAGAGATTGCAGTGATATATCAAGAATGTTCATGGTATTACATGTGTGTTTAGGATTCATTTTTTCCATTTTTTAATTTTTGTAGATAGCAAACATCGGCATAAATTGAATGAGGTGGCTAGATATAGCTTGGGGCGAATGGGATCAAAGGTTATGGGGAAAAAGCAGGATTAGGCTATTGAGTTGGATGATCAGCCATGATCGTAATGAATGGCGGAGCAGACTTGAAGGGCCAAATGGCCTCCTCCTGCTCCTATATTCTATGTTTCTACGTTTCTAAATATTGTTAGATGGCAATAGATGAAGAATATGTTTCTTACCCGCTCTGCCTGTAATGCAATGATTCAATCATTACTAATTAACTGAAGTTTCCAAGGGAAAGGTTTTCATTCTTTACAATTTATAACAAATTGAAAATACAGGTATTAAAGTTGAAGTTATGATTTCCCCATACATAATGAGGAAACCTCCCTTTAAGGTGATATAATCCTCACCCATGAGTTCTAGATACAAAACCAACTTTACCTGATTAGTGAAAAGCCTATTACTCCACAGTTACAAAGATCTTTCATGAATTGAGTTTGGACAGTCTCAAAGTAGCTCTTATTCCAGAGAATTAACTGTTTATATGTTGACACAAGGTTTGTAATGTGCCTCAGAGAGGCCATATGAATGGCTGTAGTGGAAAATGTAGAATTCACATCAGTGTAGTATTGAAAAAAAGGCATTGATCTTAATTGCATTACCAAAATGATAGATCCAAGCATGACCTCACTCTATATACCCAATAATGCACACATCATCAGGACTTACCCGACCCATTTCTATATCCAATTAGCATCACATTTAATTTTTTTTTTGTTTGTTCCCAGATTATGACAAATGAAGAACTGGAAATAGATGTGCGATCTGGAACTGGAATATCTGTGCCCTCAGCAGTGGAAGACTGCCTGTTCGTTCCTGTCATTTTTTTTCCTGCTTGCAATCACTGGGAACCTAAGTCACTTTTCAAAATGTAACCGGAGTTTTCAGAACAAAAACATGGGAATAAGTACAGGTATTAAGGAGTTGGCCATCTCAGATTATACTTCTTCTGCCCCAATAACCTCCATTAAAGTGGTTATTTCACAAAGCATTCAGCAATTGTGGCACTGGTTATATTATTGAGACTTTTTCTAATTTAAACATTTCCTGGTCTCTTAAGAGGTCTTATAGCGCAGTGGGTAATGTCTGGAGCTGTGATCGGTCTGGAGTCTCCAGGAATTGAAGAACCATCTCCAGGATCGCTCACAGCGGAAAATGACAAAAGAAAACAATCTTTTTGAAAATCCCAATGATTTTTCTCCAGGATCGCTCACAGCGGAATCCTGGAGAAAAATCATTGGGATTTTCAAAAAGATAGTTTTCTTTTGTCATTTTCTCAGAACATTTCTCTTTACCGGGTATAAAAATATCGAAAATGGGAACAAAGGCTGTTTGGCTGACAACCAAACATCATCTAATCAGGCAATGAGTGCTTTTTCTTGCCATAGGAAGGCAGTGCATCATAAGAAGGGATAAGTTGCTGACTAATGGCTGGAGCATGGGGCAAGTCATCTGAGGAAACCTCCAGGAGTACATTTAATCATAGTTGGCAACTCTAGTAGTGTCCCTACCTCTGAGCCAGAAGCCCTGGACTTATGACCTCAGAAGGTGTGTTCATAATGCAGGCAAACAGGTTGAGTGTCAACCTGCCAATCCTTCCAAAACATCTATGGCAGATGGTAAGAGTGGGAGAGACTCTGGTCAGCCATGCTTGATGTTGCGTGGTGCCCCTTAAGCTATATATAGCCTTTGGCTTCAGGTAAGTGATCTTTTCCAAGAAAAATGAGTTATAGAAAACACATGGGCTTTTGCTGCCTCATGCACCTCGAGGTGCAGAAAGTCTTCTACACTGGGTGCCTGCATGAGCTTCGTGCTCAGTTTTGCAATGGGCTGAATTATGCTGTGGAGATGCCGGCGTTGGACTGGGGTAAACACAGTAAGAGTTTTAACAACACCACCCTGTTGGACTTTAACCTAGTGTTGTTAAAACTCTTACTGAATTATGTTACCAGGCTGCTTGGGGGACTGAGCACCATGAGCTGATTACATGCCATAGGTGGCCCCTGGGTTCACCACCTGGGGTCAGATTCTCCGGCCTCACCCACAGCTGGGGTTCTCCAGTCCCACTGCAGTTGATGGTGATTTGGTTGAGCTCCAAATTCTCCCGTCTTGCTGGCAGTGTTGGCAGGGTGTGAACAGCCGGAAAATTCTGTCCCTGGTCTTTACTGAGATACCCGATCTCAGTAGTCACATGAGGGAGCAGTATTGGGGGTCGGAGGTGGAGATATCAACTCGGATCCCATTTCTGTAGTCAATCCCTGTTGGGTTTTCTTTTCCTAATAGAACAATGTTTCATGGACCTAAACTGAAACTCGGAAGTGAAATGAATAAGCACGTTTTCTTTCTGTGAATTGTATCACACAAGTAATTCAGTGACTAAATCCTTTATGTTAAAATTAAAATTACATGAATTTAATACTTTATCAATCTGCATTTTAAGTCTTGGATAAAATATACAAGAAAATGACCAAGGGCTCACTGGAAAAAAGACAAAGGCAAAAAACTGCAGCCTAAAGGGAAAACAAGTTTGTGATCTGGGAACACTGCTATAATCCTAGCTCCCCCTCCCCCCAACCCTCCTTTTGTATTTAATTTTCCTTTTTGGCCGTTACCTTATTCAAAACCTTGAAACCAGGCTTTCTATCCTTGTCATTGTCTCACAAATCTACTGTGAAAGAATTCCTTGGAGGCTTAAGCTGCGTGAAGTATTTATGGATTGAAACTCTGCCCTCCAGTAGATGTTAGATGTCATTTCCAGCACTTCAGCATTATTCACTGATAAAATATGACTGGAAATTCTGTAGGCTAGCTGCAGGGAATGGTTGACTGAAAGGCTGAAACAACAAGCCTAAAAGTCTGTCAAAGACCATTGCACAGCTAAACTTTATAGGTACATTGACAACCATGTGACCACTTGTCTTTTCTCTCGTCCAGATACTCATTTGCATACTAAAACGCCGGTCCCCACAGCTTGAGATTTAAAAAAAAAATCTTTCAAACACTGACCACTGTATTCTTAAATCGAAATGGAAATTCCTGTACAGTTTAACTAGACAGACCCAGAATCAATGTTGAAAGATTATAGTATAGCTGTGCAATTTGAAGAGCCTGCATCAAATCTAGTTTAGCCACCTGTCTGTCACTCAAGCCAGCCTGCCGCGATTAGGTTTGAGGTGGAAGGGTAGGTGGAATTTTGTGAACTGGAGGGTGACCCATGTGCTGAAGCAACTCACAACTGTGCATATTTCATTTGAAGCGAATGGAACAGCTAATGGATCGGAACTGCAGGAAATCTACCTGCTCCCAGACAACCAAAGGAGGTTCACTGCCCATGTTTCACGTTGGTACTGCACGTGCACAGGCTGACGCCTCCTGTCAGATCAGAGTGAGTTTGACAGGGCTTATGGAGAAGCCTATAGCCCAGGCCTCTCGCTGCAGGAATGCTATTGTTAAAAAATACCTCCTGTAGGGGCACAGAAATGTGGGGGGTGAATGTATGTGGATCAGCAACATTCAAGATTAGATTTCATTTTCTGTCCAATTAGTTTCTGAACTAAATATTCTGTCCCCTTAATATTTTCTGATTCTGTGATAATCAGCTTCACAAAGTTTTGCAGATATCAAATAGAAAGCATGTTCGTACTTTCAAAGTTGTTTTTTTAATAGAAATTCAACAGGTTGAAGTAACGGCCAATGTAATTGTCCTTACACCTGGTTCAAAAAAAACTTTAAAATTTGTTTCATGGAACAGAATCCGTTGAATTATTTCTTGACCTTTTTTCACAAACTAGCAAAAATTGATTATGAATTATGAAGAAATTATTAAACTCAAAAACAGTCCTGAATATCAGTCTATGAAATGTGAAAATAAGTAATTACATTGAAAGTGCAGTGGGACACATGCTTGTTTCTTAAACTATAGATACACTCAATGTGCTTCATTCAAATTGGTTGGGGTAAAGAAATGAGAACATAAATTGTGCAACTTGTTGAGGCATAATTTGATTCTAATCCCTGCAAGGGACAGGGCAGTAAGGAAACCTGGCAAAATTGAAGTTTGTTTGAATCAGGCGAAAACTATCTAGTGATAAGAACCAAACCTAGTACAAAAGAAGGATGTAGTTGTATTGACCTCAACGAGGCCCATGAGGTTGGCCTCTTGGAGTATGAGCTCCCTGATTGGAATCTTCCTTTCCGCTTTGTCTTTTGTTTCAGGCGGTTCCTCTCCTTTTAGGAAGCTGCCCCTTTTGAGTTGTCCTTAAATTAGTTTGATTTTGTTTATTTGGTTCAACCGGAAAAGATATCTCTGATTGGGATCATGATTGCCTGCCCAATCAGTGAGTCTCACCTGTGTATATTATGAGGAGTGTCAGGTCTACTGATAGTTTGGATTCTGACTTTGTACCTGAAGCACTCTTAGGAGTGGAGACAAGTTTGTAAATAAAGGGAACCTGGTGAAAGGAAACTGGACTCTGAGGAGTTATTTCAGTGTTCCTCCTGGTTCCTAGCTCTCATTATATGCTTGCCAACTAAAGGTTACATTTTCTGTCAGACAATGCACACATGATTTATGAGGAATGTTGGGAGGGGTGGAAGTGGATGGAAGGGGATTGGATGGTGCTTTCAGGGAAATCTGCCCAAATTATCCTGATATGTCCCATCAGGTGAGCCAGGTGGTGAGTTACTCTCCACAGAATTCCCAGCCATTGACCTGTTCTTGTAGCTACAGTATTTATATGGCTGGTCCAGTTATACTTCTGGTAAAGGACAACCCCCAGGACATTGATGGTGTGGAATTCAGCATTGGGAATACTGTTAAACACCAAGGGCAGATAGTTGGAGATGATCTTTGCCTGCCACCTGTGTGGCACAAATTCTACTTTCCACTTAGCTCAAGCCTGAATGATAATTGGTCCTGCTGTATGCAGACATTGACTGCTCCAGTATCTGAGGAGTTGTAAATTGTGCAACCATCTGCAAACATCCCCACTTCTGACCTTATGATGGTGGAAAGGTCATTGATGAAGCAGTTGAAGATGATTGGGCTGACATTGCCCTGAGGAACTCTTGCAGTGATGTCCTGGAACTGAGATGATTGGACTCCAACAACTACAACTGTCTTCTTTTGTACTAGGTTTGGTTCTTATCACTGGATAGTTTTCGCCCTGGTTCATATAAACTTCAATTTTCCTTGATGCTACATTCAATCAAACACTGCCTTGATGTCAAGGGAATCATTTCCACTTCACCTCTTTAATTCAGCTCATCTATCCATATTTGGCTGGAGTCAAGTAGCCCTGGTGAAACCCAACCTGAGCACCAGTGAGCAAGTTATTACTAAGTGCTGCTGTCCACACCATCAATATCCAATGGTTTTTTTCCCTCTTTTTGCTGATGATTGAGAGTAGACTGATGGGGTGGTAATTTACCAGATTCAATTTGACCTGCACTTTGTGGACAGGCTTTCCTATTATTGCAGTATAATGCCATTTATGTCCTTTGCAGGAAAATACATTAATAGAGATAACAATTGGAATAATAGCTGTATTCATCATTTGGGTGGGAAATTATCTTTGGTCAATTTTCAGAGCTGAAATGGCCATCACATGGTGAGTGTGTGCCCTCATTGCAGTCCAGAGAACAGTCCCAGATGGGCCACGATCCTCATTAACTTTGGGCAGAATTTTCAACACTTAAGGCTGAATCGATGGGGGGCGGGCATGGAATTTTGTGCTGTTGACTTGTGTGCGAGTTCCCTAATCCCAGCCTGTGCCATTTTCACAAGAGTGGGATTGGGAGAGGGGGCAGCAGAATTCTAGTCAGGGCCCCCTCGACATGGGAAACAGTGCAGCTACCTGCAGGCTGCCTGCATCCCAGTGGCAGACGGGGGCCAAGAACTCCAGGTAGGCTTTGAGGCCTTCCCTGGTTGTCAGGCTTCAGTAGCAGCTGCAGTGAAAGGGTTCTTCCCCACAATGGTGACTCAGCTGTTCGATCTTTTATTTATTTGAAAGAAGTAGGATTGTGGGTACCTCCATCATGAGGTTCCCTTAGAAAAAAATCAAATACTACGGGTGCTGAAATCTGAAATAAAAGTAGAAAATGCTGGAGAAACTCAACAGCTCTGATAGCATCTGTGGAGAGAGAATAGAGCCAACATTTTGAGTCAGGATGACCCTTTGTCAGAGCTGACGGAGATCGCCGCAGAGGAAGGAAATATGGCTGTGAAAGTGAGTTTTGGTAAACACCTTGTCAAACACCAGGAGGGGAATAGAAAGCAATGAAGGCCAATGGGGTAAAAGAGACAAACAGAAATTCTGTTGGAGAGAAGAGCAGTACTTCTTCAGGGAAGGCATTCCTGGAAGAGAAGTGGCAGTGAGTTAAACACTAAGATAAAGGCAAAATACAGTGGATGCTGGAATCTGAAGCAAAAATAGAAAACACAGGAGAAACTTGGCAGGTCTGACTGCATCTGCAGAGAGAGAACAGAGCCAACGTTTTGAGACAGGATCCTGGATAATAGGGTGATTGTGGTAGTGGGCTCCAGTGTTCGATACAATATGGTACATTCTGTACATCATTGGGTCACTTGAGCTGAGGGTCAAATGTCAGATAACACATGTAAGGGAAGATTGTAATAAGGCTGCAGATGCCTTGCAGTTGTGTGTTCATGTTTTTAAAAGTTTGTAATAAAGTTAGGTTACAGCAGTGGTGTTGGTCATCCTGCATCATAAAAATAAGGCAAGGGGGATGATTCTTCTGACCCAAAAATAAAAGCTAAAATAAAACAACTTTTTGGTGGCTAGAATCATAGAAACCATACAGTACAGAAGGAGGCCATTTGTTCCATCAAGTCTGTGCCAACCACAATCCCACCCAGGCCTTATCCCCGTAACCCTACACAATTACCATGCTAATCCCCCTGACACTAGGGTCAATTTAGCATGGCCAATCAACCCAACCTGCACATCTTTGGATTGTGGGAGGAAACCAGAGAACCCGGAGGAAACCCATGCAGACACGGGGAGAACGTGCAAACTCCACACAGACAGTGACCCAAGGCTGGAATTGAACCCGGGTCCCTGGCGCTGTGAGGCAGCATTGCTAACCACTGTGCCACCGTGGCTGTTGCTGGCCAAATCCTACTTCAGACATGGAAACCCAGGGGGAGCAGATCAGATGCCTACTCTGCTCAGGACAGTCTAATTTCTACGAATAATTCTCGAATAAGCATTAGATCCCTTATTTGAGGATATACAGAACCAGGTTTGGTCTGATCTTTAGATGCCCTTAGTGTGCAGGATAGAATGGTCATGAAATTAGTCCGCAGTGCACTGTTCCATGCCTATATGATGGGTGCCATGAGATTCAATTTCTATTCTTTTTTGTTTATTTTGTATAGAAGAGTACAGAACGTCCAAAATAAATTCCATGGAATAAATGTCAGTCAGAATCTCAGCGTCCTTCCATGTTCTCTTTGGTTAATGGAGGCAGATAAGAAATGGAGCCTCTGGGATATTTTGACCTCTAATTATCTGTGGCACTTGAAAACTTGATAAATGTTGAAAATAATTTGCCAAGAAATTTTGTGCTTGGATCAGGATTTCTCTTCATTACGTATTTTAAAAAGTGATGAATTAGTAATTTTTGAACTTCAGCCGATTTAATTACTCACACGAAGGCTTTTTTCTGCTGAAACTGTCTTACTTGAACACTTCGTGCCAAAGCAAATTGTGCAGAATTTCAGAATTTAATTTTACAATCGCATTCCGAACCACCAGAGTGGGAAATGTCAGAAAAAAAATTAGTCAGAACGCTCAAAACTGGTTATTGTTGAGGAAGGTTTATAACTTATCATTTACTTTTCGAACACAACATGGAACAAAATAGCAAGTTTTACACAAATTGATGCATCATGAAACAATACAGCATTTCCCTCTTGGCAGCTATCACAGTGCTGCAATTTTAAATACTTTAATTTCATTCAAAATTTGAAAAGCATTTCCATTGAATTTATTTACATGGCAGCTATTTCATGCAAAGTTTGGTGGTAACATAGAGAAAGCCATGGACTAAACGTTGGTTATGGGCCAATTTGGGGCACAGGGGTTGCAGTCTAAGAGTTGCCCAGGCTGTGCCCATTGTCATTGAGGCAGTCAGCATGCAAACTTGGTGCTTCCTTCTCATTTACATGATTGCAGTGTTAGCCTGAACAGGATCCATGCGTGGTTGCCCTGAGCACTCAGAAGGGGACTGAATAGTGTGCGCTGGTAGCAAATGGAGGAGCCAGCCTGCTCCTCTTAAAAACAGTCTGCCCCTCTAATAGGGGAGTCGTATTCAGTAGAAGAGAGCTGTTGCTGCCTGCCTGTACTGACGCTGGCTGCAAGCAGAACCAACCTCCAAAGCAGGTGGCAAGGTAGGTTAATGCAAAGAGTCTAGCCCCAAAGACCAGGCTGTAGTGCCGAAAGAAGTGTAGTGTCCCCCATGTGGGTGGTCAAGGTCAATGAACGTAGCATTGCATGTCCTATCCACCTCTCCACCAATCTCTTGTGATGCTGAAAGGACCGTATTCCATTATTCGCCTATCAGCTCTTTCTGGCACTCAGGACTCAGGATAGTATTCAGCGACTCTATCTCACTCGCACGTCCATTTAAATAATGCCAGCCTCACGCCCAGCTTCTGCAGCTTCCATACATCTCCAGTTATTTAGTTGTGGTAAGGACATCACCCTAACACAGTAAAACGCACTCGCTTATGCTCTTCCCTCTCTCCTGCAGGATAAAGTGGCAGGAAATAGAACAGAGCAGTACCAATGTGGGACAAGGACACCAGAATGTCCTTAACCCTAAGTGGTTTTCTACATCATGGGTCTAGCTGTGACTGCCAGCATTGCTGAGAATATTGCACATCACATCATCTTCCTGCCTTCTGCCCATTCTCAACTCCCAGCTCGTCTTCATCTTGCCATCTGGGATGATTTGCCAGCTGTCAGTGATGTGACCATGCCCCCCAAGCCTGGAAATTTCCACCCAAGGTTAAATGTGAAATGGTCCACTGAATTTTCTGTCTCACCCTCTATGATTCCCACAGCAGGCAGGACAGGAAATTTCCAGCCAAGGTTTCATGTCAATGACCCTCTAGCAAGTAATGAGAGCATTTAGAGAGGAAACACAGTTCTTAAACAACTCAAGGAAAGGGTAAGGGAGAAAAGAGGGGAAGAAAGATAACAAGGGGAGGTCTTTGTTCGGAGAGATGACAAGAAAGATTAAATCGGAGGCACTTCCTTTTGTTCTTCCCTCCTCGTCCTTCCCCTGCCTTGTTCAATACTGTTACTTGTTGGAGTGTCGGAGATCTTCTGCAGTGGATAGTGTCCGTGCGTCTAAACCAAAAGCTCTGGATTTGAGTCCAGGGGCTTGATGGCCGAGGAAGGTGCATTCATAATGTGTCCAGGTTGAGTATCAACCTGAAGAAACTTCCAACAAGCCAATGGCTGGTGGTAAGAGCGGGAGAGACTCCTGGTCAGTCACACTTGATGTGGGGGGCGCCTCCCAAGCTGCTGATAGGCTATTGACCCGTTCAAGGAGAAACCTCGCTATGGGAGCAGATGCAAGTCTGCCTTCTGTACCCCAAGATGCAGGAAGAGAAACAGCAACGGGGGAGATTCTCCCAAAAGAATTCTAAGTGTCGAATTTGCCTAAAAACTGGAGTAAATCACCCTGGTTTTTTTCAGCGGGAGTTTCAAAATGAATCCCCCACACTCTGTGTATCAGAGGTCACTAGCATGACTCATGCTATAAATAACTGGGTGGGCCCTATTCCCGCTGGAGAGGCCAGCAGCGTGGCGCTGAGTGGGTCACTGCACATATGCCCATCTGTCAGCGCTGAGAACGATGCATGCGCAGTAGCCCCACACTGCTGACCTCTCAATTGCGACCCCCCCTCCTATGGGCCGATCGCTGCCCCCCCAGACATCTCCGGGCCAGCCTCGACAGCCCTCCCCAGCCCAGCTCGATCTCCCCTTGCCCATCCCCACCCCCGTAAGCCCCGATCTCCCGGTTCCTCACACCCCACCAGCAGCCCCAACCCCCTCCCCCCCACACCAGGCCGACTCCCCCCACCCCCCACCCCAATGACCAGCCCCAATTGCTGGCTCCCTCCCTCTGTCATTTACTCCAGTGCAGAAACCCCCACTCCCACTGATCTCCCCCCCAGAACCCCCACCCCCTCCGAGAGGCCTTGCCCCCATCTGGCCCCGCCCCCTTGGCACTGCCCAATGCCCAATGGGCAGTGCCAAAGTGCTCCTCGGGCATTGCCACTTGCCCCTTGCTAGTGGGTTGGTTTGGGGGTTGGGGGAGTTAGCGGGCCTGGAGACCTCAGTCCTGGACCCACTAATCAGATGCTAATTGCCATTAGCATTAATTATACAGTTCTGCACCAATTTCTGGTGCAGAGCTGATGACGCTGGAAAATCAGCAGCCAGAGACTCGCTGAGATCGTGGCACCCAGCAGAAAGTCTGCAAAATGGCCTCCGCTTGAGTCTCTCTCCTGGGACAATCACCCCCAACATTTTAGGGACTCGCTGTCCTGATGGAGAAACATTAGCTTTATTTTTCTCGTCACCAGATGTTGCCAGACCTGATGAGTAGTTCCAGCATTTTCTGTTTTTATTTCAGATTTCTAGCATCTGCAGTATTTTGCTTCAGCGTTCAGGAAAAGGAAATCTTTGCTGACAATCCAATCCTCGGTCGCAGCTGGGATTCTCCGGTGCCGTTAAACGTGAATGGAGTTTTGGCTGGAACGCTGACTTCTCCGTTCTCACCTGTGGTGGTGTGGGCATGGACAAGGTCTGAGAATCCTGCCCCTGGTCTTCCAGCCCCCAAGAGGGCGAGGTTGCAGACGAGTTCTGCAACGAGGGTCTAAGATGAGGATTTCAATGGGATGGCCTACAGCAGAAGTTGATGGGCTTGCACACAAAGATGCTGGGTGTATCGGTTGGCTGCCAGACAACCTCCTCTCAGGGTGAAGGAGTAAGGCGGAGCCTAACTCCTACCTGAGGGCATCGCGCAGAGGTTGGCATCTCTGTGGCCTCTGTTCTGTCTCTCTGTTCGTTTGCAGAACCAGGCATACAGCAACTGCAAGTCCCCATATCTGTTGCAAGATCTTTGTGGACAGGTCCCCAAATCCTCTGCCCTCCCGTGAGGACAGAGCAGAATCCCTGCTGTTTACACATGTTCTTTCCTGAGTGAGAAACAAATAGGTTGAATGGGCCAGGATGGTTCACATTTGTAACTCGTGCATCAGGTCAGATGGGAAGGCTGTTCCAACATCATGCCCTGCCCGGTTAGCAACCTTCCAGTAGACGCAGGGCATGCCCTTCCCAGTATGGGCATTGTGTGGACTATGCCAGTGGCAGCCACTGGCTTTTCATGCTCCATTTTGAATATCCACAGCTCTGGCTCCAGTGGCACTATGGATCTAAATTTCACACCCTTTGGTTCATAACTTTTAAATATAAAATGTCCTTAAATTGGGGGACATTGTTTTCAGTAATAGGAATATTGAATCCTTAAATTGAGACTAAATAATGTTAATAGCTATCTGTCACATGAGTGTTTCAGTCACTAGTATGAGAGACTACACATTTTTATATGTATAATACACAACAGGGTGGGAGAAGCAAACATCTGAAAATATGTGTTGATGATTCTCTACCCCAGAGCATGGTGGATGCCGGAACTGTGAGTAAATTTAAGAAAGAGGTGGGCAGATTTTTAATGACTAAGGGTTTGAAGGGATTTGGTGAATGGGCAGGAAAGTGGAGTTGAGGCCGTGATATTGGGCAGAATTCTCCCAAAGAAACCTAAGGGGGGGATTCTCTAGCCTCTCCGCAGTGTGTTTCTCATGGTGCTGTTCGCTGGTGGTGGGATCCTTTGGTTGGGGCAGGGCCTGAACACACCGTGAGCCTGGCTTTAGAGTGTTCGCAAAAGCACTCTGATTTCACAGTGCACTGGGAGAACCCTTCCCTCCTTCCACGGACATCGGGACCCCAACCCCCGCCACATCAGTGGCATGTTCCCTCACCCCATCTCTGACACAGGTCGCTGGCATTGGGACATCGGGGCCTTCCTGATGGGACCCCTGCATTATACTCAACATGATCCCCCATCATGATCCCTGACATGATCCATCTCTGCATGACACCCATCTGCATAGCCACTCAGGCGCCAATACTTGGCACTGCCCCAGCTGATTGGTGTTGCCCAACTGGCACCATCGGGCTGTCTGATGGCCACTGCTGAGGTGTCCAGTGGCCACTGCTGTGGTGCCAGGTGGCCACCACCAGTGTGCCAGGTGGGTCCTGCCACCTTGCCATGCCCCCAACCACTCGGGGGTTCAGTGGCCTCCCAGCACCCCCCCACCCCCTGGCCCCCCAGCATGACCATCGTGCCAGGTCTCCTCTAGTGGAGACCAGTAGTGATTCTCATTGTTATCGTGCCATGACTGAAGGCCGGAATCTTCTGTGCGCTGGGATTTGAACAGGCTATGCATATTTAAATGCTAGTTTAAATATGCCAATCAGCCTCACCCCTTTCTGGGCATGATCTGGTTTGCACCATTAGAAAAGGGCCAGGAGACTCGCAAGCTGTTTGACGCTGGGCGCAAGATCGATTTTTAGCCATATGCTATTCCCGGGATTGTCGTGATCCACGCCAGGTGCAGTGCCATCGGTGAACCCCCCCTGAGATCAGCCATGGTCATATTAAATGTCGGAGCAGGCTTGAAGTGCTAAATTGCCTACTCTTGCTTCTAGTTCTCATGATTCTTATGAACCAGATGGGTTCTTACGACAATCAACAATTGGGGCGGCACGGTGGCACAGTGGTTAGCACTGCTGCCTCACAGCACCAGGATCCAGGTTCGATTCCAGCCTTGGGTCACTGTCTGCGTGGAGTTTGCACATTCCCCCCGTGTCTGCGTGGGTTTCCTCCGGGTGCTCCGGTTTCCATCTTGGGCCAAAGTATTTCACACAGTGAACAGAATGTTCATTTATGAAGTTTCGTACATTTTAATTTAAAATACATATTTAGAACTCTTTTAAACAATTGCTTGTTTTATTTATTTGGATAAGTTCAAGCTCACATTACAATGGGTTTTGTTTCACTGGGCAGCGCACCAAACTGGCATCAATGCTGTTTGGGCAGATTTGAAAAAAGGAAATTCTCATGGATTAGGTACTGATAAATAAGAAAAGATAAGGAAATGAGAAAGGATGCTGGCTAGGGAAGATATTGTATTGTTGGAGAGACAGCATGTCCTTGAGGGGGAAAAGAGGGAATTCATTTTGTTAGAGATGAGAAGCAAACAGGATGATCATACTACTGGGGATATTTTATAGACCTCCATATATTGAGAGAGACAAAGTTTGTTAAGTGAAGCTGTTTTACTGATAACGGACCACTAAGTGGACGTTTTGGGATTAGAAATGGGTCTTTAAGACGTATATGTAAATTGTTACATTTCAGTCTATACTATTGCTGAGCTTTTGGGGGTTGAATGGTATATTTTCCTACAAACCCTAACAGAGATTCCGCTAGTTTCTGGATCTGCTTCTCCAGGAACAACAGACCTGGTGCAGGAAGGTGGGATTAGGCTGGGTGGAATTTTCTAGGCCAGCATGGACACGATGCATCAATTGGCCTCCTTCTGAGTCTTAAATTTTCTATGATTTCTAATGTCGCGATCACAAATGTCACAACCATGAGAGACTATAATTTGAGCACTGTGATAATTCTTAAGAGCCCCATCAAATTATCAGGACACAAAGCAAATCACAAATTAAAGAAAATTGAAGGGTAGAGAAGAGGCAAAGTGGAGGCGGAATTAAACAGAAATCAGTTGCATAAAGAAAACATGGATACAAAGAGAAATTTGCTAGTTGACTTGATGCACATAATCTTGTTACTGGGGAAACAAGGGATGTAGATTTAAGTCACAGTGTCTCTCCCCCTCTCCCTCTCTGACATTGATTCTGGACGCTATTTGCCAAACAACATTCAGTGTCTTATCCCCTTGCTGTGATCATCCCTCTCACTCTGGGATCTCCCTCCAAATGCTGCATTCAAATAGTGTTCACTGTTTCACATACAGACTAGCTTGCTTTTTTCTCTCTGCCAGCTTTCTCACCACACTTTCACCAAAACTTGTGTGAACACAGAGGCACCCCGGTTCTGCATCAATTTCATTGGATGGTAATTCTTGATTGATAAGGCATTCACATGCCTCCGATCCAGACTCAGACTTTGATTGGTGTATTATCATAGTCATTGAGTCATAGAGGTATACAGCACAGAAAAAGGTCCTTTGGCCCATTCAGTCTGCTCCAGTTTGTCCAGTCAATGACAAACCACCTAACTATTCAAATCCCATTTTTCAGCATTTGGCCCATAGCCTGCTATGCCTTGGCATTGCAAGTGCACATCTAAATACTTCTTAAATATTATGAGGGTCCCTGCCTCCACCGTCCTTTTAAGCAGTGGGTTCCAGACTCCCACCATCCTTTGGGTTAAAACATTTTTCCTCACAACTCCTCTAAACTTCCCGCCCCTTACCTTAAATCTATGCCCGCTAGTCATTGATCCCTCCACCAAGGGGAAAAGTCTACTCTATCTATGTCCCTCATGATTTTACACATCTCAATCATGTCTCCCCCTCACTCCCCTCTGTTGCAAGGAAAACAACACCCGCTTATGCAATCTCTCTTCATAACTAAAACTCTCCAGCCCAGGCAACATCCTGGTAAATCTCCTCTGCATCCTTTCCAACACTATCACATCCCTCCTATAATGTGGATGCCAGAAATGCATACAAAATTCTAGCTGTTTACTATAGAGCATAACCACCCTGCTCTTAAACTCGATGCCTCAGCTAATAAAGGCAAGTATGCCATATGCCTTCTTAACCACTTTATCCACATGTCCTGCTATCTTAAGGGACCGGTATACATGCACAGCAAGATCCCTCTGATCCTCAGTGCTTCCCAGAATCCTGCCGTACATCATGTATTCCCTTGCCATGTTTGTCCTGCCCAAATGCATCATCTCACAATTATCTGGTCGGAATTCCATTTGCCGCTGACCAGCCCATCTCTATATCCTCCTGTAATCTAAGGCTATCCTCCTCACTATTCAATCTTTGTCTTCCGGCACATCTTTTTACAGATGCCTCGGCATATACTTGCGGGCATCCAGGGGCCATGGAACGCTTGAATGAACCTTTTCATCTCCACTACTGTTTCTGGAAACCCATTCCATGTATTGGTAATTCTTTGCATAAAGGAGTTCTTCCTGCAGTTACTCCTATGCTTTCTTTCACCACTTTACTGTTGTGCTCCTGACCAACTGCACCATTTATTATTTTCAACACTTCTACAAGGTATCCTATCCAAACAAAAGAGTTCCAGTTTTTGGCTCTCATTTCTCCTAGCTCAATCTTTTGACACTGGAGATCAGTCTGGTCTTCATTATTTAAATATTTTCCTTATATCTTGATTATCAAAATTGATATCGTAATCAATGTTGAAGAACTGCATAGTTTTCTGGCGTATATTTAACAGACCCAGCAATATAATTAAGCATTACATTTGCTTTGCTTATTGCTGTTCTGTGGTGATTTGACATGCTAAGAATCAAATCTGTGACCCTGCCCATATTACTTTC
Source organism: Mustelus asterias (assembly GCF_964213995.1). Classification (NCBI taxonomy): domain Eukaryota; kingdom Metazoa; phylum Chordata; class Chondrichthyes; order Carcharhiniformes; family Triakidae; genus Mustelus; species Mustelus asterias. The sequence goes on along the minus strand of NC_135807.1, from coordinate 71,041,385 downwards.
TACTTAACCATCAATAATTCTATGACAACCATAATATACTCCTGACACATACTTTTCATGCCATTGTGTAGTGCCTTGCATGTATCTATATTAGATTTCATCTGCCTCTGATGCCCCATTGTCAATCTAACCTAATTTCTTCGGCTGGTCGTTGGCAGCTTTATCTGTCTCAATAGTAACCCATAATTTAGAATTATTTGCAAACTCAAGCAGTTTTCATGAGATTTATGTATCTATGTCATTCGTGTAGATTCAGGGCATTTGCAGCCCTAGCATTGAGCACTATCCCAATCCACCCAGTACTTCCTTCCCATCCTGACTTCACTTCCCTAATAAGCACTTCCTGCTTCCTTTCTTTCAACAAATTCCTTATCCACAACCAGGTATTGCTGTGGATTGTAAGCAGTTCTGACCACAACACCTTAGGAAGGATATATTGGCCTTGGAGGAGTACACCATAGATTTTATTAGAATGGTAGCTAGATGCCAGGGGTGAGCTACATGGAGAAATAAAACAAATGAGGGATGTATCTTGTGATGATACTGTGCTTATAAGAAATGTATTTCTATCATGTTTCTTGTAAGGGGTATGTTTAAAATGCAGTTCTGTTTTATATGCCAGTTTGTCTGGGCAACAGGCAGCTCACATGCTGAGCATGCAGGCTAATGATTGATTTTAACAAAGGATGTGTTTGTGTTAAAGTGAGTTAATGTATTTTTGTTTATTTAGTTTTCTCCTGGGTTTTCAGAATAGGGTTTTGATTAGGTTGATTGAGAGTCATATGCTTAAGGGGAGGAGCTAATCTTATAGGGAAAAATAGGGAGCTACTGCCGGGTTCTGAAAGAAGCAAGAGGTACCTCTGTCTCTGACTCTGGAGGCTGCTGCTTGGGACCTGCAAGGAGAAATAGGTCTCTCTCCGCCTCTTCTTCCAGAGGTGTTCTGGTGGCTCCAGGAGTGGCAACCCAAGTACAAATATGTAAACCTGTGTGTTTCTAACTGACTTTGAAGAGGACTCTAAATCTTTAAGAGGAATATTACTTGAATTGGAACTAATAGAGATAGGTCAGCAATTAAGAACTGTATCTTGTCATGTTTAAGTATTGTTTAATTGGTAAATGTTAAGCTAATTCATTTTTAATAGTTGAGCTGTATTGTTAAATAAAGTTTGTTCTGATAAAAGTTCCCTAATGTGTCAATAGAATTATACCTGGAGTGAAATACCTTATCCTCATTCTAATGCCAAGATAGAAATACTGTTGGATTCTAGTCAGGCTTCATAACATACTTTGGGGTTTTTGATCCATACCTTAACAATCTCCTAGACTTTAGAAGTTTATGGGGTAATTTGACTAATGCATAACTATATTAAGTGGGATGGCTGGTGTAGATTGGGAGAATCTATTTTTGTTGACTGCAGAGTCTAGGACAAAGGTGGGGGCATAGTCAAAAAATTAGAACAGGGTTTTCCAGGGCTAAAATTAGGAAATACGTCTACATGCAAAGGGTAGTAAACATTTGGAACTCTCTTCAGAAAGTGGTAATTGATGCCAGATTAATTGGTCAACTATCAGTTGCTATAAAAATGCATTTTCTTTCTTTCTTTAGAAATGTTCTATTGACTATGGAATGAGTGTACCACAAATTCACTAGACGGACTCTGGAGTGGGGGGTGGCGGGTGTTGTGTTCCTTGGGATATGAAAGATTAAGGAGTGATTTGATTGAGATTTTTAGGATTTGGAAATCAACTGATAGGGCAGATAAAAGGAAACGTTTTCTGCTGGTGTGGAAGTGCAGAAAAAAAAGGCAAAAACTCAGAGCCAGATCATTCGGGAGAGGAGATGTTAGAAAACACATCTTTACACGAAAGGTGGAAGAAATGTGGCCTCTCCCACAAAAACATAGTAGGATCCAGCTCAATTAATCATTTTAAATCTGGATTTTTTTTGCTAGTCGTTGGGGTAAAAGGACATGGAATAAAGGCAGATAGATGGTGTTAACATGCAGATCAACCATAATCTTATTGAATGGCAGAACAAGCTTCAGGGACTGAATGGTCTTCTTTGTCTGGACTGAAAATTAAAGTTCAGTGGATCAATTTCTGGCACGCAGTCTGCTCCACAACTGTGCAGGCTGGCATACTGGCAGCTGGTGACTGTCAAGGACATTGACCCAAAATGGGCATTAGACTCCTTAGTTATGCAGATCTAAGCTTTATACCTGTTTTAGTTCCCCATTCCAAATTCAGCATGTACCAAACATTCATTCTGAATCTACAGTCACCTGAAGCACTAATGTTTAGAGGGACCTGCAAGAACCTACCCAGTCTGTCAATATTCCATAATGCCTCCTTAGAATGTGACTGAGACCTTACGACAACATCAGAAGGTTTAAAATACTTAAACCTTTCAACTCCGAAGGGAGACTTAAGGTGAGAAATTGAATGTACTGTAATCAATTGTTCTTGGTCAGTTAGGAATCTTTTAGGAAGCTTCAACAGAACTATCATTAGCCGCCAGCTGTAGACCATTCCATTGAGGCCATTTAAGCATGCATTGTGTGGACCTCCTGAAGAAACGGAGGAACTTCCCCAGTCAGAAACCTCTCCTCAACCCTCGACATAGTGGACAGTGGAAGGATGATTAGCCACCGGCCCTCCAACCACCAAATGGTTAAAGCTCAAAAATAGGACACAATCCTACCAGCACGACCCGAATTTCAGCTGCAGGATGATGATTGTCTAATTTCCGTACTTGGAGTGTGAAAAAGCACAATCAGAGTTCCAATTGTCTGGCATAAAGAGATGCCGGAGCCTCCTGAATATTGAGCATCGTATCTACATTGATATTTTTCTCAAACCAGCACCCTGCAACATTAAAGCAGCATTAGATTCATTATTATCTGTGGCATATGAGTATCCCAGGGCTGGATTTTACACTCAAGATTCCCAGTGCACACTAACGGTGAATTTAATGCCTTCCTCCAAGGGGAGTTTGGAGGTTGGGGGGAGGGGTGCATTTAATTGAGCAAGAGGGTGTGGGGTGGGAAGCCTTTCCACCTATGCCTGGTTAAGTCTGGGCCAAGAAGGCTCGTGGACAGCCTCCCACCACAGTGCCAGATGAGGCTCTTCACCGGGCAATTAATGCAAAAAGGAGGCAACATGGGGCTTTCACCAGTTCTCCAAACAGCAGGCAAGACCCCTGTCATCTGGATTAAATTCCATCTCAAGAGTGCTTATGGGAAATTACATACAAGCTTGTGAGTTCAAACCATTAAGATTTGGAAAAGTATGGCTTGGGGGTACATAAGCTTCCAACAAATATTGCAGCTATGTGTCAGCAGTGCTGAAATGAAAAATGTTGGCCTTTATCACCAAAGGTCGGGCTCACTTCCTTTTAAATTATCTGGAATATCATACCTGATCCAAAGTTCTCCTAGTTGGCCATCGTAACCTCAACAGAAATTGCATGGAACACCCAAAGAAACTATATTAACACCACACCAATTCTCCGGAATATCCATACCAGCTCCACTGTGGAAGTTATGGTGAAACACAGGAGGACTATTGAATTTCAGAGCCCTGAGCTCCCTGATTTCATGGAGAAATTATATACGCCAAACACTGAGGTATCAACTTTCAGTGAGCTGTAAACACTTCCTCAGTGTCAACAGATTCTGGTGACATTTTATAGCACGTTGACTTGAAGAAAATCAGTTTGGTGTTTATGGCTGTAGTTAATTTCAGAAGTTTATTTGATAGACTGGGGAAATGAATGTGATCCTAAGTTAAAAGTTTTGTGACAGACATGGGCTAGATCTTGATGTTGTGAGTGTAAAAGTGAGTGAGCAGTCTGTTTTACAACGCTCCTGATACGAGAATTGGGAGTGACGTCACATGACTGCTATCTTACGACTACTCATTTTACGCTCGCACAAAGTCAAGATCTAGCACATGGATTTTCGTTTAGTAATGAAATTAGTGGGTTTTCAGTAGTGTTGTCATCATTATGTACTTGGTCAATTATTAATTTAATTGGTCTATTATAATATGTAGGAAACACTTTGGACAAATGTCTGATGCTGCAAAGTTACCCTGTTTAACCTGTTTCAGTTCACTCTCTCAAATTTTCATTAGCCTGAGCTGAAAAGCAGCCTCACAGTCACAGTTCTCCTTTATGGCTCTTCTTTGCTATTCCAGATGTTATACTGCGTGGTCGATAATCCCCTTGGCTGCTCCTACTGTGATGAGCCAGCTGTGCTGCATTCCTTCCTGTGCCTCTTCTCCCAAAGACATATGGCTTGTGTCATTCTGTTTGTGCTGTTGTCATATTCCCTCATGCAGTTATTCAGTCCTTTTGTATGATGCGTCACTGCCATTCTATCAAAGCCTCTGCAGCTTCTCAGTGCCTCGCCTTGTCCATCACACTTGAACCACTTGAGCTTAGCTAAGAGAGCTTACTGGCCAGCAGAGTACCTTGGCTTACTTCATATATAAATGCTTTAAAAATTAGACAGAAAGTTTATATAACATGGATCATGTTAATTTCCTGGCTGGGTAGTTGTTAAGAACAAAAAGAACATTTTCTCACCTACTTGCTTGCAGTTTGCAAAAAATGTCTAAATTGTTTTGTTATTTATTGTTCCTGGAATCAATCACTAACTACTCCCATACTTCCGAATTTGCATTCTCACGCAGTGAATGAGTAGGAGTGCCTGGGTGGAATCTTCCCAGTCCCACAGAGACAGGGCTTGGAGGAAATGAGGAAATCTCGCATTCTCACCTCTGAGCCATCTTGCCGGTGGTGAGGTCTGACTGACAACAGCTACCCACCTGGTGGCAGCAGATAGCCAATTATTATCAATTAAGAAGCCCCTTAGGGGCAAATTGGTGATACCACTGTGTGAAAACTTCCAGGTGGAGAAAGGACCCTTCACTGAGACCGAAACTTGGCAGTGCCTGAGATGGCCTCCCAGAAGAAGATTTGAAGAGCCAATGATGCTCCCAACCCCAAGAGCCATGGGTTCCAGCTATTGTATAAAGGGTTAACAGATGGGATCTGTTAATGTCTGAAGTAGATGATAATGTACCACTGACATCAGCCAGTCATATGTTAGACTCTTGAGAGACAGGTTCGATTCATGCCTAAGAGCTATATGCCCACTCTGTAACCTGTTTCGATGTATCGTACCAATAAACAAGTGTTAAGCACAGGCCAGAGTGTGTCTACAGTATGTCTCAGAACCAAGTCCCACACCAAGAGAGTCCCACACCTAGAGTACAAGACAGAAGGACCAAATCTCAGAACATAGGAGGGCCACAGGCCATCTGACAGAGGGGAGCCTCTCCACAATGATGGCCTGGCAAAATGTGACCACATGTATTTTAACCGTTTTCTGAAGTCTCTAGAGGGCGCCTCCGCCTCATAGTATCAGCAGCGCCCACCTCTCTCAGTGGGCTTGCCGGTCACCTACAGCCTCGGGCGTTACAGCTGGTCCGCCACCTGTGGACTTTGCCCACCATCTCTAATTAGAGAGAACTCCCGGAGGTGGCCTGCAGATCGGCAGATGACCCACGTATGACCTTGATGCCCAAAAGTCTTCTCAGAGAAGAAGATTGCACAATCTGTCCCAATCATTACTGCGTCTCCAATTGGAACATCACTGCCAACCTTAACCCTTTTTTCTCACTTCCACTCATTTAATGTCTCTTCGATATGGGACTGTCAGAACCTTCGGTGGCACAGTGGTTAGCACTGCTGCCCCACTGTGCCAGGGACCCACGTTCAATTCCCAGCTTGGTTCACTGTCTGTGTGGAGTTTGCACATTCTCCCCGTGTCTGTGTGGATTTCCTCTGGGTGCTCCGGTTTCCCCCCACAGTCCAAAGATGTGCAGGTTAGGTTGATTTTGCCATGCTAAATTGCCCCTTAATGTCAGGGGGATTAGCAGAGTAAATACATTAGGATACGGGATCGGGCCTGGGGTGGGATTGTTGTTGGTGCAGGCTTGATGGGCCAAATGGCCTTCTCTTGTACTGTCGGATTTTATGGATTCTCTGTATCAGAGAGATAATAATCTCTATCGCGGCACAAGAACTGAAATATATTTTCCAAAAAGTAACATCCCATAGCTATGGCTGAGAGAAAAGAGGAAACAATGCTAATTCTAAAACTTGACCTATAAGAGAACGGCAGTGCATATCCGAGAGTAAGATGGGGACTTAAAGACATTTAAAAGATATATCTACCAGAGCTTCAGGTGAAGTGATGTGTAATGATGTCCCAGCACATAGAAGAAAAATTTCAAATACATCTTTGCTGGATGGACGATACGCAGACAGTCCAGGCTTTCATTGAGATTCGGAAGGTCAGGATATGGGAGGGAACTGAAAGTTACTGGCCATGGAATTCGGCTTTGTGGCACTACTGGTGTTGGTGCTACAGTAACTGGACCTTCAAAAATACTGGCTGGACTGCTCCCAGCCACGATGGTGTGACACATCCTGATTGCAAGAGCACGAGAATGGACATGCCTTGTATGTGCTGGAAACATGCAAGGTGAGAAAGTGGAGATGCTGAACATTGGTTTCATGCAGAATCTCATAGATCCTATTCAGTCCCTCTCTTGATCACTCCAAACTGAACATGCGGTCAATTGGAAGAGGGCTGCACCCTCAAACTTGCACTAAATGAAGCAATCTCCATGAGTTTTCCACATGGCTTTCCTTTGCTGCTGCGGTGTTGGTGGGTGTACGGCATTAAGTGTTTAACATTTGGCCTCTCAGCAGAAGGCCTGCTTTCAGTAACAGGGATGGGGGGGATGTATAGTTGGAGTTCCTCTCGAGCTGCAGCATGACACAGATATGAAGCAGAAACAGCAGAAGCAAAAGAGGAAGCAAGCAGGCATCCTGGGTCCCTTCAATCTGAATGGGCTGTCCATGAGTGGTTAAACTCTGGCTCCCCTAGAATCTCATCCAGCCATCATTATTACTCCAACAGCCACTACCTTCCATCCCTCTGCCGTGGATCACCACAGCGATCTCTTTGAAATCCTGAAATCAAAGCCACTATCAAAAGGCAATCCAGAATGATTTTATCAGCAACACCTCTAATTATGCATAAAAACTGAACTGTTTACCTTTGAACATTCTCCTCGTGCCCATCCTGTTTGTGCTTCTGAGCAGTGCTATTCCAGTAACGAGGGTATGGCTGGTGTAAGATAGCTTTAGCAGTGGGGGAGATTACAGATGGCCGTGAAGTATTAACATTGTAGTATCATATATATGCTTGCAATAATATTGAAAATAATGATTGTCCCTCGACTCCAACCATTATAGTTAGAAGGTGATTAGTGTCATTGAATTATGCAATATATTACAAAGAGCAGTGCATTCAAAAGAGCAGCTACTGTGAGGAAATGTTATTGTGCATTTATCAAATGCTGCATTACATTACATTGTTTAAATACACTATCTAAATAAAATGGATTTAATACTCCTTACATTCTTACACTGGTACTTGACTGAAACAAGAAATAATGGGGGCAATTTTACCAGAATTTGACAAAGTGTCAGTTCTGGCGAGGAAACTGGTATGAAGCTCTGCAGTTCCTCTTAGAGAGTAAGAAGTTTAACAACACCAGGTTCCCCTTAGGGCCCACCCCGGCACTTACCCTGGCACAGAACGGCCCTGTTAGCAGTGCCAACCTGTGCCAGAGGGCATTGCCAGGGCTCTGCTTGACCATGTCCCTCTCTGCTGGAGGCTATACTGGCCTTTGCGCCGCATCCCCCAATTCCCCCCCTTCCCCAGAGGGATCCCCACGGCAGGTTTATGTCTGGGGAAATCTGTTGAGAACCTCGCCGACTTTTAGTGAGGGGGATAATTTGGCGAGAGGACTAGATAATTATATTTAAATTTATTAAAATCTATTAAAACCAGGTTCACATCCAGCATGAACCTGATGACATCACGGATGAGGGTGGGGAAAACGGGAAATCGCAATCTTTTTAACACAGTAGTACATGAACATTTTAGAGTTGGTTTACTGGCATTGAGCAAATCATAAATTAAGATAAACAGAAACAAAGGGTGAAATCTTACAGAAAAATAGCAGAGTGTTGGTTTCAGCACAACAAATGGAGTGTTTCCCACCACCAGCACTGGTGTGTTTTTGGATCAAATCTTGTGCCTCATTAGTAATAATTATTATGCCCATGACTTGCGGCATATTCCATCTGATTCACCTGCCCGCACCGACTTAACTTCACAAGCATTGAAGAGCTCCATTTCAGCGACTCCCCAGCATACCCCAGCACTTGTTCCACAATGACTGCAGGGGACAACAGCCAAGAAGCCTTCACCAGGATGCTGGATGTAGTGTAGCAGAGGCAGGACACACTCAACTCCTGGTCCAGAAGACAGCCTTCCAACAGAGTCACCAACCCCAACTGGTGCTCACATTCACCCTACAGCTGAAGTGGGCAGCCGGGCAGCACTTCGACAGTCCTTGGCCTCGTGATCACTAGGGAACACTGTTAGACATGAGAGGGGTGATCTTTGATGGAGACCTGTAGTATCTGACGCTGTGCTTCCCGCATTTCTGAGCCCTTTGATAAGCCCATTTGATGGCAGGACAGGCAGGAGTCAGACATATCGCTGAGGATGAGAGGAACATCGCTCTGTCCTCAATGCAAGTCATCATCATTCTCCCCCAGAGTCCAGCCAATAGCTTCAGTGCCTTGCCCACAACATCTGGCAATGGCATGGGAACATACTGCTGGCACCACATAACTGGTTAGATGGTTAGTCCCCATGGTGGGAGAGGTCTTTACTCACTAGTTCCCTCTAATGTAAACAGTGTTCTCTTGTGATCACGAACCCAAGGGCTGTTAAGATGCTTCATGCCCAAAGCAAGATGCCATCAGGCCATCCCTAGCGCATCAGCCCAATTGGGCCCTGACCATTGTCTGGGCTTCTTCCGCCTCTTCCTCTGGGTGTTCATCCTCACTGCCCTCCTTGACATCCTCCTCATCGGAGGAGATGTGGCATTCCTCCTACTCCTCCAGGTCCAGGTGGCCACCCCTGTGCAGCACCAAATTGTGGATAGCACAGCAGACTGCAATGATTCAGGGGGGCCATGTGATAGGGCACTCCCGACCAGTCCAGGAACTGGAACTGCATCTTCAGTAGGCCAATCACTGCTTGACCAGCACACACTTTGCAGCCTGTGCCTCATTGTAATGAGTCGCCATTAGTGCTTGTGGCCTCCACAGTGGGGTCATCAGCCACCTCTTGAGTGGGTACCCACTGTCCCCGAGGTGCCATCCCTCCAGCCGTTGCTCTCCCTCATAGTGGGATCTGAGAGCGCCTCAAGATGCAGCTGTCATGGACACTCCCTGGGAAATGGGCACACGCCTGCATGATGCGCATTGTGTGGTCACAGTATAGCTGCACATTGAGAAAGGAGTATCCATTGCGGTTCACGAATGGCGCCGCATGGCGCCCTGGAGTGCGCAGGGCCACATGCGTGCAGTCAATGAATCCTTGTACCTGGGACAAATCTGCTAAGCGGGTGAAGCCCATGGCCCTGGTATCTTGCCTTGCCTGGTCCCATTCGAAGTTGATGCATAAAGGGCATCTGTAACCTCCTAGATGCATCTTTGTGTGGCTGACTGGGAGATGCCATACAGGTCACCCATGCTGTCCTGGAATGAGATACTCGCATAGAAATTCAGAATGTAGCTGTGAGTTTGAGGGTTACAGGCTCCCTTCGATGTGTTGCAAACTCTTGTAGGGTCTGGTTGAGGTGGTCCACCGTCCCCTGGGATAGACGCAACCTTCCACGGCACAGAGATGAATATAGTGAAACTAACAGTCTGCACAATGAACCACTGGACATTGTACTGACACCACAGAGGCATTGCCATTCAACCCAAAAGGTCCATGATGAGGTTTATGCTGCATTACTCTTTCCACCCTTCTTCACCTAATTGTCACCTACGGATGGGGCACGGTGGCACAGTGGTTGGCACTGCTGCCTCACAGCGCCAGGGACCTGGGTTCGATTCTCGGCTTGGGCCACTGTCTGTGTGGAGCTTGCACATTCTCCCGGTGTCTGTGTGGGTTTCCTCTGGGTGCTCCTGTTTCCTCCCATAGTCTGAAAGACATGCTGGCTAGGTGCATTAACCCAAACAGGTGCTGGACTGTGGGCAACTAGAGGAATTTCACAGTAACTTCATTGCAGTGTTAATGTAAACCTTACTTGTGACTAATAAATAAACTTTTTAAATCTCATCACCTCATTCTCTTCCTTTCTCCCTCATGTATATCTATGTTTCCCTGATATACATCTATGCTAATTATCTCAATCACTCATTATGTTAACAAGCTCTACATTCTTACCATTCTCCCTGTAAGGATGTTTTTCCTGAATTGTTATTAGCAACTCACGCTCATAGTTCTGATCTTGTAAATATTTTCCTGTCTCTACCCTATAAAACCCTTTCAATGTCTTAGACACCTCTATCAGGTCAGACCCTCAGTCTTCTCTTTTCTAGAGAAAAGAACCCCAATCTGTTCAATCTTTCCTGATAGGCATAATCTCCCTGCTCTGGTACAATTCTTGCAAAAAGAATTTGCACCTTCTCCAGGGTCTTTACATCATTTTTGTAATGTAATGAACAGAGCTCTTCACAGTACTCTCAAGTGTGGTCTAACCAAGTTTCTATACAAGTTTAACATAACGGTTCTATTTTCCAATTCTATCTTTCCTTTTAGAAGTTAACTCAAGAGCTTTCTTCACTTTTCTTTATTAAGCTGCAACACTATTTTTAGTTATTTGTACCTCCAGAATTTCCTGCTCCACTACCCGATTTAGAAACTTACAGTATTTTCCAACAAATATGTAATCTCCTTATTCTTCCTACCAAAATGTTTCTACTCGCACTTATCCCTATTGAAGTTCATTTGCTGATTACCCGCCCATTTTGCAAGTTTATTAATGTCTTCCTATATTTTTACAGTCCTCCTTTATTTTATCAATTGTTGTTGTTTCTCTTCCAGTGCCTAATGGTGCCCAAGACAGACTTTCATCTGTCCACATATCAAGGCTTTTCCTGCAACAGGTCACTAGTCTGTCACCAGAGGTTTCTAGCTTGAAGGGCGTCACTCTATGTCAAGCATGGCTGACCAGGAGTCTCTCCCGCTCTTACCAGCTGCCATTGGCATGTTGGAAGGATTTTGTAGGTTGATGCTCAACCAGTTTGGCCACGTTATGAATGCACCTTCCTTGGCCATCAAGTCCTAGAGTGGGACTCAAACCTGGAGTTTCTGGCTAAGAGGCTACTCACTACACCACAAGGCTTCTTTCTTTTATCTATACCCACTGTTAAGACTGAAATTATAATTGTGATTCCCAAATCCAAATTGTTTCTGTAAATGATGAACAACAGTGTCCCTGCATTTGTGGAAACCACTTCCAATCTTTCACAAGTATGCGTACCCAGCTTTAACCCCTATTCTCTATTTTTGTTTTGTAGCCAGATTACTATCTATTCAGCCTCCTGACTCCCAAGTACACTACTTATTTTCAATAATATCATTTGGTCAATGTCTCTTTTTCTTTCTTACAGATACTCTGATGACACTTAAACCCTTTTCCAATGGAAGAGATGACATTCTCCTGTGGTTATTGAGCATTTTGCATTGCTGGGGTGTTGGCTCATTCATGCGTTGCTGGTGAAATTGGTCTTCAAAAAAATGGACAGTAGCAAGTTGGGAACTCATTTTATACTTCGGCCAATAATTTTCTCATTAAAATCAATGGGTAAGAAGTGAGAAAGAAGGTAAATCAAGCTGCAGATTCATCATCAGTCATTATTGCACAACCAATTTCAGCCCCATTTTGATTTCATTATAACAAACAAATTACAAACCAAGGGGGGATTTTCTGACCCCATTTGTCATGGGTGCAAATCCTGTTACGGCTGTGGAATCTTGCGAGAGGGCCACAATGGGATTTACACCGGGGAGATCTCAGAGTGGGATTTCCCCCATATCTCCACCAGTGACACAATTAGGTTCACACCCAGCGAGAGCGTGAACCGGATTGCCATCAATTTGAATATAGTTAAATATGACAGCATAATGCCGTACCTTCCAGGGACCATCACACTGCATCTATTTCCTCTTGTTCATTTTAGTGAGCAACTCAACATTCTTTGAAGGTTTGATTTGAATTTGCTCTGGCTGAAACTTTGACATCACTGACACAGTGGGCAGAATTCTCCCATTTTGAGACCAAGTGCAGTGGCAGGCACCTCCACCCGCGTCTTTCCCATTGGCCCAGAATGCCGGGATCCCGCGCCAGATTCTGCAATTAGAACCTCGCTAATTATACACAGGCAAGTTCCCCTCCAAGTTACCTGGCGAGCTGGCTACTGATTTGTTCACCCGCTATCAGCTGGTGCGTTTGAATGTCCCGGTGCCATATTTAAACACCAGTTCAGCACATTCATATCACTCTCTCCAGTCCACCTGTCTTCACCAAACCAAGCACGATGTCAGCAACCCAGAGGGAAAAGGCTAGCAGCCTCAATTTAACCATCGTACCCCGAGCCCATCACCGGCCAGGAGCCCATGCCCCACTTGGACCTCTACCCATGGCTTCAGGAGTCTACATGCATCCCTTTCCAGTAAACGACTTTGTGCGCTTTTCATGTAGCCTTTTGGGTGTCTGGCTTCCCTCCTTTGGCCTTCATTCTGCCTTCCGTTATTCATCTTCTTCATCCACCTCCCTGCCCCTCTGCTTGCCAACATGAGTCCCCACCCTAACCCCAGTCCTTGCACAACCTCCCTTCCACATTGTCTTCATCAGGCCCCATGCATCCCGCCCCCCTCACCTCACACTCCACCCCCAGTCAAACTTCTGATCTTGGTTTCAGTGGCTGCATGGTAGACACTGCTGTGTGGCACCAGGGGGAAGAAGACTTAGACAGGTTGCAAAGTTGGGCCGAGAGGTGGCGGATGGAGTTTAATGCGGAGAAGTGTGAGGTAATTCACTTTGGTAGGAATAACAGATGTGTTGAGTATAGGGCTAACGGGAGGACTTTGAATAGTGTGGAGGAGCAGAGGGATCTAGGTGTATGTGTGCATAGATCCCTGAAAGTTGGGAATCAAGTAGATAAGGTTGTTAAGAAGGCATATGGTGTCTTGGCGTTTATTGGTAGGGGGATTGAATTTAGGAGTCGTAGCGTTATGTTGCAACTGTACACAACTCTGGTGCGGCCGCACTTGGAGTACTGTGTGCAGTTCTGGTCCCCACATTACAGGAAGGATGTGGAGGCTTTGGAGAGGGTGCAGAGGAGGTTTACCAGGATGTTGCCTGGTATGGAGGGGAGATCCTATGAGGAGAGGCTGAGGGATTTGGGATTGTTTTCGCTGGAAAGGCGGCGGCTAAGAGGGGATCTTATTGAAACATATAAGATGATTAGAGGTTTAGATAGGGTGGATAGTGATAGCCTTTTTCCTCTGATGGAGAAATCCAGCACGAGGGGGCATGGCTTTAAATTGAGGGGGGGTAGTTATAGAACCGATGTCAGGGGTAGGTTCTTTACCCAGAGGGTGGTGAGGGATTGGAATGCCCTGCCAGCATCAGTAGTAAATGCGCCTAGTTTGGGGGCGTTTAAGAGATCCGTAGATAGGTTCATGGACGAAAAGAAATTGGTTTAGGTTGGAGGGTCACAGTTTTTTTTTTAACTGGTCGGTGCAACATCGTGGGCCGAAGGGCCTGTTCTGCGCTGTAATGTTCTATGTTCTATGTTCTATGTTCTAAGACCCTTGTACTCTCCAACCACAGACACAGTACTGAACTGAGACAATGACATGAGGGTCCATGGGTCCAGCAGAATGGTGCTGTCTATGAATACCAGCTTGGCAAGGAGATGGAGGGCAGGAACCAGTCTGTCCTGGCAGAGTGGTGAACAGCGCACCCAGAGCAGCACGGCACTGTGGCAGAAAGGCTTTGTTGCACTCAGCTCAAAATCTCTTGCTAACTGAGGGTCATCTTGTGCACACTACTCATTACCAACCGGGTTTGACGCCAGCATGATTTCCTGCTGATGTGATGCAAAATGGAAAGCCTCGACAGGACACTGGCGGGAAACTGTTTTATTGATCATTCATGAGACGCAAATGAATGCCGATGGCATTTGTACCACATGCTGACAGGATAACTGACTCGCCATTGAGAGAATTGAAATGTGATTTTACATTGGAAGGTTTCCGACTGGCTCCTGCCAGATTCTCCATGCCCACCTGTCACCAAACCTGCCACGGACGGGTTGAGGGAATTCCACACCATGTGTCAGGACATGGTGGCTAGGTAGGTGGTAGGGATCCCAGTAAGGGGAGGGTAGGGGACACCACAAGGGCTGTGATTAGTGTCGGTGATTGGAGTTCCCAGGGGATAGGCAAGGGGGTGAGGGAGGTACAGAGGTCTCTGGGCCTTCAAGGGAGAGCGTCCACCATCAGAAGTTTTAAAATATTTCTATTCCCTCTCTGATTTGTCATCTGCCCACGAGCTTAAAAATTAAGGCTGGGTGGGAAAAGGCCTTTAAATGGCCATTAAGGGCCTTAACTGGGGGAGGGGAAGGTGTCCCCAAGGCCCTGCCCTCCCAATAATAAAACTGCTTCCAGGTCATGGTGAGCAGGATCCTGGATGGAATCCCCCTCCATGCAATTTCATTACCACCCCACCCCGGACTCGCCTCAAAACCAGCTGAGGGGTAGCATAAAATTCAGGCCCATGACTCAGATGGCACATACTTACAACAACATGCATCTCACTTCACTGTCCTAGCACTACAAACCTGAGCCATCGGAGACGTGACCAGTGCCTGGAAGGGGTGTCATTCTATCTTTCAATGTTCTTATGGAAATTCTAAGCAAGATCAATAAATGATATTGATAACATGTCCCAGTTCCATCATCTGTCTCTTTTAAACCTCCTACAATCTCATCATTTTTAGATACTGTCAGTTTTTGGGGACGGAGAGAGGCTCGAAAAGCTTTGCACTTTATTTGTCACAATCCTTTCATGCACAAGAACGCTTTTGCAAATTGAAGCAATTTCGACACAAAAATAATACAACAAAAATTAGGTCAATGCCTTGTACGTTTAGAAAAAGAAAAAGCTCGCCTGACTTCACATGTTCCTTTAAATAATCTTAGCTGGGCTTTACTCGATATCACATCATGTAGTCCCCACCACGGCTCCAGAGGAAGTGTTACTGTTATTAGTCTAATTGCTATAGACTGCAGATGTCTGGAAGATAGAGGTTGCCTTTGTCTGTTTTTCTTCACTTTATTTAACTTGCAACTACTTTAGAGTTTTAATGGGTTGCTTTCTTCCAAGACAGCAGTGATGTCTGGTGGACAGGACTCCTGCGCTGCATAGCGGGGAGGGAGATGGGGGATAGTGTGTCATGGGCACACAGTTGATTTGAATTGTTGCCTGTGTTAGCTGTTTTAATAACTCAAATAGAGCTGGTGGTGATGTTTAATCACTAAGGCGGTGCCAGCACTGCATTCTATCTATGTGGAAGATAAAGAGACAATGAACAACAAATACATTAAAAAGGAAAGAACTTGCATTTCTATAGCACCTTCCATGCACTTAAAACATTGTAAAGTACTTTTCAGTCAATTAATTACTGTTGGAATATAGGGAAATGTGACAATCTGCATACTTTAACATCCTACAAATGGCAACGTAATAAATGACCAGATAATCAGTTTTTAATGGTGTTGGTTATTGGACAACATGCTGGGAGCACTGTGGCCAAAATTGTACCAGTTGGAATTATTAATTAAATTGAATTATAGTGGTTTACAACATCAAAAATCATTCAACTCATTATGCCTCTGCTGGCTGTCTGACAGGACAATCCAAAGCAAATCCAACTACTTTGTTCATTCCCTGTAGCCTGGTATCTTCCCCCGTTCAAAAAACAAATCTAACTTTCCCATAAAAGATAGAATAATGGCTGTCTCAACTACTGTTATGCCAAAACCAACCCTAGCTCTAACCTCCCTGTAATAGAATTTCTCTGAATCAATTCCCTCACTCACCTAGTAATAATTTTAAATTAATTATCACTGCCTCCCTAACCAGGGGAAATGATCTTTCACAAATCTTTACCACAATCTATTTTTTAAAAAACTTTGATTAAATGTCCTCTTCATTGTCCTTCTTGAGGCAATAGTTCTGGTATCTTAAGTCTCTCCTCAATTATAAGGGTAGAATTTGTGCTCCCAGACAGACAGGTTTGCAGTGGGGGGTAGGACCATGTAGATTTTTCCTGGTGTCGACCTGTTTGCCCCTGCTCCTGCCCCAATTTTATGAGAGGTGCAACTTATGGTCACTAAAGTGTCACTTTCTTCCTTTGCTGCCATTTCATGGGCAGCAGACCGGGACCAGTGGCATGTTGAAAACCCGATGGGTAACATTGCTCAGGCCTCGGGCAGGAAAGATGGGGTGGGGGCCTTCTTTATGACACACACATGTTCCCCCCAACCCCCCCCCCCCCCCACCCACCCCCGCCCCCCCCCCACCCCCGCCCTAACTTGCTTTGCATCTGCTCCATTGATGAACTTTACTGGGAACTGGATACTCCCAGTGGTGCTGCTGAGGCCAAAGAGTAAATTAGATGGCTTAGCCATGATAAATGCGTGGGGTTACGGGAATAGGACAGTGGGTGGGCCTGGGCAAGATGCTCTTTCGGACAGTTGGTGCAGACATGATGGGCCGAATGGCCTCTTTCTGCACTGTAGAGATTCAATAGTTTAGCTCTGAGTTCAAATGGCCCAGCTGAGTTCAGGTTTCCCGTGTGTGTGAATCTTCTCCTATCGGTGAAAATAGGATCTGTTGGAACTGGGGCAGGGACTTCTGAAACTGTGGAATCTTTGTAAAAATCCGTCCATAAACAACAGACTAATGGCCTAAAGTTACCTAATTTATCCTCTTCATCCCTCTTGGCCAGATGTTTTACATCAGCTGATCAACAGTAACACGGCACACTTGGCATCTTTAAGGAGAATTGAAAATTTGGTGGCCAGGGCCTCTGTTAACTTGTCTTTGATGCCTATCAGTAATCTAAGGGAAATGCCATCTGGGCCTGAGTGACTTAGCTACCTGAGTTCTCCTCACTTATTCAGAACCAATTGCTTTTCTAAGAATTATTCCCCAAGTAACTACATTCTCACTTCCACCTTCACTTATGAAAATGTATGCAAAATACATACAATATCAACATGCATTCATATGTCAATTTAACAGTGACATCTGTTCTGAGATACTTCACAAAAATTGAAAGCCAGCCAAAAAAGATAGGGTCTTTCCTCCCCCTCCACAGCATGCTTTGCGGCAGCAAGAGGCTTACAGTCCCGCCATTGTCAACAGGATTTCCCATTAAACACACCCTTCACCACTGGGAAACCTGCGACAGGTGTGTGCCATTGGCGGGACTGTAAGATCCCATTGGCGTAAATGACAACAAGATTTCAGTGGTGGTTTTTGGAGGTACTTGGTCAAAGAGCTGGGATTTAAGGAGGGTTCTGAAAAGGAAGCTGGAAATGATTAGATTATGGGAGTTTAGTGATGGAATTAGAAAGCATGGGGCCAGCACAGCTGAAGGCATCGACACCAATTGTTGGGTCAAAGGACAGACCAAGACTATGAAGGTATGTGTGGATGAGAATTTGAACTTAAAAACTCTCTGAGTCTGAGAGTTAGAATAGAATCAACCGGGACAATAGGTGAGCCAGAGTATGGACAGCACAATATTGGATGAGCTATTGTTTATAGAGGATTGGAGGCTGGTCAGGAGAGCATTAGAATAAGTTTGGAGTTGACAATGGCATAGGTGAGAGATTGAGCAGCAGATTGGTTCAGGCAGGGTCAGAGGCAGGCACACAGAAGCCTGTCTGCTGCCTTAAACATCCATTCCCTTCACCACCAACAGGCTGCAGCAGCTGTGTGTACTATCCACAGGATACATGGCAGCAATTCATCAAAGCTTCTTTCGCAGCATCTTCCATATATGCGAACTGCACCACATAGAAGGTCAAGGGCAGCAGGTCCTTGTTATCACATTCAATTCTCCTCCATTTACACACTGTCTCAGTTTGGATATATATGGTTGCTTATTCATCATCACTGGTCAACACCCTGAAACCCTTACTCACTCACACTTTGAGAGCAGCTTCACCATAGGAACTACAGCAGTTGGAATTGGAAACTCAGCTCAGGTTCAAAAGGTAGGCCGGAGGTTCAATCCCAGACAGTGGGCTAGGGAGCTGAAGGGAATCAGTGGCAAGGGTATGGAGTTTGTGTTGGAGACTTTGGTCTTCCCTGTGTTTTACAGAAGGAAACTGCAGTTCATCCGTGACTGAATGTCAGAGCAGCAGGCTGACTGCACAGTGACATTAGAAGTAGGGGCTGACAGAGATAGCAGAACAGTGAAACCGGGTATTTCAGCATACAGTGGAAGCTAAATCCATGTCTTCAGATGAGATTGCCAAGGGACAGCATTTAGATGAGATTGGGAGAGAGCCAATGGTAATTTGTTGTGGGCTCCAGAGATAACAGAACAGGGGCAGGAAATCAATCCAATAGTTTTATTATTAATGAGATTAGCATTTTATTCCAGATTTATTGAATTTAAATTCTCCCAGCTGCCATGGTACAATTTGAACTCACATCTCAGAGAAACATAGAAAATAGGAGCAGGAGTAGGCTATTCGGTCCTTCGAGCCTGCTCTGCCATTCATTATGATGATGGCTGATCAACGGACTCAGTGACCTGATCCTGCCTGCCCCCCCAAACATTTTGATCCCTTTTGCCTCAAGAGATACATCGAACTTCTTCTTGAAAACATACTGCCTCAACTGCTTTCTGTGGTAAAGAATTTCACAGACTCACCATTCTGGGTGAAAAACGTTTTCCTCATCTCTGTCCTAAATGGTATACCCCATAGCCTCAGACTGTGACCCCGGTTCTGGACACACCTGCCATTAGGAACATCTTTCCTGCATCTACCCTATCGAGTCCTGTTAGAATTTTCTAGGTTTCTATGAGATCTCCCCTCATTCGTCGAAACTCCAGTGAATATAATCCTAACCGACTCAATCTCTCCTCATACATCTATCGCAGGAATCAGTCTGGTAAACCTTTGCTGCACTCCTTCCATAGCAAGAAAATCCTTCCTCAAAACTGCACACAATATTCCAGGTGTTGTCTCACCAAGACCCTGTATAACTGCATTAAGACATTTTTGATTTGATTTGATTTATTATTGTCACATGTATTCACATACAGTGAAAAGTATTGTTTCTTGTGCACTATACAGACAAAGCATACCGTTCATAGAGAAGGAAACGAGAGAGTGCAGAATGTAGTGTTACAGTCATAGCTAGGGTGTAGAGAAAGATCAGCTTAATGCAAGATAGGTCCATTCAAACGTCTGATGGCAGCAGGGAAGAAGCTGTTCTTGAGTCGGTTCGTACGTGACCTCAGACTTTTGTATCTTTTTCCCAACGGAAGAAGGTGGAAAAGAGAATGCCACGCTACGTGGGGTCCTTTATTATGCTGGCTACTTCGCCAAGGCAGCGGGAAGTGTTGACAAAGTCAATGGATGGGATTGGGCTACATTCATGACCTTTTATAATTCTTTGCTGTCTTGGGCAGAGCAGGAGCCATACCAAGCTATGATACAACCAGAAAGAATGCTTTCTATGGTGCATCTGTAAGAGTTGGTGAGAGTCGTAGCTGACATGCCAAATTTCCTTAGTCTTCTGAGAAAGTAGACCCTGTTGCTGTACTTGAATCCTCTCGTTTTGAAAACCAATATATCATTTGCCTCTTCACATATCTATAGGAACTTTTATATTGCTGAATTCTAAACTGCTCCTAATCTTCTGGTCTGCAGTTCTTTCTGGCCATTTTTTTAAATGCCTCTTCCCTAGATCTAATACTATCTCTAATTTCCCTTGTAAGCCATGGTTTGGCTATCTTTCTTGTTCTATTTTTGCATGGTACAAGAATGTACAATTGTTGCAGTTCACCCATGCACTCTTTGAACGTTTGCCATTGCCAATCCACCATCATCCCTTTAAGTAACATTCCCCAATCCATCTCAACAGTATTAGTCCAGGTTTCTGGATTATTAATCCAGTTCCCACTATGCTACTAACCCAAAAACTGGCCTACCTGAATTTCAGCGGCCGGCTGCCTGTTTTTCAGTTATCTGGGTGTTGAAAATCTCCACTAAAATGTTCACTTTTAGAAGAAAGTAGGAAGCAATCTACTGGCTGAAATGCATTGCTAGCTGGTCCCATGTGCAAAGTGATGGAACCGTGACATGATACTGGAATAGAAATTCATCCTCGGCCAAGTTGTTAGTGTCTGTGCTGCCTCCACAAGCTGCTCCTCCTTCTGTTGGTTCAAATTTTGAGCAGATAGGTAAATGTCAGGAGAGGGAAGAAGAATGGGAGGGGGCTTATCGTAGGCTGGCAGCACCCCCAGAGGGGCTGTGCAGACAAAGAGACCACTCTTGCTCCTCCCAGTTCCAAAAAAACATTCAAAATAATTTTTATTTTAAAAACTCACTGCTGGGCAGAAGCAACACCGACTCAGTTTTCGGCCCCATTTTGGGGAGCTGTCAGCACCACCTAAAAACCAGCCCAATTTTAGATTGGACATTGTCAGATATCCTTAAGCACAGGTGCTTGTCCTCAATACTGGAGCTGACTGGCTGGAATTCTCCCATCCCACCCGTCACTGGAATTTTAGCGGGCGGGTTGCGGACAATGTGAAACCCCATTGACAGTCGGATGGGAATTTCTGGCTTTTAGACCAAAGTGACCAGAGAATTCCGCCCATTCCTATACTTATAAAATGGACCCAATGATGTTCAACTTTCCACCCCACAGTATTGTTAGGATTTTTACCGTTAATTTTTGTTTCATTTTATGTATTGAATAAATGGAAAAATTAAGACTAAAGGAAATATTTTACTTTTCTATCCAGAAATGTCAGCAATGAAGTTAGAGAGAATGACAGTCTCAGGAGCAGCCCTTCCATCAACCCAAAGATTTTGAATTTCAAAAATTGTGAAGGTAGCAAACAATATCTACTTGGTCTAATATAAATATTTGCTGTGCTTTTAATGTATTTGTTGCTATTGAACGTTTCATTTTCAGACTCTATTTATTTTATCTGTGCACCATTTACTAATTAGCAGAACCTCGACGCTCCAATTGTAAAACATTAGATTCCCAGCCAGAAGGCTAAAAGTTCAAATCCCAGATTAAACTGATACCCCAGAGTCAGGAACCCTGTTTTAGAGAGTTTCACAACTTTTGTCAAGGCCATTGGATGGGTCATTCAAGCAGTAAAAGCCACAGCACAGATGTCAAACTGGAAGAAAAACTGCCCACTCTCGCCACTGCCCTTAAAAGTGCACTTCTCGTTGGTCAATTAAAAAGCTTTATTGATGGCAGCTGTGGGGAACGTCACACCTCCAAACATCCTGACTTTCTGGCTGAAGGAGGAAGTGCAATGAGGCAACTAAAAGGGGACAGACATGAAAAATGGCTGTCAGAGTGTATCTGGACATCAGTTGTGGGGAAATTGTTAAGAGGCTGATGAGGCATGCTGTGTTTAGCTCCCATATGGATCTACCGACTCTTTTTCAGTTATTGTAGGTATTGTTAATGATTCATTTGTCACTGTCAGGCTCCCACTGGGCCTTTCAAGTCACTTCAGTCTGTTAGTCTCCATGGTTTCCAATGTTTGACTATGCAACAAATGTCTTCTTTTTAAAGCTGCAGTGCCCGTGATTTTTTATATTTTGACTTCAATCTGTTTATCCAATATATTTGCTCTCCTGAAAAACACAATAAATATAAATCTATTAGTGGCTCTCAAGAGCAGAGTGCTCAAACCAGTCTCATGCTTGTCACTGTGACTGAGACAAGTTCTAAATTTAGAAGTATCTTACTAACAGGCAGCCACATTATGTGGACTAAAGATTTTCAAACACCATAAACAAGAAGGTCAGTAAGGAACCGAGTTTGGGACGTGATGTGGGCATGATAATGCCTGCACCCTAAGAGACTGACGTCTCCAAACAATGCAAGGTCAACTCATTAACATATTTAGCAGTGCATTCCACACATCGCACATAATGTTCCGGGACTTTACTGGGACTGTGGGTGGATTTTCTGCACCAGAAAGTCTTAAAGAACCACTACCTTACCTTAAAGTCTTATGGGCAGTATTTTCTGCACCCCGTGTTTTGCAGCGGTGGCCCACCATTGGGCTGGAGATGGGATCTTCTGGTCTCACTGCTGTCAATGGGGTTTCCGGTTGATCGCACCCTCTGCCACCGGGGAACACATGGTGGGTGGTCGCCATCAGCGGGACCACAGGATCAGCAGAATTTTCCGAAATTTACCCTAAGTGCTGACTGGCGAGCTGCACCCCACCTACACAGCCGGCTTTTCCCGCCAGATATTCTCGCACAGAGAGTTTTTTAAAATCTTCAAATACTCTGACGCTGTTAGCAGGGGCTCCATAGAGCCAGCAACACCGGCATAGCGAGTTACAAAAAATCTCCCTCCCAATGGAAAAGGGGAACCTCCCTCCCACATGCACAAGGGCAACCTCCCTCCCACAGATACAGGAGCCCCCCCCCCCCCCCCCCCCACACACACACCAGGGCAGCCACTCCCCTACAGATAAAGGGAATCCTCCCACAAGTACCCAGGGCAAACCCCCCTCCACCCTAGTCTACCCACTGCCCCAACATTGCCTCACAGCAACGCCACCCCAGCAGTGCCAGGTCAGTACCCCTTAACAGCAGCGTGTTTGGGCATCTTTCCTTCATCATCTCTTTCTACTTGCCTCTCTCATTCATACTTCGCTTAGGATAACAACTGGGATGGCATGGTGCTCCTTCTCATGAGCTGCTGCAGCTTAAAATGCTTCTGTTTGCTGACCATTCTTCTTTGTCCTTCTTCTAGCTCCTTCAGATGACTCAGGTCTAGCCACTATCCAGACTGAGGAAGGCATCTCTGCTGAAGATGTGCCAAATACACCATTCTAAGCAACGTAAACAGCTTTTTTCTGTACTGTGTGTGTATGTGTGTAAGAGAGAGAGAGTCTGTAAATGAGAGGGTAAAAGCCAGGTAGTGGAAGACCTTCATACAGGGCGTCCTGCCTTCAGTGCTCTTCCAGTTTGACTTTAGCCACCAACTCCACAGATGCAGCAGAAAACCTTCAGCCTATGAGCCCTTAAGGTAGTTTCTTGTTGGGAAATGGATGCTCTCTCTTAACTGCTTGCAGTATCCCTTCATCCCTTCCAGCAGCAGTAACCTGACCAGGAATGGCATTACTGCTCTAAATCTGCTCACCATCTATAAAGTCTCAGGAGGAGAGGACATTGCTGTTGGTTAATAAGGACAGATTGTATTCCTGCCTTGTTGATATTGCCAAAGGGAAGAAAATTTAATCCTCAATTTCTTATGATGACAAATAAAATTAATCTATGATATGATAACTAACTTTATAATTTGAAATGATGGAACAGGATAGAGCCAAAATTTCTAGCACTGAGACATTACCACATTGATAAAAGCCAGATTTCGCAAATGCCGCAGAGAATCGCAACTGCAGGAAGTACATTCTGGATATTCTTGCATAGTTTTCTGGCCATTTATATAAATATAAAAATAGGATTAGCCCATTCACTCCTTCAAGCTTGTTCAGCCATTCAGTTAGAGCTGCACTTCAACTCTTTGCTCGATACCCCTTGATAACGTTACCAAATATATTTAATCTGCTCATGTAAAAGTCACATTTTTGAAACCGACTTTTATGCCAAATGTCATGTGTTGACCTTTAAATGTGTACTGTTTTTGAGGGGTTGACATGTGTTGTAGCTGTCCCTTTCAGGGGTGGACATTGGGAGGGACAGGTGACCTAATTGGCCAATGGGGAATGAGCGTGGGGATCTTGGTGCAGAGTGTAGAACTGATCCTAGAGCCAAAAGTGTTAACATTGTGAAAGTACTCTAGTATATAGTTATCTGCCTGTAAGTTAACCATTATAGTTCGTTATACTAACTGGAGGTCACCAATCCTTGCTATTACTACAACATGCATACATGGTTTGGGCCTAAGTGAAATACAAAAATGAATGCCACAATTCAATAAAGTGAAACCACCAAAATTAAAGAAAACATATTAATTATAATTCATAATCTGATCACTTAATAACTTGAATAAATATAAACAAAACTTAAATGTATAAACGTTCTAAGCATTTACCTACTGGATAAATTTTCATTAGTATTGATAGACTTACAATTATTCATTTAAAGTTTAAATTTTATTACATGGTAATAGTTTTGCATGTACATGGTTTGCATTACATGGTATAGCATTCCTATTCATGTAAAACAGCATATCATTCAATTTAAAGTTTATTTATTAGTGTCACAAATAGGCTTACATTAACACTGCAATGAAGCTACTGTGAAAATCCCCTAGTCACCACACTCCAGTGCCTGTTCGGGTACATAGAGGGAGAATTTAACATGGCCAATCTACCTAACCAGCATGTCTTTCAGACTGTGGGGTAAAACCGGAGAACCCGGAGCAAACCCATGGCAGACACAAGGAGAATGTGCAGACTTCGCACAGACAGTGACCCAAGCTGGGAATTGAACCCAGGTCCCTGGAGCTGTAAGGCAGCAGTGCTAACCACTGTGCCACCGTGCCGCCCTGTGTGTGCATTGTCCCAAAGCCAAGCAATAAACTTGTCCATATCGAGATGGAGTTTTTAAGCCCATCTTCAATTAAGCACGCATTCCTTGACAATGTGAGTAATGGTTGGAATTGCACCACAGCTGCAGCCTGGATGCTCTTGGTGATCCCACTGGTGTTGGATGGCTGCAAAGAGATTCAGTCAGTCTCGAAATGGGCCCAATGTTGCTGTGGGAGAACAAAGACAGATGGGCAAGCTGTAGGGTCTATGATGAGAAAGTTGTTCCTGCTGGATGCTTTTTCCTGCCAATCCTCCTGCCTTAGGTCATCAGCTCTTACTCCTCAGCATCGTGAACTTAACCATATAGGGTGGCATGAGGGAAGGGATACTGCTGGTGGGTTGAGGAGGTGTTCGAATATAGCCAGGCTTGGGTTGGTATAGACCTTCTCCAGTGGCCTGCCTGTTGCAAATTGCCCTCCTGATGTGAGAGGTGGGTGGGAGTATTGGTGGGGGTGCAGTGTTAGTGAACTGGGTGAGGAGCACCTGTGACAATGCACATTGTTGAGTTGAGTTGCACATTGGTAAGTTTAGTCTGGGTAGATTGGTGCCATACTGGGGCACAGTTTTCTGCAGTTGAGAACATGATGGCAAGAGCAGAGGTCATAGGGTCTTGGCCTCTGATTCCCACATGGGTACTGGCCTGTTTACTGAGGAGGTTGTTGTGGGTTTTAATTTTTTCGACAGTCTTGATGAGGTGCGCTCTGTACTTGAGGGTTTTGTCAAGAATGAGATCTGGATAACCAGGGTCAGGATCATGCTTCAGTCTCTGGTCATCCAGAGTGATGTTCAGACCTCTCTTAGCACTGGAAGTGTAAAGGTACAATGTGCTAGAGATTGTTTTAATGGTGCTCAGTTGCATGTGCCTTATCTCGCAGTAGTCAATCAGCTTTGAAACATCATTGTTTAATGTATCTTCCAGCTCTGGGGAAGTCTGAGCCTGTATGCTACAGCAGATATTGTCTGCACAGACAAACCTGCAGGACTGGGTTGGGGGCAGGTCATTGGCAGAGTACAAGTTGAACAGGTTTAGGGCTAAAACAGATCCGGGGGTAGGCCATTTACCTGTTTCTTCCAGGCTCTAGTCTTGTTACCTATATGCACCATAAACTGTTCGGGAGTAGCACTTCAATGGCATCAATAACCCAGAAAGGGTGAACTCTTGATGTTTTGAAGAATAGGCAATGACACTGACAGCTATTATTGGAGAAGCAGGAGACACAATAATCAGAGGATGATAATACCAATATTTTTGCAGAGCTTTTAATGATGGTCAATTTAGGAAGATGGCATCAAGAGAATTGAATATCACCTCCTTGCTGAAAGCAGCACAACTGGTGATTGTTGGGACAGGTGCTATAAGCTTGTATAATTTCAAAGGGCACGTTTAATGCTTTACAGATATGAAATAAGTTGTGCTTTGGCTTCATTGTCAAGTTTTGGTCAGAACTTGAATAGGTTGCATTAGATATGAACCAATGTTAATCTCAAGATGATGATTAAAGATAAATGCTGTTGTGTCAACACCAATGTCAGTACAAAGTTATTATAAATAAAGATAAATGCAATGTGCACAAGCATCACAGCATGTTCCACATGAAGTAGGTGAGCCCAAAGGTATTCTTAGGTTGTCATTGTCTGCATATTTAGGTGAATATTAATGAGCCAACAGAGATTACCATCCGAGCTAATACATTAGATTAATACCAATGTTAGTATAGTACTATATCACAATTATAACAACAATCTATTAGAACATGCATCTCTCAGATATCAACTGTTCCATGGCAGGTAGAGGCAGTGAGCAGCCACTAAGTCCAAATCCTGGCACTCTGTCCCTAACAGCACTGTGGGTGTACCTACACCTCAGGGACTGCAGAGGTTCAAGAAGGCAGCTCACCACCACCTTCTGTGGTCCCGTTATTTAAGAAGGGTAGGAGGGATAACCTGGGAAATTATAGGCTGGTGAGCTTGACGTCCGTGGTAGAGAAGTTGTTGGAGAGGATTCGTAGAGATAGGATGTATGCGCATTTAGAAAGGAATAAACCTCATTAACGATAGTCAGCATGGTTTTGTGAGAGGGAGGTCATACCTCACTAACCTGGTGGAGTTTTTTGAAGAAGTGACTAGAATGGTTGATGAGGGAAGGGCCGTGGATGTCGTCTATATGGACTTTAGTAAAGCGTTTGACAAAATCCCTCATGGTAGGTTGGTGCAAAAGGTTGGATCTCATGGGATAAAGGGGGAGTTGGCTAGATGGGTGGAGAACTGGCTTGGTCACAGAAGACAGAGGGTGGTAGTGGAAGGGTCTTTTTCCGGCTGGATGCCTGTGACTAGTGGTGTTCCGCAGGGCTCTGTATTGGGACCTCTGCTGTTTGTGATTTATATAAACGATCTGGAAGAAGGTGTAACGGGGGTGATCAGTAGGTTTGTGGATGACACGATAATGGCTGGACTTGCAGATAGTGAGGAACATTGTCAGAGGCTACAGAAGAATATAGATAGGCTGGAAATTTGGGCAAAGAAATGGCAGATGGAGTTCAATCCAGATAAATGTGAAGTGATGCATTTTGGTAGAACTAACGTAGGGGGGAGCTATATGACAAATGGCAGAACCATAAAGGGTGTAGGTACGCAGAGGGACCTGGGTGTGCAAGTCCACAGATCCTTGAAGGTGACGTCACAGGTGGAGAAGGTAGTGAATAAGGCATATGGCATGCTTGCCTTTAAAGAATGGGGCATAGAGTATAAAAGTTGGGGTCTGATGTTGCAGATGTACAGAACGTTGGTTCGGCCGTATTAGGAATACTGCACCCAGTTCTGGTCGCCACACTACCAGAAGGACGTGGAGGCTTTAGAGAGAGTGCAGAGGAGGTTTACCAGGATGTTGCCTGGTATGGAAGGGCTTAGTTATGAGGAGAGATTGGGTAAACTGGGGTTGTTCTCACTGGAAAGATGGAGGATGAGGGATGACCTAATAGAGGTGTATAAAATTATGAAAGGCATAGATAGGGTGAATGATGGGAAGCTTTTTCCCAGGTCGGTGGTGACGTTCACGAGGGGTCATAGGTTCAAGGTGAGGCGGGGGGAGGTTTAACACGGATATCAGAAGGACATATTTTACACAGAGGGTGGTGGGGGCCTGGAATGCGCTGCCGGGCAAGGTGGTGGAGGCGGACACACTGGGAACGTTTAAGACTTATCTAGATAGCCACATGAATGGAGTGGGAATGGAGGGATACAAAAGAATGGTCTAGTTTGGACCAGGGAGCAGCGTGGGCTTGGAGGGCCGAAGGGCCTGTTCCTGTGCTGTATTGTTCTTTGTTCTTTGTTCTCAAGAGCAACTAGGGATGGGCAATAAATACTGACCTAGCCAGTGATGCCCACACCCTGTAAACGAATAAGTCGTAAGAAAGTTATCAAGCCAAGAAAGGAAGGCTGTCTGGCAGGACTAGAATCTAACTATCATTCTAGGCAGAATGAGGTAATTTGGCCCATTGTCCCTGTTCTTTGAAAGCACCATTGAATTACCTCAATCACGGGCTCCTTCCATGTAGTCCTGCAATTCATTCGTCTCCAATTATTGACCTGATTTCATTTTGAAAGGCCCATGATTGTGGAAAGAGCTTCAGTCCGGATGAGAACAGGAAAAGGCACATCCATCGGAGCAGATCCAACTCCCAGATCTGGAGAGCCAGAAGAATAAGAGTGGAAAAGTGCAATTTGCCATTACTCCTGGACAACTAGAACAAAGATGGACTGGTGTATGATTTGTCAGTGTAGTAATAAGTGCCAATCATGCCAACTAGGCAGAGCATAAGTCCACAGATATGGAATTTTAACATATAATATGCCGGAGCTATGTGCAATGGCATTTACCATCACAAAATTAGAAGAGGAATAGTCCTTCAGGAACATCCAGGATTAGCCTAACAAATATTGAGAGGACTGTTGACAAAAGACTTAAAGGAATTTTACCACATAAACACCAAAAAGGGGCAAACATTCTGTCAAAAAGCCTTCAAAAATGTTGGAAATGTTTTGGAACTTATTTTAGTCTTTCCACAGCTTGCTTGGAGCAAAGGAAAAGTGTCTGGCAATGCAAAATAAATGTGAAGACAAGAAGCATAAGTGTGTGGGCTAGTGGCCTGGAAAATGCAACACTCAATCTGATGAGGCAGAAGCACTGCTGTAGAAAAAGGGGGTTAGACAAAGTTTAACCTCTGCACCAGCTGCACAAGATAGCAGAGCATCATGGCTAATAGGAGGTGTCAGCCTGACTCAGTGATGCGTGTAAGATCAGAAGAAAATAGCACACCTTACTTTAATAAATCTATCACGGCCACCCTGTCCAATGGTTCCATTTACCTGGTACATGACCTATGTATGCTTGCCGGAATGTTTTGTCCAGCAAACTATTGCACATGTACAGTTGGACTATTTCATATCTTTAGTAAACCCATGGCTCTTTCATTGCTAACCATGTACATCCAAGACATACATTACAACCACAAATTTTAATTGGAAGGCTTGGCATGTTCACAGCTTCAAGGAGCGTAATGGCACAGTGTACTGTATAATGCATGGCATCTTAATGTCTGTCACTAAGAATGCCAATGCTGTGGTGCAGCTTGGCTGCAGGTGTCCATTTAGGGCATGTTTTGATAGCTTTTACTTAATTCCCTTTAACTTTGGACTTTAGACAGCTTGACCTAATGCATGGTTCTATGGGTGGAAGCACCATTGGGTGGACCTCCTCAAACCTCAGAGAGTAAGTTGTTTTTCTCATGGCCTACATTAGTATGTTGTACAATGCTTCTCCTCAGTGATTGTCATAAACATACAATGCCAATAGAAGCATGTTCAGTGGAACTCTGAGGTGCTGCTATGTACACCGCATGCTGGAACTCACTTCCCCAAATTCCACCAGTAATGGGGGTTTTGTTCACTGGAAATTTCACTCTTTCAAATCCAGTCAAGGATTGTCCATTGTCAAAATAGCTCCAAAAAAATATAAACATAAAAGGAGGATTATTCTAGCTAGAACAGATACAACTTGGTATTGAATTAATAAATGACAACACCTGATTAGTTCAACATGTATTGTAATATACAGAGCTGCAAATGAGGAGCCTACATCGCTGGTCAGAATGTTTAGGCTAAAAGTTGTTCACAACAAAGCACGGGAAACAATACAGAACAAAAATAGCTTAACTCCAATTAAGCAAATAATACCTGCCAGGAATCCATGAACTTGCCATATTCTTAGTGTCCACCCACTTCTTCAAATGCGTAGATTGTGTAGCTACTTGAACATTGTTATATACATATCCTAAAAATGACAATTAATATCATCCACGAGATTGTTCAATCTCGGTATCAGGCAGTGATATACGTTCCTCACTGACACAAGAGGCAAAGTCAGGAAGGATCTGTAAATCCATTTATCAAGTCTATTGTTAAAACGACAGCCAGGTTATTGACTCTTCAACTGGGCTGGAGATAAATGATCATTTAATCCATACTATGTGTCTCGTGAGTTTCTTCTTGCACTCTTACTTCACAAATTAGTTCTTCATCCCAAGTAGTTTTAAAAAGCTTATGCAGAATATTAAATTGCAGAAATATGGGGAAACAACTTTAATTTTCTTCTGGTGCAGATGTTATTTGCGTTCTTGGAAGTAACGTTTACATCTAAAGGTAATCAGAGCTGTGGAGAACTGAGTCACTCTGAGGTTTATGTTCTGTAGATTAATTAGTACTAGTCTATCTTTTTTGTACAATATGTACAATTTGATAAGTTACATTAAAAATATATTTTAAAGATTAAGACAGCAGCCTGATTTATTCAATAGGGACTTATAACCAAGAAAAGAATGTTACATGCTGCATAATGAGTACTGTGAACAGTCCAATGGAATTGAAGGGTTTATTGGGGAAATGGGTTAAGTTTGTGCATATGTTGTAGTTTCAAAGGGCCTAGTAATTTTAGTTCCGTAATGAAGCACTAAAATTTACCTTTAATGCAACATTTGCTTTCCTCACCTCCATAAATTAGGTTAACTATTCCTAGAACATAAATTTTGGAATTCAGAATTTATGATGGCTTTCTGGTCTAAGATCCAAATCTGAATGGTTGTACATTTGCTAAGACAGGTATATCCAATTTATGAAAATTTGTGTCTAAAGTAAATTGGTAGACCTGGCAGATTTGGCTCAATCTAAAATTCTGCCCCCTGCCCCCTCCTGCTCCCCAACAGACAAATCCATTGGTTTATACCTTTATATAATAAAATTATACATTCTCCCATCACTTCAACAGATGAGCATTCAGTAAGAAGACCAATTGTTCAGCATCTAGTTTGGTGTCATCTCATAGATATATATAAACCAAATCTTGATTTTCAGATCCAACTGCAAGTCACTACTGGAGGGGTGGGTGTAGACACTGATATGTTCACTTGTCCTGTAGGGACCTGACTCTGTTCTTTTTTTTAACATTTATTTTCTTTCATAGTAGTTGCCTCCAGCAAGGCCAGCACTTGATGTCGATTCCTAACTGATGTTCAGAAGCTGGTGGCGAGCTGCCTTATTGAAACGCTGCTGAGCATGAGGTGTAAATACATCAACAGTGTTGCTGGGGAGGGAGTTCCCGGATTTTGACCCCCAGCAACAGTGAAGGAATGGTATTTTAGTCCCAAGTCAGGATTGTGTTCGGCTTGGAGGGAACTTGCAGATGGTGATGTGCCCGTATGATATGCTCTGCTTCTCTTCGCTGTAAACATACATTCATACACAAGGATTAGTGAAAGAATAATGTTTTTTGAAAATAACACTATATGCAGAGAGTACTTGCTGGGAAACTGTGAGGCACAGTAAATTTACAAAGTAAATTCAAATAGGAGATCTGATGTCTGACCTCAACCACAGCTGCTTACAGACTGACTACACATCATGGGACTAATACATCACATCCTGTCGAGGTGCATGATGATTGACAGTAATTTGAGATGTGCTCCTTTACAGGTACATGTTATCACATCACAACATCCTCTTTTTTTCTAAACTAAAGGTTTACCTTTAAAGAAGCAAACTTCTTCCAAGAGAGCAACAGAACATTACATTGGCTGAAATTTTCTGACTGTTCCTGCTGGTGGGATCTTCCAGTCCTGCTGAACATGAGCAACACCATCCCCCAACCCCCCCTTCCCTCCACCCTCCTCCCCCCCACCCCCCCCACCCCCCCTCCCCCGCCCCACTCCCCCCTCCCCCCCCTCCCCCACTCCCCATCGCCTATCGTAGGTACCCCAGCAGCAAATGGTATGAACAATGAGAAAATCCATTGATAGAGGCAGGAGCGGAAAATCCCACCACCAACCAATGGCGGGCCACCTCCACTGCCTCAAAACACACCCCAGGCTTAGTAGAAAGCAACACTCATATCCGCATGTACTTTAACACAGAGCAATGAATGGACAAGTCTCTTCAACATATCACTGGTTTGCTTATCCATCCAGAATTAGTCCTTTGCTGGAGATTGCTACACATTTTCAGAAAGCTGGTTCAGAGTGCTTTTTTGGGTTGCATCTTAGATCATGTGATCATGTTCCAGTCACAGTCGAATAAATTTTCCATTTTTAATGTTGCAACTGGAAGGAAAAGTGGCATTGAAGCAATCAACTCCAACGGCAGCTTTCCCCACCATATTGTTAGGATATCTGTAAAGAAATCCAAGCGGCGGGTGACAAGCATGAGTTTTCATTGTGACTCTGGAGTATAATGGATCCCAGGGATGGAATCACTTAGCCATTGGTGAGTTTGGCGGTGGTTTGTTGAATCATTGTTTGCCACTTCTGTGAGTACATACACTTCAACTTTTGAATTGGAAAGACATTTGCATATGCATCAATATCCAGTATTGCATATAGCTTGTGCTGACCCTGCATCTGTGAGATATAACCTGGAAAGTGGCAATGGCTTCTGTTGGTACCATTGTGCCAATATGCTCTTTCATGTTCACCATGCTAAATGTCTGCTCACTTTGTGTGTCAATGATCTGGTCATCCTCATCATCTGACCATTCAGCTTGGCCAGATATATAATGGATCTTCTTGTGTTGCTGTTTCATACCTGGTTGTTTGAAAGGCTGTACCTTTCTGGCACCTGTTTATGGAGTTATCTGGATTTTTAAGATGGTCAAAAGACAGACCTGATGAATTTGGCCTGTTGAGATCTTCATTGCCAATAGCAATTTTAATTTTTATGGCTTGTTTATCTGGGTGGAAATATTCAGATCCAGAAAGCACAACTCGGCACATTATTAAAACAAAGTAAATTCAAATAGGAGATCTGTTGCCATCCGATTGTGTGTTGGAAATTTTGTGGTCATCTTTTAGTTTTTATCAGGATTTTCTTACTCCTTGGATCTTTTGATCCGCTATGCAAGTGAATTCTTTTAGAGTTAATTTAGCTCTGAGTTGCAGCTTGTTTAATGGCCACTGTGTTAGCTGTGTGATTGCGGTGTGGAGGCCTTTCTGATTCTTCCACCGCGATTCTCAAAATCTAAGTGATCTAAGCCCCCAGCATGAAAACCGGAGTGTTTCGCACTAGCACTGGCAGTGTTAATCAGGTGGGATTCAACCACACTTTGCAAACAAATCCCCGATGTGAAACATGCCAGAAAACCAGGCTTCACAGAGATTGTGGCACCTTTTTTAGTATATTCTTAAAATACAGTGCCAGACCCTTCGCCCCCACCACCCCCTCCCCCCACAACCCCTCCCCCACCTCCACTGCAATGAGGTTACTGTGAAAATCCTCTAGTCACCACACTCCAGCGCCTGTTCGGTACACTGAGGGAGAATTTAGCATGGCCAATGGACCTAACAGCACATCTTTTGGATTGTGGGAAGAAACCGGAGCACCCGGGGGAAACCCACACAGACATAGGGAGAATGTGCAAGCTCCTCACAAACAGTGACCCAAGCTGGGAATTGAACCCGGGTCCCTGGTGCTGTGAGGCAGCAGTGCCAACCACTGTGCTGCCGTGCCACCCCAGTTTGGTCCACAGTGTGTGTTTGGCATGATGGTATTCAACTTTTCATGCTGGTGAGGTATATCGGGTCTCACATTAGTGGTTTTCACATCACTTCTCTATGCATCACTGCCAAGGGGAGCCTGGAGTGGGCCAGTGGAGTCCCCCACCTCCACTGATATTGCAATACCCTGCAGGTAAGGGGAGCATCCCAGCCACATTCACCACAGAGGAGCAACCTTCCCCCCCCAACCATTTAATGTTCAGGTCAGCCCACGCCAACACCACCCTGGCATGAGGGTGACTATTCGTCCAAACTCTCCCAGTCAGTGGCCTCACCATCACCTCCCCCCAACCCCTCTCCCCCAGTCAAAGGCCTCACTCCACTGCCCGGCTCCGCACATGAGAGACACTGCAATATGGGGGCAGCAAAGACTCCATCCCATTCAAGCCCTCTATTCAGTTTCTGCCCACTCCAGGCCCCCCTTGGCAGTGATGCATCGAGAAGTGATGTGAAAACCACTAATATGAGACTCTATATACCTCACCAGCATGAAAAGCTGAATACCGTCACACCAAGCACACACTGTAGACCAAACTGGGGTGGCACGGCAGCACAGTGGTTGGCACTGCTGCTTCACAGCGCCAGGGACCCGGGTTCAATTCCCAGCTTGGCTCACTGTCTGTGAGGAGCTTGCACATTCTCCCTATGTCTGTGTGGGTTTCCCCCGGGTGCTCCGGTTTCCTCCCACAATCCCAAAGACGTGCTGGTTAGGTCCATTGGCCATGCTACATTCTCCCTCAGTGTACCGAACAGGCGCTGGAGTGTGGTGACTAGAGGATTTTTACAGTAACCTCATTGCAGTGTTAATGTAAGCCTACTTGTGACACAAATAAATAAACTTAAACTTTAAAAAACTGGGAGAGATGAAGCTCCAATGACCGGAGAACAAAGCTACAGAACCTCAGGAAGCTGGGGCGCTGGGGGCATCTGGAAAATTTCCTCCTTGACCCCCTTAGATGATGAAAACTAGTCCAGAAGACCACTTGCCCATGAATGGCTTCACAAGGTCAGGTTGATGAAAACTTGAATGTCTGCATGTTGTCTGTTATGTTATGGGTTTTTAGGAATCAAAAATAGTGCGTGTTTCAGTGTTAATCCACTGCAAGCTAATACTCAGTGTATGCTTAAACATTCAACAATGCTTCATAGCCCATAACAGACTTTCTATAGAGATTGAAGATACCACAAAATAATGTATTCATATATAACTAATCTATTCAATTAAGATGATAATTAATAGAAGCCAGCAGACAGCATTCTCTGAAATGTACTCCACACTAAACTGGATGCAAAATGAAATGACTTATGATGCTTAAGCTTAATTCTGACCACAAGGCCCATAGCTTTTTGTATTTTACTAGAAATACAATAGAGGTCTCTATTTTTATTCCTTCTCATACAGCTTAATGTATGTCAGTATGATGTATGTGTTCTTTTATCCTTCGTCCTTCTCTGTGCATTCTTAGCATTGCTGGTGGATGCTTTGATGTAGATAGTACAGTGAGAAAAACTGAAAGCCATTAATCAACCATTGCAAGTTCGTAGCTGCAGCTTTCCTGTGTTTTATCCACTGACCTTCATTACCTCATTGACTCGGTGCTATTTACACCCACACTAAATTGATAATCCTTGGAGGAAGTGTAATTTTACATAAAAGAAATGTTTAGCGATGCAGTCCTAGTGGGAAAACTCAAAATAGAAAAAGGAATCTGGAAGACTTCTGCTTTTATGTAAACTAATCACAAGCCTCAACTTAAAATAAGAGGAAGCTGATTCAAGGTTACAATTAATTGCGGATTGACAGAAAATAGTCTGAAAAGGTTAATGACCTTCTACAGCAGCTCCGGGACACAACTCTCTAATGACTGGAATGACAGAGCTCACGTGTGTTCAATCCTATAGACCAGCGAGTGACCTTGAATATCAAACCACAAATTTGCCATCTACTCTCGAAGAAGAAGATAGTGACAGAAAATGAGGGTAAATGATTATGAGGGATCTACTTAAATCAGTTCATTCTGAATTAAAACAAGCAATAGGAATCAAATGCTGTCAAGTAGTTTATTATCCAACATTATTATTTTCTCCAGAAAGAAACCTGTGCGCTGCCTGATATCTTACCTACCAATCCACAGATCAGCTGTACTTCCTGGTTCTCTGTGACGTTACTGAACAACTGGCTCCTTGGAGGCATGTGGGACGGTTTCTAATCTCAGGAAATGTTTGTTAAAATGAAGACTCAGCTGAGTGCTGGGGGTGTTTCAGGCCCCTCTTGAATTGTTATAGACCCTTCAATTGATATAAAATCTGCTCAGAAGCCACATAACTGGAATGATGTTTATATATTACAAAGTGAAGGTAACTATTTAGAAAGGAGGGCATTACCTTGACATGGGGATGAGTTGACAGGTCTGGAGGGTGCCGTATGTCAGCTCATTCACTGTATTTTTATTCTCCTTCTTTGACACAATTCCCCTAAATAGCTCCCCCATGACCACCCAGCTAAGATTGGGACTTTACCACGTGAGCCATGGTGGGGCACAGAAATATTCCTCTACCCCTCTAGAATGACAGCAGAATCATAGAATCCCTACAGTGCAGAAAGAGGCCATTCGACCCATCGAGTCTGCACCGACAACAATCCTTCCCAGGCCCTATTCCTGTAACCTCACATATTTACCTGACACTAAAAGGCAATTTAGCACGGCCAATTAACCTAACCTTTGGACTGTGGCCAATTAGCCTAATCTTTGGACTGTGGGAGGAAACCAGAGCAAACCCACACAAACACAGGGAGAACGTGCAAACTCCACACAGACAATGACCCAAGGCTGGAATTGAACCTGGGTTCCTGGCGCTGTGAGGCAGCAGTGCTAACCACTGTGCCACCGTGCCGCCCAGGTTATGTGTTGTTAAGATTTCAATATTAATTTAGAATAGGATTACTTGACTTTACTTTTTACAGTCAAATGAAGCATAATTGACAAAATGTCTTCACAATGGAAGTGAGTTGTACTATTGTAACTGGGGGCAAATTTTCAAGGCAAGAAAGACCAATCAGTCAATTCATCAGCTTGAACCAAAATCAGTGTCCTTTGTAATTACACTTCAGTATTATTATTTGGAAAAATTATGGTGGAATTCTCCCAAAAAGAACTAAGTGCCCAACAGGCAGGATGGCACGGTGACACAGTGGTTAGTACTGCTGCCTCACAGCGCCAGGGACTCAGGTTCAATTCCAGCCTCGGGTCACTGTCTGTCTGGGTTTCCTCCGGGTGCTCCGGTTTCCTCCCACAGTCCAAAGATGTGCGGATTAGGTTGATTAGCCATGTAAATTGACCTTAATGTCAGGGGATTAGCAGGGTAAATATGTGGGGTTACGGGGAATGGAGCCTGGGTGGGATTGTGGTTGGCGCAGATTCAATGGGCCGAATGGCCTCCTTCTGCACTGTAGGGATTCTATGATGAAAATGGGAGAATTTCCTGCTCGCTTTTTGGGCGTACTTACCAGAACAAATCTCCAACACTCTGAGCAATACAAAGTGCCTTAGAGAGATTCACGCTGGTAAGGGGGGAGGGGCCTCACCAAACTTGAGAGGCCGGCAGCGCAGCGGGCTGGGAGAAGCCCGGCCTATACGTTTCAACTCAATTTCAACTATATTTAATTAAAGTACTGCTATTAGTAATGTCTTAGCAGCAATATTTTTGATGCTGTACTGACAATAGTCAATTTAGAGTTAACTAAATGCAGCAAACAGCAATCTAAAGAGTCCTGTATCTAAATGCTGAACTCTTAACAGAAGGATGATCTCACAGCCTCTCAGTATGGACATACATTGCAGAGGTTGCTGACAAGCACATGATTTGCCCATGCTCTACTCTGGGAATATGTTTGTAGAGCTGACATGTATCGGTGCATCTATGTCCATGAAGTTGTTGCCAGAGTGAATTAACACCGTCCTCGTCTTCACCCATATTTCTTTCAGTGTTCGATACCACAATGTTGTTTACATGCTTTGGTTTACAAGCATAGCTGGATTTTGGAAACTCTCTTTGATTTCACTGCAGAAAATGCAAAATGACCTTTGATACTTCCAGCGAGATTGTGGGAAGGGTCAAAAACACTGGGAGACTTGACATGATTTCAGGACAGTAACCTACGCAACACAAAGCAAAACAAACAGAATCTTATCTGCACACAGAAGGAAAGCATAGTGTGTGTAAATAAATAAAAGGCGATATTCAAAAGAATGCAAAGCTTTCTTCCTCGCTAATTTTCCTTAGAACATCTGGGGTTCATCATGACACTAGTATAGATAAGTGACTTGAAACTTCAGTCATGAGCCAGGAAAGGTTAAGGAAACTGGGGATTCATGACACCAAATCTAGGACTCTCAGAGAAGGCAGCCAAAATTAAACAAAGAGAATGTGACAAGCTTTGCACCTGGTCTGGGAAGCAGCAACTGAAGTTCAACATACAGGAAGATGGGGTTCCGGATTTTGGAGCACTACAATCAATTCTGCAGTCGCATTAGGACATACTGATGGGAACTGAACAGAACTGCAGCCAAATATCTTAACAGGGAGGTTAACTATTAACAAAAAATTGCATTTATATAATGTATTTAACAATAAAGATGTTTCAAGGCATTTCATAGTGAACATAAATGCCAAACCTGGAAAGCAGAGATAGAATCATAGGATTGCTACAGTGCAGAAGGAGGCCATTTGGCCTATTGGGTCTGCACCAACACTCCGACAGATCACCTTACCCAGGCCCTATCTCTATAACCCCACATATTTAGTCCACTAATTCCCCCCCTAACCTACACATCTTTGAACACTAAGGGACAATTTAGCAAGGCCAATCCACCTAACCCGCACATCTTTGGACTGTGGGAGGAAACCAGAGCACCCAGAGGAAACCCACGCAGACACGGGGAGAATGTGCAAACTCCACACAGACAGTCACCTGAGGCTGGAACTGAACCCGGGTCACTGGCATTGTGAGGCAGTGCTAACCACTATGCCACCATGCCACCCATGGAAAGATAATAAAGGTTAGATTGAAGAGGTCAGTTTGCAGAAGGTTTTTAAAGATGGAGAAAAGCGGCAATGTTTAGTAAGAGTGTTCCGCAGAGTAGTTCCATATTCCAAAAGGTTGTGACATCAGTGTTAGGTCAAATAGGAAGAGATACATAGAAGGCCTGAGTCAGAGGAATGTTGGGTTTGTAATGTGACTGGAGGACATGTGCAGATCGGGTCGGGTAAAGTAGTGAGGGGCTGAAGTGTGAAGAAATCATAAGAGATAATTTGAACTCATATTTCTAGGGGAAAGAAAAGTAAAAGAATGAAAGAGTCAGATTGGGTGCATCTGGGAGGAGGAAAAGCTGGGGTTAAACAAGACAAATGGCAAAAAAGAATAAAGTCCTAGAGAAAGAAGGCAATAAAAGAAAAAATGTGAAAGCAGAAGCATCTTAATCCCCTGATATTCTGCTCCTGATAGTCCATTGTTATCTTTGTGTTAAAAATAGATTCATCCAATTATTTGAATTCAAGTAAAAAAATTTGCATTTATTTAACATTTTCATGACCTAGAGTGTCCCAAAGCATTTCACAGCCAATTAAGTTTTGTTTTAGAAGCGTAATTATTGTTATAGCGAGAGAAATTCAGCAGATAATTTGCACAGAAGGTCCCACAATTTGGCAGTTGGATAAATGACCAGATAATCTGTTGTAATTTAAATGTTAGTTGAGGGGAAATTCCTTTCCAGGACATTGGTATAACCCTCTGTTCTTCTTCAAATAATGCAATGAGAGCTCTTAGATCCACCCAAAGGATATAAGGCCTAATATTGTCCAGTGAACAGCAGTTTACTGAGCTGCCACACTCCCTTGCAGTAAACCAGGTCTTATCTACAGATGTTGGCAGGAGCTGGGATCCTATGAGCTGAGTAAGCTGTGGGCACTAGGTGGTGCTGGCACTCCCAACTCTGTCCCCAATTGCACCACTATTTCATACCAGCCAGCCAATAAACTGCTGGCAGGAGGGGCTATGACTATTCTGGATGTGGAGTGGGCATTGAGGTGATGGCCATGGTGTCAGCTGATGCGAATGGATGTACTGGCACCATCTTTAAAGGGCTGCCAGAATTGGGTGTAGCCAAAACCTTCCCTAACTCAAGCCTTCTCTGAAGACTCAGCCAACAGTGCAGCCTTGTCAGTGGGAGAAGGCCAACAGCGAGTCAGGCATTATGAAGGTAAGAAGCACTTATTGGCACAGCAGAAGGAAGATCCCGGTGGCTCTCTGCAGTGACAACTCCTTGCAAGTTCTCCTCTGGGCATCTCGGAAAAGGCGGGAGGTTCTCTTCCCCAGGGACAGAAAGAGGAGTGGCAAGCCTAGTCAGAGGTGGCAGAGGAGGTTAGCAGACATAGGGTCACCTGAAGAGCCTGGCTGCAGTGCTGCAAGCATATTAGCGACTTTCTCTATTCCGTCAAAGTGAGTAGCCCAAATCTCAGTTCCCTTAGGGGTGTGATTATTGAGGAGGGGGAGTTCACCCAACAGAGATAATGGGGTGAGACTCCAAGAACTCCTGTGGAATGAATGGATGTGGCTGATGTCAATGGGTATGAATCCTGGCAGCCCCTTGCAAGATGACTCCAGAATGGTCAAATGCGGATTCATTTGAGTGCCACCAAAATGAACAGCTAGGCGGCCACCTGTCTAGTTATTGTGGGATAACCATTATTCCCCTTCATTGTGTTGTCGGGCCAGTAACATTCCACTTCCTTGTTCGTGTAAGCAAAGACTGCCCACACAAATGTGAAAGAAGAGGCCCAGACAAGTAGTGGCATCACAATTCCTGTTTTGCTAATGCCTATGAGAGAAGAGGCTCGGGAATTAGGAGGGCAACATGGTGCCTGTCCATCGCAGACAGTGAGGTAGGAGAGCAGGTGCAAGAGAGTTCGTAACTTCCTGATAGGGCAGGTTAGGCGAGCACGAGGGATGGTGTCCCTGTGTCCAAATCAATCTGAACACCAACCGATTCTGGAAGCTCATGTTCGAAAGGGCAAAAGCCTTTAATCTTTCTGTTCCCTCTCCAGGTTATCCATAAGAATAGAAAACAGAGGCCAGTCATCCACCTGTGAGCAGGTGGAGGGATCCTCAGAGGCTGCAGTGTCACTGTCCACAGATACTCTCACATCGGTGGATATGCGTTTATGCTTAGACTCCATGTCACAACCTGGTAACAGCAGCACACAAGTGCCTAACCAGCTGACTGAGGCCATGGCGATGGAGGTCAATGCGACTCAGAGGAGTGAGGGAGGTTAGACCAGTGATGAACTTCAGGCTGATGACGTGCTTTTGGAATCATCAGAAAAGCATCAGATGTTGCAAATGAGATAAGGAAGATTTGGCAGAGATTCCACAGGGTGTACACATTCTCGCTCAGACAGTGAAGAAGTCCATACATGCCACGCATGCTGCCATTTCCATCTCATCTGCTTATGTGGCCTCATCCATCAAGAGATTAAAGACTTGCAAGAAGAGCCACATTCAGCAGTGGTCTCATAGGATCATACAGCGCAGAAGAGGCCTTTCAGCCCATCGGGTCTGCACCGACACACGAGAAACACCTGGCTTCCCACCTAATCCCATTTACCAGCACTTGGCCCATAGCCTTGAATGTTACGATGTGCCAAGTACTCATCCAAGTACTTTTCAAAGGATGTGAGTCAACTTGCCTCTACCATCCTCCCAGGCAGCGCATTCCAGACTGTCACCACCCTCTGGGTAAAAATGTTTTTCCTCACATTCCTCCCACATCTCCTGCCCCTCATGTTGAACTCCTGTTCCCTCATGATTGACCCTTCAACTGAGGGGAACAGCTGCTCCTTATCTACACTGTCCATGTACCTCATAATCTTATACATCTCAATCAGGTCACCCCTAAGTCTTCTCTGCTCCAACGAAAACAACCTAAGCCTATCCAACCTCCCTTCATAACTTAAATGTTCTATCCCAGGCAACATCCTGGTGAATTTCCTCTGCACCCTCTCCAGTGCAATCACATCCTTCCTATAATGTGACAATCAGAACTGCACACAGTACTCTAGCTCTGGCCTCACCAAAGTTCTATATGACTCTAACATGACCTTCCTGCTTTTGTAATCTATGCCTCGATAGATAAAGGCAAGTGTCCCATATGCCTTTTTCACCACCCCACTAATATGCCTTCAGAGATCTATGGACAAACACGTCAACGTCCCTTTGTTCCCCAGAACCTCCTAGTATCATGCTGTTCATTGAATATTTCCTTGTCAAATAACTTCTTCCAAAGTGTATCACCTCACACTTTTCAGGTTTAAATTCCATCTGCCACTCACCTGCCCATTTGACCATCTCCCTCAATGCATTCCAATAGTCATAGAAAATCAAGGGGGAAGTGGAGGGGTGAAACTAAAAACAACCAAGATCACTAGAGAAAAAGCACTAGAAAAGGTAAAGTGACCAAAGGCTAACAAATACCCTGGACCTGATGGCCTGCATCCTCGGGTCTTAAAGGAAATGACTGCAGAGATAGTGAATGCATTGGTTGTAATCTTCAAAAATTCCTCAGTTTCTGGAAAGGTCCCAGCACATTAGAAAATTGCAAGGGATCACCTCTGTTCAAGACAGGGAAACAGAAAGCAGGAAACATAGGCCAGTTAGAGAGTGGCACGGTGACACAGTGATGAGCACTGCTGTCTCACAGCAACAGGGACCCGGGTTCAATTCCAGCCTTGGGTGACTGTGGAGTTTGCACATTCTCCCCGTGTCTGCGTGGGTTTCCTTCGGGTGCTCCAATTTCCTCCCACAATCCAAAGATATGCGGGTTAGGTGGATTGGCCGTGCTAAATTGTCCTTTAGTATTCCAAGATGTGTATGTTAGGTTGTTTAGCAAATATGGTAAAGCATGGGGTTACAGGGATATGATGGGGTGTGGGCCCGGGTAAGATGCTCTTTCGGAGAGTCAGTGCAGATATGATGGGCTGAATGGCCTCCTTCTGCACTGTAGGAATTCTATAGTACTGAAGTCTGTCATTGGGAAAATGCTGGATACCATTACTAAGGAAGTAGTAATAGGACATTTAGAAAATTATAATACAATCAAACAGAATCAACCTTGTTTCATGAAAGGGAAATCATATTTTTTAATAAATGCTTTTATTGAGGGTTTTCCTTTTTTCCGTTTTACCACAAGACAGATAATGAAAGGATACCAGAAAGAGTGGGGGATCTCAGGATAACAGCCTTGAACACATTGCATCATAGTGTATGCCCTCCTCCACAGAATAGCAGAGACAGAGCTGCACAATATACGGCATCCCTTATGGAGTACAATACAACCACTCAGGACTTAGCTCATCATCCCAAGACCTCCACGCAATGAAAGGATTACCCTGAAAAAGGGGAACATCAGGATACTGCCAGCAGCATAAGACGTGGC
Source organism: Mustelus asterias (assembly GCF_964213995.1). Lineage (NCBI taxonomy): Eukaryota > Metazoa > Chordata > Chondrichthyes > Carcharhiniformes > Triakidae > Mustelus > Mustelus asterias. The sequence continues at coordinate 70,997,916 of NC_135807.1, read as the reverse complement.
ATGGCAGTGTACACTCTCATATACAGGAACCAGTAAGCCAAGGATTCTTACACCACACCAAGACTTCCAACACAACAGACTTCACTCCTCTCCAGACATATCAGAGGCACCATTCAGGTCCCACCTCCTCACCATTTTCCACCAAGGAAACCCTGCCGACAAGGAGATGAAAATTCAATGGGATATCTTGGGGAGAAATACAATTCTCCTCTTCTTGACAAGATAAGGGAAACCCTTTAGAATTACATGTAACAAATTAGAGCCTGTATCAGCACCCCACTTACCCAGATAAAGAAAGGAAACCCCAGGGAGAGAGGGACACCACGATTAGTCAATAGATGCCATATGTGGTCTAGCAAGGTACACTTTCACAAAAAGGATACCAGGAACAGAACAACATAACCTGACAAGAAACAGGATACTGCCACCCGCCCCAGTGTAGCCCAGGCCTCAAGAAGGAGGGCAGTCTGGAAGTCCCTATATAGGACACTTGGGGGAGGATGACCTACTACTCCATCCAGCCTAACCTTCAACTGAAGAAAGATTATACTCACATTCAGGCCCCTCAGCCAAAAGGATACTGCATCCCTATGGGAATTAATGCTCAAGAAGGAGAGTAGTCCAGAAGTCCCCAAAAGGGGACATTGGGGGGGGGGGGGGGAGGGGGGGGTGACCTACTCCCACCATCACAACCACCCACCCCCCCAACCCCACCCCCCCTCCCCCCTGATGTACCCTCCACTTGACCCAGATAAACATAGTTACTACTGCCATAAGCTACTCAATTGAGCTAAACACAGATCAACGACACATTGGAATAAGGGCCAACAGGCCAAATATACTCACATCTCTCTTATACATTGAACAAAGCAAACTACCTCTATCTCTTGAAACTCCAGAGGTACCCCTTAGGCCCCACTATCAATGAGGTTTCATCTATTTCCCCTCATCAAAGAAAACCTAACAACAGGATGATATGCCCACTGTATATTCCATGAGCCAAGTAATCAAGTAACCACTGTCACTATCCACTCAGTGAAGTCAATATAGAAGACCAACCCAAGAAAGGCTAGATATCCAAGGATTAGCCAACCATGCCTAATACATATTTCCCCCTTACTCCAACAACACTAGAGGTGCCAACCACAGAATAAACAGATCACAGTCTTTTCCAGGATACATGATTTGTCTGTACCTTCATAAGAGACAAGCAAGGATTCCTGAACAAAAGTACAAAAAAAATGATATCAATAGTTCTTACAAGGGGTTTTCTCACCCACAATGAGGACTTATAAGACCATACCAAACACCCCTATATCAAACCACCTACCCAGCATGCTGCTGTGGCTGCTACTCACCTTATCTACAAATAAAGTGAAAGGTACCAAAATACATACTCCCTCATTGTATATGTAAGGATGTAATTGTACACATTGGTGAAAATGACGTAGGTAGAAAGAGCAGGAGGGTCATACCAGAGCAATTCAGGGAGATGGGTGCTAGGCTAAAAAATAAGGCCTCTAGGGTAGCAATCTCCCGGTGCCTAGTGCTATTGAGGCCAGGAACAAGGAGATTCTACAATTGAACACGTGGCTAAAGGACTGGTGCAAGAGGGAGGGTTTCAAATTCATAGATCATTGGGAAGTCTTCATGAGAGGATGGCACCTGTGCAGAAAGGATGGGTTACACCTTAACTGGAAGGGCACAAATATCCTGGCTGGGAGTTTTGCTAGAGTGTTTTGGCATGGTTTAAACTAGTGTGGCAGGGGGGTGGGGATCAAAACAGTAGGTCAGTAAGTACTGAGGCTGGGATCGAGCTGGGGGCCAGGGCAAGGCTAGGTAAGAACAAGAGCACTCTGGAGCAGGATGACCTGAGTGCGCCTGGAGGTCTGGAGTGCATCTGCTTCAATGCAAGGAGCTTAACGGGTAAGACAGACGAACTTAGGGCCTTAATGCTTACGCGGAATTTGGATGTGGTTGCGGTGACGGAGACATGGTTAAAAGAAGGACAGGACTGTCAGCTGAATATTCCGGGGTATAAGTGTTTTAGGTGAGACAGAGGAGGGGCTAAAAAGGTGGGGGAGTAGCGGTATTAGTTAGGGAGCATATTACAGCAGTGCAGAGGGTGGACAATTTAGAGGGGTCATGTAATGAGTCGCTGTGGGTGGAGCTCAGAAACAGGAAAGGTGCAATCACTATGCTGGGGGTATACTACAGGCCACCCAACAGCCCACGAGAAGTGGAGGAATGGATATGTCAGGAGATTCTGGATATGTGCAGAAAAATGGGGTTGTTGTAGTGGGAGACTTCAATTTCCCTGGTATAGACTGGAAAGTGCTTAGGGCTGGGGGTCTGGACGGGGAGGAATTTTTAAAATGCGTATTGGAAGGTTCTTTGGAACAGTATGTAGATAGCCCAACTAGAGAGGGGGCTATACTGGATCTAGTTCTGGGAAATGAGACCGGATAGGTCGTCAAAGTTTCAGTAGGGGAACATGTGGCAAATAATGACCACAACTCTGTTAACTTTAGGATAGTAATGGACAAGGACGAGTGTTGTCCTAAGGGTAGGGTGCTAAATTGGGGGAAGGCTAACTATAGTCGGATTAGGCAGGAATTGGTGGCCGTTGATTGGGAGGGGCTGTCCGGGGGTAAGTCCACGTCTGGCATGTGGGAGTCTTTTAAGGAACAGTTGATTAGACTGCAGGATAGGCATGTTCACAGCACACTGGGAAATTGAGGATCTGATCAAAAAGAAAAGAGAGGCGTACGTTAGGTCCAGGCAACTGAAAACAGATGGAGCTCTGGGGGAATACAGAGAGAGTAGGAAAGAACTCAAACTGGGAGTTAGAAGGGCAAAAAGAGGTCACGAAATGTTCTTGGCAATAGGATTAAGGAGAATCCTAAGGCATTTTATTCATATGTTAGGAACAAAAGAGTTGTCAGGAAAAAGTCAGACCTCTCGGGGACAAAGGAGGGGAATTATGCTTAGAACCCAAGGGAATAGGGGAGATCCTAAATGAATACTTTGCATCGGTATTCACAAAGGAGAGGGACTTGTTGACTGGGAGTGTCTCAGAGGGAGGTGTTGGCCCGTTAGAGAGAATCTCCATTACAAGGGAGGAAGTGTTAGGTTTTTTAGGTAACATTAAAACTGACAAATCCCCAGGGCCTGATGGCATCTATCCTAGACTGCTCAGGGAGACAAGAGATGTAATTGCTGGACCTCTGACGGAAATCTTTGTCTCTTCATTGGACACAGGTGAGGTCCCTGAGGATTGGAGGATAGCGAATGTGGTTCTGTTGTTTAAGAAGGGTAGCAGGGATAACCCGGGTTATTATAGGCCAGTGAGCTTGACGTCCGTGGTAGGGAAGTTGTTGGAGAGGATTCTTAGAGACAGGATGCATGCGCATTTAGAACGGAACAATCTCATTAGTGACAGACAGCATGGTTTTGTAAGAGGGAGGTCGTGCCTTACAAATCTGGTGGAGTTTTTTGAGGAAGTGACAAAAACGGTTGACGAAGGAAGGGCCATGGATGTCGTCTATATGGATTTCAGTAAGGCATTTGACAAAGTCCCTCATGGCAGGTTGGTTAAGAAGGTTAAGGCTCATGGGATACAAGGAGAGGTGGCTAGATGGGTAGAAAACTGGCTTGGCCACAGGAGACAGAGGGTAGCAGTCGAAGGGTCTTTTTCTGGCTGGGGGTCTGAGACCAGTGGTGTTCCGCAAGCTCTGCTATTTGTGATATATATAAATGATTTGGAAGAAGGTGTAACTGGTGTAATCAGCAAGTTTGCGGATGACACGAAGATGGCTGGACTTGCGGATAGCGATGAACATTGTCGGACAATACAGCAGGATATAGATAGGCTGGAAAATTGGGCAGAGAAATGGCAGAAGGAATTTAATCCAGATAAATGCGAAGTGATGCATTTTGGAAGAACTAATGTAGGGGGAGTTATACAATAAATGGCAGAGCCATCAAGAGTATAGAAACACAGAGGGACCTAGGTGTGGAAGTCCACAAATCCTTGAAGGTGGCAGCACAGATGGAGAAGGTGGTGAAGAAGGCATATGGTATGCTTGCTTTTATAGGACGGGGTATAGAGTATAAAAGCTGGAGTCTGATGTTGCAGCTGTATAGAACGCTGGTTAGGCTACATTTGGAGTACTGCATCCAGTTCTGGTCACCACACTACCAGAAGGATGTGGAGGCTTTAGAGAGAGTGCAGAGAAGGTTTACCAGGATGTTGCCTGATATGGAGGGTCTTAGCTATGAGGAGAGATTGGGTAAACTGGGCTTGTTCTCCCTGGAAAGACAGAGAATGAGGGGAGACCTAATAGAGGTGTACAAAATTATGAAGGGTATAGATAGGGTGAACAGTGGGAAGCCTTTTCCCAGGTCGGAGGTGACGATCACGAGGGGTCACGGGCTCAAGGTGAGGGGGCGAGGTATAACTCAGATATCAGAGAGACGTTTTTTACACAGAGAGTGGTGGGGGCCTGGAATGCGCTGCCAAGTAGGGTGGTGGAGGCAGACACGCTGGCATCGTTTAAGACTTACCTGGATAGTCACATGAGCAGTCTGGGAATGGAGGGATACAAACGAATGGTCTAGTTGAACCAATGAGTGGCACAGGCTTGGAGGGCTGAAGGGTCTGTTCCCTGTGCTGTACTGTTCTTTGTTCTTTGATTACAGTACTGAGGAAAGTGCCTGGAGTGGTTCACTCAAAGTTACTGCTCAGTAAAATGGGGACGCGGGAACCTATTGGCAGCTGGGAGCAACTGCGAACTCTTTGCAATGAGGATTGTAATTCCATAGGGAGTGTGATGTGTGTTAAGTATAAAAAGGGAATGTGCTTCTCTGCAGTTTAAAGTATAAGATGCCCAAAAAAACTGTTTATACAGTAGTGCTTTTTGTCATTTGTTACAGTAGAAGTTTAAAAACATGTAATATTGTCATGTCATTCTTTCAGCCAGTAATTTGGAAGTTTGAATCTCTTTTTAATTTTTTTTTGCCCCTTGCGATTGTAACAACTATATAATTTAAAAATAGTGTCTTCACAAAGTTTAACTTATCATATTATATAGTTTGCATCAGCATGAAATAGGTTTAGTCAGTAAGTGTGCACATGATTCAATTTTTTCAGGACAGTGATTCTCTGCTTCAGAACAGTGTCTATCACTGTAATTTTTGTGATACCTGAGGATTTCAAAGCTGATGTTTACACACAAGTTGTCTCTTTATTTACAAAGGTGACAATACAGCTTGGTCTTATTTGGTTCATCCCAAAAGAGTCTAACTTTGTCTTGTTATTCTCTTACTGTTCTACACAGATTTTATTCAGGAACCAGAACTTACAGTTTGAAAATCTCTAAAGGACAATCAGAGATCAAGATATTAAAAAATGGACAAAAGCTAAAATAAATAACTAGAGTGTGATACTATCTTAATAAGATGTGCTAAGATGATAGAAGTCATTTAAATATCGGATTGTTTTATTTCAATAGAATCTTCTAAAACATTGGCCAAGTTTTTTTAGGGAGATGTGTTTCTTCTAGCTTCAGAATGCAACAATCATCACAGGGTAGGTACACTCTGAATATCTACACGCGAAGTATTATCTCAGGCTCAGCATCCAGCTTTGCCCACATTATCGCCTTGTATATCCATCCCACTGTGACTATTATTGCCTAAATGAAACAGTTCAGTCATTGATACATTCTCACTAACAATTTGTGTGTCACTCAGAAGCCAGTCATTGTTAAATTAGTTTATTGCATCGCAAAGTGGGGGAGGATTATTAGCAAGAACACCCCTTACATTTTAGCAAATAACAGATATTGCCAGGTCTTAATTAGGGGTTTCAAGGTAGCTGCAAATCAGTGGCAGGTTGTCTTTCAGCCATAATCACCAGAGATTGTACTGAGCGGAGGAATATGTTGAGGAAAAACTGCTGTATTTTACAGAATTGTGAAAAAATGCCAGCCCTCTTGAAAACCAGAAAGTACCTCGGTGACTCTCAAGATGAAGATCCATTACAGTTGGCCATTGCAGTTCTGGTATTTATTTTGCACCCACCAGAACAGAAGGCTCGAGTCTTAGGTTAATTACTCATCTGGAATATAGCACATCCAACAATTGGAGCAATCGCTTGATATTGCTTTTAAGTGTCAGCCTAATTGCATGTTTAGTGGGTGACTCTAGGCTCGTATATGAACAATGCTGCTTTGAGCAAGGTGCAGGATAGTTACACCCATGGAAATGTATCCCAACCACAGTCAGCATTCTGAAGAGTTAAACTAAGAGACAAGGGAGAAAGCTTGCCTGTGCTGCATCTTTGCTTTAGTTGTCAGGTGCAGAGAGTGTGGGCAGTCACTGTGATGTCCTGCACAACTGAATAGCCTATTGACATTAATTGATAAGGCTCACAAATGAATAATAGACCCTTTGTTGATTCAGCTTCAGTATGTTCAACACCGGTAGAGACATACCTCAGCAAGGGTATTCAGGAGAGCAGGGAAGAAAATGGAAAGAAAGAAGGCGGCACCTAACATAAAACAACCATTGATTGATAAAGAAGGTAGATTTCTTTAAAAAGAACCCCAAAAGCACCAATTAGTACTGCATTCTGGAGGGTGCAATCAATGTCACAGGGTCAATTTAACCACTGCTCTGTACTGGTAGGGAGTACTGGTATGGATCAGCCACTCATCCATATTTGCCAATCACAGTTGTTTTGCCAATCACTTTTTATCTATTAGTTTTAACTTCAACTAATTTACTAATAAGAATCTGTAATTTTCCAGTATGTGTCACTGAGAGGTGAAGCTGCCCATTGGGTAGTATTTATCCAACCTTTTTTCATAATTTAACCCTTTAAACCCAATTTATTACCCAATTAATGTCAATAGGCTATCCGGTTGTGGGGAACATAGAGTGACTGCCCACACTCGCTGCACCTGACAAGGCTTTTTCCCTTGTCTGAGTTTAACGCTTCAAAATTGTGATTAATCTACTCTGTACCCTCTCCAAGCCCAATCTACATTTCCTGATAATCAGTCCCAAAATTTGAATGCAGTACTCCAATGTGATCTGAACAAGTCTCTGTGCAACTGAAGCATTGCTTGGTATTTCAACCCCTTGAGATAAAGGTCAACATTCCAATAGCTTATTTTGCCTATTTAGATCATCTATTTATATCCACCTATATAAACTCCAAACTTACTGCTGCTTGCAACAGTTACTTGCAAACTTCATCCATCATGGTTGGAAGCTGAGGCCCTATTGTACATCTTTTTATACTTCTCACATCTTAGGATCATAGAATCCCCACAATTCAGAAGGAGGCCATTCAGCCCATTAAGTCCGCACTGACTCTTTAACAGAGCATCCTACACAGGCCCTATCTCCGTAACCCCAAATATTCACACCACTAAGCTCTCTAACCCACACACCGTGGGACATTAAGGGGCAATTCAGCACGGCTAATCCACCTAACCTACACATCTTTGGACTGTGGGAGGAAACCAGAGCACCCAGAGGAAACCCATACAGACATGAGGAGAATGTGTAAACTCCACAGACAGTCACCCAAAGCCCAAATTGAAGCTGGTTCTTTGGCGTTGTGAGGCAACAGTGCTAACCACTGTGCCACTGTGCTGCCTCCACATCATGCATCTTGTTTAACAGAGAACATTTCCTTTATCCCTGCACTCTCTCCCCTACCTCTCAACCAATTATTAATAGGCTTTGCAAGGTTACCACTAATTTCATGAGTTTTCATGTTTGCTAATTATTTCTCACATGAAACCTGAGCAAATATTTTCCGGAAGTCCAAATAGGCAACATCACTGTATCCACAGAGTTACCTATATGGACTCAAAACGTTAAGTCTATTTTCTCTCTCCATAGATGCTGCCAGACCTGCTGAGTTTTCCAGCAGTTTTTGTTTCTATATCCTGCGTAGGTAACTTCTGGTAATAAATTCTCCCAGAGTTTGACTGCAAGTTTATTGCAAATTTTGCAAATAGAAAATATATGCATACTTTTAATAACGACATTACTGTAAAAATTATATTCTCAAAAATGATCCCTTTTCCAATAGTTCATTAATGTATTTACGTTTATTTATTTGCGGTGAATTTTGATGTAAACTGTTTATCTCTTCCTATCGCTCTATTATTCATCATAAAGCAATATAAACTTTGTTATTAATTGTATGGTAATGTATTCAAAATCACAGGTTTCAAGCAAACAGCCCAATTCTAAACTGTGTAAAATGGTGCATATTACAAAGCAGGGATTACTGTCACTGGAGGGGGGAAAGGTTTCAACAGCTGTGATATGGTTCCAGGATTAATTTCAGCCGAACAAAGACCACAGCTGTGACTATGAAGGCTTCGTGACAATCTAGGGCCACAACTTTGTATTCCTATTGAGAAACCTTTCGCTGTACAAGAACTTTATCCAGCAGTGAAAATGTTAATGTCATAAATTTGACTTTGACCAACACGCACAAAAGCCATAAAATAAGTGCGTTATGAGTTCTGTGACAGCACTGTAAGGGCCAGATGCATTATTGATAATTGTTGTTTTCAAGTAGTTGGTTGTTGAAGGGTTCTTTGGAAGGTCAAAAGGTGAAAGTATAACCTTAGGGCAAAGGAACCGGGTGACGACAGCTTGTTTTTGTTCCACAGTTTGGAAAGCAGATTAGTGTCACAGTGTGCTGTGAACTGTCAATTTGAAAGAAAGAAGGTTTCCTCTCCGAGAGAAGGCTAAATTTCCAAAACCTGTTGGTGCTGATCTTCCTGATAAAGATATTATTCTTGCTTCAAGTTGCAAACAAGGAGATTTTTTTTAAAATCCCGCTCAATATTTCCAAATTTTGGAATCACGGAACTTTTTTAAGTAGATGAACAAATATTCGGCTGCATTTAATGTACAATTCTCCAGTCCTTTCTTTGGCTCAAAGTAAACATCAGGATCAATTTCCTGAGCTATCTGTCCCTGCTTTTATCAGCAGTCTGGTATTACGGATACTGGTAGATGCTAAAACATCAAAAGAAAAACAAAACATTGAAGGAAGCTGCATTTTTTCCCTCATTCATTTGAAGTCGTGCAGTTATTGAGAGGCTGTTGTTGAGAGGCTGTTTATTGCTGGATGGTGAAAAGAACTTTCGAGTGATACAGTGGGTAAATGCACTGAGCCATATAGAATAATAAGGTCCCCAGTTTGATCCCTGGTCTGCTCGGAATTATTTGGTCTCTGGTAATGGAGGACTTTACAATTGGTCTCAAACTTCCCAAGCCAGCAAGAAGGAAATGTTAGGAATGGCGCTCCTGTTTGATATCTAATAACCCTTGCCAGAATGGGGTTGTCTGTAGACGTTAGGGCCTGGGGCTCATTTTCCTCTAGTGTTACTCCAGCACTGAATGGGTGGGAAACCAGGAAGTGATAATGACATCATGTGATGTACCTAACAATAGTATCATACTAATACAGGCCATTGGGCATTCCTGGAATTCAGACAGGGGAACGGGTGTTAAAATGTACTTCACTCACCAAGGGATAGTAATAAATCAATGGTGGGTGAAAATTTGAAAACAATTTTATAACTGTTATGGAGATACCTATTATGTGGAGATGCCAGCGATGGACTGGGGTAAACACAAGACTCACCTGATGAAGGGGCAGCGCTCCGAAAGCTAGTGGCTTGTGCTACCAAATAAACCTGTTGGACTTTAACTTGGTGTTGTGAGACTTCTTACTATGGAGATACCTGACCATGGGCCTTAGGCAATGGTTGGAAATGGTTACACATCCAAGGCCTGCAGCAGCAATTTACCATCTTATCCGAGGCATGATCCTCAACAAGGGACAATCCACTGGGCAGTCCACCCAAATTATTTAAACAAAGCTTATCCAAGGAATAGGCTGAGGTTAGTGCACATCCATGAGCCAGGCAGAAATCCTGCCTTACTGTAGTTTTGACAGCAATATGGCTGGGAAGGAAAATTCCTGTCCTCGGAAAGGCTGGGATGAATCTCAGCTCTGCTCCCCCAATCTGTTAATAGTGCTCTGGGCTCACACATGAAGAGTAGCTGCTTTTGTGAGTTCCTGGAAACTGCCAGTGCCCGTGCAACTGTATTCATGAGTCTTCACGGCTATAGAACGGCAAGGGAAGCAAACTGGCGTTGGGGGAGGGGATGAAGATGCAGAGGGCTTTGTCTGGTCAGCTATTGACAGCACACAGATACTGCACGCCTGAAATGTCTTGTGAAAGTCTGCTTGCCTTAAGATAGATTGAGTTCCCACAATCTGGGGATAAATAAAGAGTTTATCCTTTATGAATTGGTATTGATTCCCACAAATGCATATCCTTGTGTGTCTAGTCCAACATATATTAGGAAACAAAAAAAATCCCTCAAGAGTTGCAACAGGATACCGTCAATTCAATTAATCAAAAGTAAAGATTTTTTTTTACTGAGAATGGTATCTGTTACAATTATTTATCACAAAATCCTCGTATGAATCAAACGAGGAGAATAGAAACTCTGTTTTTGCCCCATTATTGTGCAGATTTTGTAAGAATGCTGACAGGAATTCATCTGTCCCCTCTCCACCCCACCCCCAGAGACAACTGACAGGATTGTTCAGCCTCTTGACACCCTCATTCCACCTTCTCTTCCACGATTGACCTGTTTGTGTGACTGCAGCCTTATCGTATAACTTCATAATGCCCCTTAGAGACTACATTCACTCTGAGTGCAGGCTTGTAACTCTCATTGACTGTGGAACTGCAAATGGTTAGTTGGGCAGTTATTAGGCCTGCGAGAGAATCTGTGCCAACAAAGGTAACTTAATATTTATAAATTGTTTAATTTAAAAAAACCCCAGAGGATGGCATTCTGTTTGGTAGTCACTTCAAAATGACTTATCATTTTGCAGAAAATGGCAGTTTGTTAGATGACTGGGTGTTATATCTGTCTGCTTTTCTGATACAGCTTTAATAGTGGCACGGGGTTAATAAAAACAACTGAACCAATTGCTGGGTAGAGACAGGAAGTGGGGGCAACCAATTATCCGTATATTGATTGTAAATAGTAAATTGAGACATATTTGACCAGTTAAAAGTCACGATAGGATCAGCCCTTAATCCATGCTATCGTTAAGTTAAAGTGCTGCTTGTTGGAGATTTGCAGGATTCTCACTTGGACAGTGAGCAAAAACAAAATCACAAGACCATTTAAAGGACATTAACAGCTGCACCTGCCAAATGTGGGCATCTATATTCCTCAGCCTTAAGTCACTCTAATTGACAGCCAATTGAGACAAGTGTTTGCCGACATTCTCTCTTCCATTCTGCAATATCCTTTACTTACAGTTTCTGTGATCCCAAATCACAAGAATGGAATCATAGAATCCTACAGTGCAGAAGGAGGCCTTTCAGCCCACTTAGTCTCCACTGACCACAATCCCATCCAGGCCCTATCCCCATAACCCCATGCATTTACCCTAGCTAGTCCCCCTGACACTAAGGGGCAATTTTAGCATGACCAATCCACCTAACCCGCACATCTTTGGACTGTGGGAGGAAACCGGAGCTCCCGGAGGAAACCCACGTAGACACGGGGAGAACATGCAAACTCCACACAGACAGTCACCCAAGCCAGGAATCGAACCCTGGACCCTGGCACTGTGTGCCATCGTGCCGCCCCCATACTAAGAAGCCTGGTATAAAAAAGGGGTGTTCAGCCCACTTTCTTGTACACTGCACATTTTCTCCTCGGACGTGTTTTATATTGTAATAAAATATCCTCATATTTTTTGATCTGCTGAAATGAACAACTTTAAGTATCCCATAAGGTATTGAACTGAGGAGTGTCTATGAAACTCACATATCAGAATATGAATCTAATATTTTAGCCAGGATAGATAGGCCCCTGACTGGAATGCAGAGATGGAACCAGAGTTCGGTATTAAAGGCTCCATCTTTCACCATAATCTCCATTCCCACAGCGATCATGCACCAACCAGCTAATCAACAGACCATAGACAGAGTGGCCAACAACTCAACCTTCAAATGGGGATGGTCACATTGTCACCTGATGTGGAAGGAAGTGCTGGCAGGATGTTCAAAGGGCTGCCAGCACCTCAACACTCAGTTAATGGAAGCGTACAGTAATTCTGCAGTCTGTGACCAATCCCCACCAGCCAACAGCCAGCGACTCCCCCCCGCCAATAATCAAGAGCCTGCAAACCACCCCCCTCCAAAAACCATCAGCCTGCGAACTCTCCCCCCCGCTAATAACTACCAGCCTAAGACCCCCCCATCAATAATCACCAGCCTGTGATCCCCCCCCCCTTCCAATAACCACCAGCCTGTGACCACCCCCACCCATCTGTGGGACATGTGTCCACCTCTGAGGAAGACAAGGAGGGGGAGGAGATCTCAGAGTCTGCAGCTTCACATCATTGGGGGATAAGCGCTTTTGACTAGAATTGAACTCACAACCTGGTACAATCACCAGCTGGGCAGTTGCTGGAGGCTGTGGCAGTCAAGTCACAGACAATCAGGGGACTGTGGGAGACCAGGCCTGAGTCCATCCAGGCCATGAGCATTGCGATCTTGCTGTCGTCTGCTTTCTTGACCTTCTCCATGGAGACATTGACAACTCTCCTAGAGAGCCACATCCAGCCTACCAATCAGTGACTGCCGGATATGTGCACAGAGGGACCTGCATGCCATCACCTGGTTGATGAACTCTACTGCAGCAGTGACAGGTCCCACCTCCCTGGCACTGTAGAGTATAAACAACATGGTGTCTCCCCCAGCTCCTTGTCTATCACAGGTTGGCAGGGAGTTACTAATGGAGGAGGAGCAGCTGCTGCATTCTGCTTCTCAGGCTGCTCTGAGTGTGGTCAGCAGCTCTGCAGCCCCTCTTACACTGAGCCCAGTGCCTCAGGTTGCTGTAGTATTAGAGGAGGGTCATGTACCGGTGCAGCAGCCCTTCAGAATGCTGGGGCCTTCCAGGCCTCAGGCAGTCAGAGGACAGCCACCAAATTCATCCCAGGCTACTGAGCATCAAGGTCAGTAGTCTATCTCTACCACAACTGACAGCAAAGTGGAGAATCACATAACATTACTCATCAAAGAATTAAATAAACACATTTGATACATTTGGGCCCTACAGATGATTAGACGGTTAATAAATCTCTGCGCGTATGTTCCGAATATGTCATAAAAGTCCCATTTGGTTTATGAAACTTTTCATTTGTTGGTGACCCTTTGGTAAGTGCAAGAGTAGAATGGGTGGATCCTTGGCAAGTTGGGGAGCATTATCTCCTCAGTGCAGAAGCAACAAATGCCACTGTGTGATGGGGTCTGCCTTAGGGCAGAGGTCAGTGGTTTCTATATGCTTGAAGTATGAATATTTATTTGGCTGAAGTGGAGATGCGTGAATTTAACTATCTCCTGAGCTTCCCTTGCCGCCAAGTCTTGGCACTCTCCAAGCGGCCCCTCACGTCTTTCTGGATACTGTGGATCTTCTTCAGCTTCCTCATCTTCCTCCTCACCCGACAATACCTTGTGCTCTACTATGTCTTCATCAGCCAGGGCCTCGTCCCTCTGCAGCACCAGGTTGCGTGAAGTGCAGCGGACCACCACTGTCCAGGATACCCTCGCTGGGGCATATTGAAGTACGCCACCCGATCTATCCAAGCACTTGAACTTTATTTTGAGGAGACTGGTGGTCTGCTGCGTGTTCACCCTGGTCAAATTGTGGCTCACAGATACCTCCTTCTCAATCCTTAGGCCCACCCCATCTCCCTGGCCCTGTAGGGTATAAACAACATTGGCTGCTCCTAGAATAATGAGCACACAACTGCAGGATCTGCTGGCCGTGGTCACAGATCAGTTTGGCATTGAGAGAATGAAATCTCTTCTGATTAATGAAAGCCACTGACTGGCCTGCGGAAGCTTTGATGGCCACATTCATGCAGACTATGAGACCTTCCACCTGAGGAATCTGGCAATGGTGCTGAATCCTCTGGCTTGTTCAGCCTGACTACCCACATTTTTGGAAATTGATGTGCTGGTTGACCCTCCTGAAGGGGGCATCAGTCACTATATAGATGCAGTAAGGTCCTGACTGGGAGAGGAAGAAGTTTCACAACACCAGGTTAAAGTCCAACAGCTTTATTTGGAATCACAAGCTTTCATCAGGTGAGGTTGCAGACAGAGGGGTTGTAAGGCAATGAAGGGATTTGAAGGCAAGTTTTAAAATTGAGGCATTGCTAGGTCAGTCAGCATAGGGGAATGGGTGTATGGAACTTGGTATGGGATGCAAAGTTTTGGATGAGCTCATTTTGGGGGAGGCTGACTAGAAGAGCATTGGAATGAACAAATTTAGAGGTAACAATGACAAGAATGAATATTTCAACGCAACACAGTTTGGCCGTGTTATAAATGCACCTTCCTTGACCATCAATTCCCAGAGTGAGATTTGAACCTGGAGTTTCTAGCTCAGAGGCAGTGACACTACCCACTGCACCACAAGACGTCTCCATAGACAACCGAGTCAAGAAAAACCCAAGTTGCTTTGCAGGAATGATATCAAACACAACTTGACACAAAGGGTCAGAGGTCAGTTTTCAGCAGCGTCTTAAAGGTAGAGAGATTTAGGGAGGAAATTCCAGAGCTTGGGACCCAGACAGCTGAAAAGATAGCTGCCAATCTCAGATCGATGCAAATCGAGGATGCTCAAGAGGCCAGAATTGGAAGTATGCAGATATTTCAGAGGATTGTAGGACTGGAGGAGATTACAGAGATAGGGAGGGGAGTGTTCATGGAGGTATTAGAAAATAGGGGTAGGATTTGTAAAACAGGTGCTTGTCTTGAGCATTCATAGTTTCCAAAACATCCCGTTTCATATGTCTTTCACACCAACACTTGTTCTCACTGTCCCGATGTAACAAATGAGTTTAAAGTCAAATTCACATTTGTCTCAAACTTCAGTTCAAATTCCTTCAGTTACTTCTTCATTCTGCACTTGATCCCTCATAACCAGAATACTCCCTGCTTGGACTGACTGCTTAAATCCTCTCAAAATGACACAGTCAACACTATGAAACATTCCCTTCAGGTGCATGTACTATTTTCAAAGCAGATAATCAATAAAGAATCACACCAACCACTAACACTTTTCCACCAACTCATAGAGAGGATGTCAATCAAACCAACTCAGTCTCTCTTTGCAAAAAAAATCTTAACAATTCACTGATCAAAAATCACATTCCTATGTACTCAGTGACTTATTCCAGTTCAGGTCAAACTCCCTAAGTGAGAAATTCAGATCCATAGTGTCATTGGAGATGGTGCTAAGGCAACCTATTATTGGCACGGTGGCACAGTAGTTAGCACTGCTGCCTCACAATGCCAGGGACCCAGGTTCAATTCCCGGCTTGGGTCACTGTCTGTGTGGAGTCTGCACCTGTTCCCTGTCTGTGTGAATTTTCTCCAGGTGCTCCGGTTTCCTCCCACAGTCTGAAACTAATAAATAAACTTTAAAACTGAGGGTGCACGCTGCACTTCCAGCTGCATTCGGCATAGTACATGTGGCACACCATCTTGAGATGCTTATTTATTCTTAAAGTTTATTTATTAGTGTCACAAGTAAGCTTACAGTAACACTGTAATGAAGTTATTGTGGAAATCCCCTAGTTGTCACATTCCGGTGCCTGTTCGGGTACACTGAGGGAGAATTTAGCATGGCCAATGCACCTAATCAGCACGTCTTGAGATGGGCACCCTTGTGGGAATCCTTTACCAACACTCGAAACAATTGAACTTGAGACATCATGACATCACGTGGATGGGAAAGGCTCAGAGGGATAAGAGCCAAGCGCAGGCAAATGGGACTAGTTCAGCTTAGGAAACATGGTCGGCATGGATGAGTTGGGCCGAAGGGCCTGTTTCTGTGCCGTATATGTCTATGACTCTAGTCCTACTGGCTGGACTGATGGCCATGTTCCACAGTTGTACCATGAGGGTCCATTCCATTTGCACTTCATTTACCAAAGATCAAGCATTCAAGTGCAAGAGAGGAGCAGCACTCATGTTATTTAAAGGGCCAGACACCATATTTAAGGGGAAAGTATTTTGAAAAAATTATGCTTTTATAAGGTGTCTGAAAGTACTCTGCAGTGTTTCTGGAGTTATTGTGGTAAGATCCTGGATTTGGCAGGAGTATTGCTTCCTTATCATGGTAGGGTGTTGGAGGGGAGATGCAGGTATGTAGAGGGCAACAAGGTGGCACCGTGGTTAGCACTGTTGTCTCACAGTGCCAGAGACACGGGTTCAATTCTGGCCTTGGGTAACTGTCTGGATAACTGGAGTTTGCACATTTTCCCCGTGTTTGCGTGGGTTTTCTCTGGGTGTTTTGGTTTCCTCCCACAGTCCAAAGATGTGAGGGTTAGGGTGATTGGCCACAGTAAATTGCCCCTTAGTGTCAGGAGGGACGAGCAAGATGAATAAGTGGAGTTAGAGGGATAGGGCCTGGGTGGAATTGTGGTTGGTACAGACTTGATGGGCCAAATGGCCTCCTTCTGCACTGTCGGGATTCTATGATTCTATGAGGGTTTGGTGACTTGTCCACACAAACAGACTCCAACAAATAAGGGGGTAGTGGTGGCGGCAGTGCTTCTGGGTCTGCAGAAAGACCAAGACATGAAGAAGAGGCTGCGGAGGGGACAAGATCTGTATGATGTTCTATCAAAACTGGACTCCTCTATGCTCCTTGTCGCCGTATCAAGTTCCTCATCTGAGTCTCCTGTAGCAAAACTTGTCTGCGACTTCACCCTCTTGGAGCTGGCACACAATCCTAGTCTGGCTGCAACCCAGTCATACCCAGACACCACCATGTGCAGGTCCCACTCTGTTACTAGCTTTAAGGTATATGCAGTGTCAGTATCTGGTGGCAGTGAATGTCAGGCCAAGTCGAAGTGTCTCTTCATTAGTGCTGTTGTCTTTTCTCTTCCTGGCTGCTGCAGCTGAGAGGTGTCTGAAAACAGAAAATCAGAAGGTAAAAGTTGGGGTGGAAGCAGAAGGTCCATGGATGACACCATCAGCAGCTTGCTCATCATGGAAAATAGTAAGATCGGGATGATTGTAGAATCCTTCCAGTGAAGAAGGAGGCCATTCTGCCCATCGAATCTGCACTGACTCTCTGACAGAATATCTTACCCAGGCCCCTTTCCCTTGCCTTATCCCCATAACCCTACACATTCACCATGGCTAACCCATTTAACCTACACATCTTGGGAGACTGAGGGGCAATTTAGCATGGCCAATTCATCTAACCTGCACATCTTTGAACTGTGGGAGGAAACTGGAGCACCCGGAGGAAATCCACGCAGACACGGGGAGAATGTGCAAACAGACAAACAGTCATCCAAGGCCGGAATCAAACCCGGGTCCCTGGCGCTAACCACTGTGCCACCATGCTGCCCGACTGATGGTGAACTGAAAGTTGATAACAGACATAAAGCAGGAATATTCTGTCATCTTCAATGTTCTCAATGTGAAATGAGATGTCAGGAGTCTCATCGTGGCTGGACCCATGATTCAGAGAAGCATCTCCTCCATACAGATCTCCTGCTAACTTTGCTCTGGTCTCTTCTTGTGTGCCACTGTGATCCTGCAAGGGAGAGGGAAGAATTTCAGTAATTGTGTTGCACTGTGGGTGATATGTCTGCAATAACGGAATAACTGGAGGTATGTGGAGGCAGTGAGAGGCAGGTGTGAGCCTGGCAGCATAGGAATGTATGTAAGAGTGAGGTGGAGTATCTGAATGTCTGGCATGAGTCCTGAGAACAAGAGAGTGCTGTTCGCTGAGTGCTGGGCTGTGGTGAATCGAGCAATGTGAGAGAGATGAAGCAGGTGAGTAGGAGATATCATTTGTATTATGCTTCTTGAGGCACCACTGACAGGTTTTGGGTCCAGAGGCTGGGAACTCCACTGCTGCCCCCCTCCCTCCCACCCACTCCCCCAACTTCCCAACCAGCCTCCAGACCCCAATCCCATTCACACGTCACTCTTGATGCCTCCCGGATCCAAATGGAATCAGGGTGCCTCTCCTTTCCACCTACACCACTCAGCCCTCCAGCACTGCACCCTAGACCGTGGAGTCCTCTTGCTGCACAGGTGTTTCCGTTTACTTATTTACAATTGCATCGACAGCACTCAGCAGCAGCCTCCTTTCATTCGGTGCATCTTCCTTTCGAAAGGGGCAGACTGCCTTTAGGAATAGAAGTCTGGATATACCAGTGCTATCATCAAAAGATGCTCGGCTCCCTGCAAGGTACAAAGGTAGCTAACGGTGAGGCAATGAACAACGGTAAACTATAATCATGGAACCAAATTAGTGCGATGTCTATCTTCATCAGAACCAACGTGGGCAGATCGAAAATCACCAAGCCCACACCCAAAGAATGGTACACATTGGTTTATATCCATCAGGACTCTCAAATCCCAGCTTAGGAAGTCAGCACTATGCAAGCATATATAAAACCCATATCCGCCTGTCCACTATCTGTGTCAGTTGTTTAATTAAAAACAGAGGGTTTTGGAGATATTCTGCACGGAGAATGCATCAGAATCTGGAATATGAAAGCACAGGTTGGAATTTCAGATTGGGCCTTCTCAGTAAAACTGAAAACAGAAAGAAAAGAATATGTTTTAATCAGACTGATCAAACCAGAGATGAACAGTTAAAAGTCAGGTCACAATTTGACTCTTCATCCATGGAGGGTTAAATGAACTGGAAAGAAATGAAAATTGGCAGATGATATGTAAACATCATCGCAACGAGGAATAAAAAGTAATTAAAATAAGCAAAAGAGTAGAAAAACAGCTAAAGCAGGGAAAAGGCAATTGAATGTCTGCACCTGAAATTCTGAACTGGTGTTCAGTGTGGAAGAATTCCATCTTTAGGATGTCCCAAAGCATTATCTATCCAACTAATTACCGTGCAGGAAAAATCACTGTTAGCCCACAGCAAGCTCTGACCTGTGGCAAACAAATGAATTGCCATTTAAAAACTGCTTGTAGTCTTGGCAGAAGGTGGAATGTTGGCCAAGGTTCTTCTTCAAGAAGTAATGCGACCATTATTTACCGAATCAGCAGACAGAGCCTCAGTTTAATGTCACATGCAGAAGACAATACAAATAAACAGAACTCCCTCAGAACTACTGTAAATTTGAACGACCTGAGTGATGTACTCGGGTGGATACTCAATTTTGCATTATTGTAAATAGGGTTGTAGACTTGCATTACTATTTTTACTAGGAAGAATAGTAAGAGTTGCCAAGATTAGTAGCAAGGTAGCTGAAGGAGAGGGAGATGGAGGACAGAGAGACAACAGCACTATTATGGCCATTGACTTAATGTTTACTGTAAGTTTCTGAACTAATATGAAAGCCTTCTCAGGACAGGAGATTCAACACCTCCCTTCTTCCATGGTGGCACAGTGGTTAGTACTGCTGCCTCACAGCGCCAGGGACCCAGGTTCGATTCCTGGTTTGGGTGACTGCCTGAGCGGAATCTGCACATTCTACCCGTGTCTGCGTGTGTTTCTTCCAGGGGCTCCGATTTCCTCTCACAGTCCGAAAGACGTGCTGGTTAGGTGCATTGGCCATGCTAAAATTCTCCATCAATGTGCCCGAACAGGTGCCGGAGTGTGGTGACTAGGGGATTTTCACAGTAACTTCATTGCAGTGTTAATGTAAGCCTCCTTGTGACACTAATAAGCTTTAACTTATATTAACTGTAAAGTCAGGTAAATATAACAATGCTGCTCCTCCTTTCCCCACTTCCAAGTCTGAAAGCGCCCCCCAAATCCCTCCCCTCCCCATCCTGTCCCTTCCAGCACAGTTCCTTCATGCTCACAGTTTGCCTCCTGAGCCCAGTTCTGAGCTCACTGCTCCTTTAGCCGGGGACAGGTGGTTGGCTGCTGATAGCTGTCCAGATGTCGACAGTTGGCTGAGCCTGGGCAGCTGGCTGCTGACAGCTGGCTGCAGGCCAACTGCAGACTGGCTGCAATCGAGTGCTGGCTATCTGCAGGAGACTGGCTTACAAAGCCTGGCTGGCTGCGGTTGGAATTGCTCCCGTTGCCTGACTGCAGGCTGTCTATAGCTGGACTGGAGGGGACTGGCTGAGAAGTGTCAACTAGCCAATAATTGGCAGCTGGCTATTGGTGCCAGGCTGCGGATTGGGTGTTGGTGGTTTGTTTGCTGGCTCTTTGTGGTTGGCTGGCCAGCTGTGATTTTGGCTGGTCTGCTTATACTGAAAGTTGTTGGTTGTGAGAGCTGGCTCTGAGTGCTTTAATTGTATGCTGTGACTTTTCACACCATTAAGTATTTCTATGAATATAAACAGATCATTTCTAAAGCACTGGGAGTTAATTTGAAAGTGGGCTTAAGTTGCCACCCAGTTCCACACCCCACCACCTCTCTCACCGCTGAGAAGAGACCCTCTATATACTCCACCATGTGCCAATGTAGCAGCACACATTCTTGGAGATGCTGAGAGCATTTGCATTGTGGGCCCTTACCTGAGATCAGCTAATTCATCATTAACCTGGATCCCACCTAATCTTATGGTTTGGCGATAGGTCAGGAAATTGATTGGTAGAATTAAGCTTCTGGTCAGTTAGGGACCCTGAGGATGCTGGTGATAGAGAACTGAGTTTTGAAAGTGCCGCTGAAAGTCAGGGGAGGTGGGTGGCACGGTGGCACAGTGGTTAGCACTGCTGCCTCATAGCGCCAGGGACCCGGGTTCAATTCCAGCTTCGGGTGACTGTCTGTGTGGAGTTTGCACTTTCTCCCCGTGTCCGCGTGGGTTTCCTCCCACAGTCCAAAGATGTGCGGGTTAGGCTTGCTAATTTGCCCCTTCGTGTCAAGGGGATTAGCAGGGAAAATGTGTGGGGTTACGGGAATAGGGCCTGGGTGGGATTGTGGTTGGTGAAGACTCGATGGGCCAAATGGCCTCCTTCTGCATTGTAGGGATTCTATGATTCTATGTTGGTCCTTTTCCTACCATTAGTACAAAAGCAAAATACTGCAGATGTTGGAAATCTTAAATAAAAACAGAAAGTGCTGGGAATACTCAGCAGGCCATGGAGCATCTGTGAAGAAAGAAACAGCTATTGTTTCACATCGATGACTTTACATCTGAGCAGAGACCTGAAAGGTTAACTCAAAATCGTGTTCGACTCAAAATGATGGCTCACATCTTCCGAGTGACAATCGTGGTCAGGTTGCCTTTCTGCTGAAATGTTTCTCTCGTTCAACATGTTCCACAGTCCTTTTCAGAGCTTCTGAGCCTGGCTTTCCCAGAAATGTGGAGTGCTGCGTCTGTTGGGGAACTCTGTCAAAGTAGAGTGATGGGGTGGGAGGAAAGCAGGGGTGTAGCAGGGACTGGCTACGCATTCCCAATTTACAGCACTAGCTGCCATAAAGTAAACGTAAAGATCCAGTGTAAATGTGAGTGAACGTGTAGGGTGCTAGAATGGGTAGGGTGGGTGAGGTCAGATGGGTAGGGTGGGCAGGCTAGGTGGGTAGAGTGGGTGAGGTGATAGGTGATGGAGGTGACAGTGGGTAGGATGACAGGTGGGTGAGACAGTAGATGTTGAGGTGGTAGGGACATAGGGAGCAGGTGAGTGACGTGATAGATGTGTCGGGTTATAGGTGAGTAGGTTGGGTACCTGGGTGAAGCGGCATGTGGGTAGGGTGGCAAGTGAAAAGGGTGGCAGGTGGTAGGTGGACAGGGCGATAGGTGAGTGAGGTGACAGGTATTAAGGTGGTAGGTGATTAGGCTGACAGGGGGGTGAGGTGGTAGTTGGGTCTAGAGGGCTGTTGGATGGTCAGGTTTAGTTGGGGTCAGGGTTAGTCAGTGGGCAGGTTATGGGATAATAGGTGAGTCGGGGGTTGGTCTAGGGCTCAGTGGGTGGTTGGTGGGTTAAGGAGTAACTGAGAGGTCTGGAGGTTAATTGGGGAGTTATGGGGATAGTTGCGGGCCCAAGGGGTAATGGAGGGATCGGGGGATTAATCATGGTGTCAGGAGGGTAGTTGGGGGTCAGTGCGCATGATTTGCAGGTCACTTCTGGTGTTACCCAGGAGTTAAAGTAGGTTTCTTCTGAGTAACATTTATAGAATCATAGAATCCCTACAGTGCCATTGAGTCTGCACCAACCCCCTGACAGAGTATCTTACCCAGGCCCTCTTCCCTGCCTTATCCTGTAACCCCACACATTCACCATGGCTAATCCATCTAATCTACTCATTTTTGGACACTAAGCAGCAACATAGCATGACCAATCCACCTAACCTGCATAGCTTTTGACTGTGGGAGGAAACCGGAACACCCGGAGGAAACCCAGGCAGACATGGGGAGAACATGCAAACTCCACACAGACGGTCACCCAAGGATGGAATAGAATCCGGATCCCTGGCACTGTGAGGTAGCAGTGCTAACCACTGTACCACCATGCTGCCCCTGGATAATTATCCAGGTTGGTCCATCAGAATTATCTGAAGTCCAGTGTTAGACCTTTTTGGAGGGTCCCAGGGAGCAGGAACATTACCCATCAGAAGTTGAAACTTCCCAGGAAATGCCACGTAGGTCACTGTGTCAGAACTTCCATAGGGTCTTGAGGTGCATCTTTGGGTCAGACATCCAGGCCGGAACTCTACCACCTCTCCCGCCATGAGATTGGAGTGGGCGAGGGTCCGACAATAGAAATCTCCGTTGACCTCAGGTGAGAATTTCCAGTCTCACCTGAGCGAGGCTATAAAATCCTATCCCCAGTCTCTGGCGATCCAAAGATTGGAAGATTTAGGCCACTAACTCTGTTTCTCTCTTCAAAGATGCTGCCTTACCTGATGAGTATTTCCAGCATTTTCTGTTTTTATTCTGGTCCTTTGTCTGTTGGAGATGTTCACTACTGGCTAGGGCAAGGTTTAGCTGCCACTTGTTAGCTTGTCTGAATACTGCCCTAAAGCTGGCATTACTTAGAGATGTTGCGAGTGTGGCTGGACATGGCAGAATCATTCGCAAACAACCCTACTTCTGACCTTACTGTGGAGGAAAAATAATCTACAGTGAAGCTAGATTGTTGGGCCAAAGACCATTCCCTGAAGGTCTCCAGCAGTAATATTCTAGGGCTACAGTGATTGGCCTTTAACAATCACTTGAACCCTTTGTGTTATGTATGAATTTAGTCACTGGGAAGTTTCACATTGCCATCACTGACCTCAGTTGAGCTAATGATCCGTGGTGCCATACTGGTGCCACTTTGATATCAAATGCAATTTCTCTCACTTCTCTTGTAGAATTCTGTTCTATCATCCATGTTGAGAGCAAAGCCTTGAGTACCATTTGAGCCAAGTGGTTTTTTAAGAAGTGAGCACTTGTGAATAGGTTTTTGAGGCATTGGCTGGTGGCACTATTGATGACTCTTCTTATTATATTGTGGATGATCAGGAGAAGACTTCGGTTTGTTCTGCTTTTTCCCATACATAGAACAATCTTCCACATTGCCATGTAGATTCCAGTATCATAACTACACTAAAACAGCACAATTGAGGTGCCAGTTGGTTCTGACCCACAGATCTTCAACCCTGCAACCTAAGTATTGTTCCATTGACTTTGCAACGACCAGCTCACCAAGCCATTTCTTAGTATTGTGAGGAGTGAACTAAATTGGTTGGATTTTCTATATTCTGCAATAGTCAAGCTGTTGAAAAGGAGGTCATGTGGGATTGTCTGCTTAACACCTTTAAGCTAAAGAACCTTGCTAACACTGCAACCTTCTTCCTTTCATTCTCCGACTGGGCTGCCCATATAATTGAGGATCAGGATGTCTAGGGAGTCTCTTACTCCCCTTAATTTTCTGATTGTTCACCACTGTTTCCAATTGGATTGGTAAAGCTAGAGAGCTCTGGTGTGATCCAGCGACTGTGAAACTGCAGAGCTCTATCTATACCTTGCAGCTTTCTGTCTTGGCATAGCTCTGTATTGCAGTTTTCACTAGATTAATGCCTCATTCTAAAGCAGTGATGGGCAACCGAGGCGAGTGAGTGTGCCGAATGAGTAGCCCTCCTTCATCTCAGTGAGCTGCAAGGTTGAAACCTGGCCTGTTCACTAACCATGACCAATGAATAAGATAAAACACATTAATACACGCTAATTATTTCATAACAGTTATAGAAAATACTAAATCATTTATATATAAATAGGACTATCATCAACTTCAAATGGTGAACACAAAAGAAGTATTTATGCTTTGGACACAGAGGGAGTATATGGCTTTCTCAGTCAATGTTGTGCGCAATCAGCCCGCACCTCACCTCACTTGCCTTTGCTTTATGTGCGTATCACTTCAGTTATATTGGTAGGAAATTGGTGGAATGTGGCAACCTTGCACGTAGGCAACAGTCAACAAAATGTCTCATGGGCTGCACTCAGAATCCAGAAGGGCCGCATGTGTCTTCCATCACTGTTCTAAAGGATACCTGGGGCTATTCCTTCTACATTTCCCATTAAACAGGAAAGAAAAGATAAACCCAGAGCATTATTTCAAAGTGAGACAAGGTAACAGGACAAGTGGCATTACTTCAGACTGATAAAAAATAAACCAACATGTGGAATGGACTTCCAGGACTCGAGGGGGGCAAACATCAGCCCTTAGCTTAAATCTTAGTCATTTAAACCCCTTTTAAGTTTAAGTTTATTTACTAGAATCATAGAATCCCTACAGTGCAGAAGGAGGCCTTTTGGCCCATCGAGCCTGGACCGACAACGATCCCACCCAGGCCCAATCCCTGTAACCGCATATATTTACCCTCCTAATCGTCCTGACACTATTGGACAATTTATCGTGGACAATCCTCCTAACCTGCACATCTTTGGACTGTGGGGGGAAACCGGAGCACTGGAGGAAACCCACGCAGCCACAGGGAGAACATGCAAACTCCACACAGACAGTGACCCAAGCTAGGAATTGGTTGTCACAAGTAGGCTTACATTAATACTGCAATGAAGTTACTGTGAAAATTCCCTAGTCGCCACACTCCAGTGCCTGTTCGAATACACTGAGCGAGAATTTAGCATGGCCAATGCATCTAACCAGCACGTCTTTCCGATTGTGGGAGGAAACCAGAGCACCCGGAGGAAACCCAACAGATATGGGGACAACTCCACACAAACAGTGACTCAGTGCCAGGGATCACCCCACAGATCCCTGGCGCTGTGAGGCAGCAGTGCTAACCACTGTGCCAACCGTGCCACCCCCTTTTGGATACCCATTTCGGATACAAGTTGTAGTTTCCTTTCTTTTTTTTTGGATGGATGAGCTATGATGACCACAAGTTTCTCCTTATTTATATTCATTGTGTAATCCTGTGCACTGCTCTATTTACAACGGTTCTGACAGTGAAGGTCACTTGTCTTCCTTCTCCACTAATATATTTTACACTGAGCAGACAGGGAAATATAGACAGCATCAGAGGACTTGTTTTGTTTAAAGATTTGAAAAATAATTTACGCCAGATGAAAAACATCTGATAGTGCTGGAAAAATTATCTTTCATTTTGGAGAATAACTTGAATGGTTTGATGCAGTCATTCAGATGAGGAAGGGTTAATGCGATCCACAATGAACATTTTGTTCAAATTTGAATGGAGGTTTGCCCCACTGAAAATAATCTATCAAAATCAAATGTATTGTTGAACCCTCTGCAACACTGCTTTCATTTGAAAAATGTGATACTGTTTGCCAAACCTTTCTTGTATAGGTTTTGATTCATCGGCATCCAGCAGGTTCAGGCCATCTGCATTCATGTTGGCAAAGAGTAATTGTCTTAGAGCAATACATCCATGGACAGAAGAGTTTCTTCATCCACTGAATTTAGTCACCCAGTAATGTGCCTTGTCCCTCCACTTTCATTCAGATTTTGAAAACCTCACACTTTTCAAAGAACAAAGAACAAAGAAAATTACAGCACAGGAACAGGCTCTTCGGCCCTCCAAACCTGCACCGACTATGCTGCCCGACTTAACTAAAACCCTCTGCCCTTCCGGGAACCATATCCCTCTATTCCCATCCTATTCATGTACTTGTCAAGAAGCCCCTTAAAAGTCACTACTGTATCCGCTTCCACTACTTCCCCCAGCAACGAGTTCCAGACACCCACTACGCTCTGTGTAAAAAATCTACCTCGTACATCTCCCTTAAACGTTGCCCCTCACACCTTAAACCTATGCCCCCTAGTAATTGACTCTTCCACCCTGGGAAAAAGCTTCTGACTATCCACTCTGTCCATGCCTCTCATAATCTTGTAGACTTCTATCAGGTCTCCCCTCAACCTCCGTCGCTCCAGTGAGAACAAGCCAAGTTTCTCCAACCTCTCCTCATAGCTAATGCCTTCCATACCAGGCAACATCCTGGTAAATCTTTTCTGTACCCTCTCCAAAGCCTCCACAGTGTGGCGACCAGAATTGAACACTATATTCCAAGTGCGGCCTAACTAAGGTTCTATAAAGCTGCAACATGACTTGCCAATTTTTAAACTCAGTGCCCCGGCCAATGAAGGCAAGCATGCCATATGCCTTCTTGACTACCTTCTCCACCTGCATTGCCACTTTCAGTGACCTGTGTACCTGTACACCCAGATCCCTCTGCCTATCAATACTCTTAACATTTCTGCCATTTACTGTATATTCCCTATCTGTCATTAAGCAAGAAGATACTGAGCTGCTACAAGCCTGAATTAAGATGGACTGGATGTCTATCTTCATCAGAATATTATTTCAAAGTGAAACATATCAGAATTCTATAGGTTCCACATTCATTTGAAAGACTTTAATTCTATTCCCTTCTATTATACTTTTCCACATAACAAAGTAGGTTTCTTCTCTTAGTTTAGACTCCTATATTCTGGAGGAGAAGCAATGATACTTTGGCTATTATTTCTCAAACACCATAAATGCCTGAGTACAAACAGACGGTAGGGGGATTGCAACTTTAATTTTAACATTCAAAAATATAGAAAGATACAAACTAGCAATTGCTAGCCAGTTAATATCATACAGTAAAATACTCCAGGGTATTCTATGGAATGTTATAAATGAATATCTAAAATAACTCAAGTATCATGGGGACCAATCAACATAGTTTTTGAAGTATTAGGCCATGTTTTACAAATCAACTGGAATCCTATGAGGAAGTAGCTAAGTGGTGGGTGCCAGTAATCCAGTAGATATGATTTAATGGATTTCAAAAGGCATTTGACAAAATTTCTAATATAAGACTAATGGGTAAGATAAGGACCTGTGAAATAGAAAAACTTGCCCGGGTGGATTGAGAATCTGTTTAGAATCAGAAGAGAAAGGGCACTGATGAGTGGAAAAATATCTGGAAAAAGCTAAGCAGCAGTGTTTCAAAAGAGTCTGATCATCTATTCATAATATTTGTGAATGATATGAAACAGAATTTCTGTAGTAGTAATAATAACCTTACTGTTGAAACCAAACTCTGTGGTCAGGTAATGAATAGGTTATCTTCAAAGCCTGGACTGAATAGATGAATGGTTATGAGCTATGGCATAGATTGTAGTATGGATAAATGTAGCATAATGCATATGGGATGAGGTGTCAGTAAACATGTGTGCAACATGAAAGGGTTTCCACTTTCAGAGACTGAAGTGAAGCAACATTTGGGAGTGAGCATTGCTCAGACTCTGAATATATCTGGCCAGTAGGAAGCAGCTAGCGATAAGTCAAATTAGGTATGTGGTGTATCCGGGGGACAATGGATTATTGACCGCAACAAATCATACTGACATTGTACAGATCAATGTTATCAGTTCCAGAGTACTGCAGTTCAAAAACAACATTAGAATGTTTTCACTATGGATGACCAGGATGATTCCAGGCCATAAATGTCTAAGTCATGAGCAAAACTTCAAAACCAAGACCTATTTTAGCTGGAGAAGGCTGAAGGGACATATGTTATGCATGTCTAAAATAATGAAAGATACTAATGAGGTTAAAATAAGCAAGCTATTGAACTTGGGAAATTAACATTGGGCTAAAAGAACAATACTTATTTTGAATATGATGAAATAATAGCATATTACATTCCGTAGTACATAAATAATGTAAGTACCAAATAATATGCAGCATGTACATGATTGATTGAAAAGAATAAGGAAGAAGTATAAACTTATAAATCCCTACCCCTTATCACAAGTACAATTCAAGTACTTAATGATTTTCCAGTTCCTGGCCACATACCTTTCTCATTTTTGTGTTCCTATTATCCTAATAAACCTCCATGAAACACACCACCAATACTGCCACCTTATTCCTTAACTTTATACAAACTGAAAATGTAATCCTTATACATTATTTTAAACCTAGAATTACCTGGACATCTTTTCAAGACTTTATCCAAAACATTCCACAAACACCGCAAACTAAAATACGTGCACGCTGAAATCTTGCTGATGTTCACGCCGGCGAAATCTTGCAGTCCCACTGATGACACACTCCCGCCATGGGTATCCAGGCAGCAAGGGGTGTGTTCAACGGGAAACTCCGTTGAGAACAGTGGGACCATAAGGCCCTGTCGCCAGCCAGTGGTGCGCCGCCTCCCGCCGCCACCAAGCACGCCACGGTGAGGGAGAAAAATCCCACCACAGACTTTAAAGTAGTATGAACATCACGGCCGGAACTCTACCACCTCGCCCGTCACAGAATTGGCACAGACGGGGGCCCAACGACAGAAATCTCCATTGACCTCAGGCAGGAATTTCCAGTCTCGCCCAAGCGAGGCCATAACATCCCAACCCACATTTTTTAAATCTGTTTTTCCTTCTTAATACATAATCATCATCATCCCATGAAGTAAGCATCTTTTGCAAATTTTCAGGAAATAATTCATTTTTTGCTTTATAAAGAATCATTGCAATTTTCAGTTCAATTAGCTTCCTAAACTTCAAAACCTGCACATTTATAAATCATTTGTTGGTTCACTTTGCTTACTATTCTTATGGCTTTTTTCTGTAACACATAGATGGGATTAATATTAGTTTTATATGTGTTTCTCCAAACCTCTGAACAATAATGTGAATATGAAAGAATAAGTGAACAATACAAAATGCGCAATAACTGCAAGTCCAATATAAATTTGGTTTTACTCATTACTGTGATGTGGAAATGCCAGTGTTGGACTGGGGTGGGCACAGTAAGAAGTCTCACAACACCAGGTTAAAGTCCAACAGGTCTTACTCATTACTGTAATACTTTTGATAGTTCTGTTTTAATGTATTTTATATGTGGTTTGCAACAAAATTTATGGCCTATTAAAACACCCCAAAATTTATTTGCATATATACATTCAATACTAACATTATTTATTCTTATATTAACCTGGGTATTTAACTTACCACTACCAAATATCATAAGCATCGTTTTACTGAGATTCAATTGCAATCTATTTATGGCAAATCACATCTTTAATTTATCCAATTCAGCACTAACAATTTGAATAAACTGTTGAAGATCCCAGCCAGAACGAAGATTATTGGTGTCATGTGGAAATAAAACAAATTGTAATAACTTTGGTACCTTACAAATGTCATTAATGAATAAAATAATAAATAAAATAAACAAAACAGATCCCTGTGGGGCTCCACACGAATATTCATGTGGACTGATTCACTATCATCTATTTTTACAAACTGTTACCAAATTGTTTCCAAAGAGCTTCGGAGCCAATTATTCACTAATCCCATATTTTACAAGTCTTCAAAGTAATGTACCATGATCAATTGAATGAAATGCATTTTTTTAAGATCAATAAAAACCCCTATTGTAAATTTATTTTTATCTATAACATTAGTAATTTCCACCACTAATTGCATCAATGCTGATGGGGTCTGAACCGATACTGACTATTACACAACAAATCATATATATCAATGAAATTACTAATCTTTCAGCAAATTTACTTTTCTAAAGCTTTTGATAACTGAAAGTAAGGATACTGGCTTGTAAATAGTAAAATAACATTTGTCACCAGCTTAATACTGGGAAATAAGAATATTAGTCCCAATTAGACTTGTATATATGATATAGAACACCAGTGAAAGCTGGGGAAGAATATTGGTCCCAACTGTTTTTTTTGTTGGATTCAAACATTCAGATGCCACAAACAAGCTTACAGTTTTGGAAAGTTTTTGATTCCCCCGCCCCCAGACATTGAATCATGGACTGGTAGAGCCCCCCCCCACCCTCCACCGCCCACCCCCCAGACATTGAATAGAGCAGACTGTCAGAGATGACAGTTGATTCAGGATCGATTTCAAAAAGAGCTGGATATTTTTCTCCTCAGAAGGTGAATGAAGATAGGGGAAAAATCATAGAAATCATAGAAATGGGGAGAAACCTAACACTTCTTAAATTGGGAAACCAACAAGAAGAGGAAGACCATGGTTCTCCAATTAACACCTCATCCGCAATCTGTAGAAAGCAAAAATAACATCTTCTGATACATACCTTCCAAGTGCCTGGCAGCAATCAATATTCTTAAATGCTCTCTGGTCAAGATCCATGATGTGATAATGCTGCAGAACAATAACTTTATTAGTTGGCAGTCTGTAAGGATGCCTGGATTACATTACTACACACTACAATTAAATGTTAGGTTCTCAACTGCACCTTATAGAATTCTACTAATCCTTGCACTTTACAAGTTAAGCAATATTTAATACTCTCTGGTACCTTAGTTCCTGCATTAGTCCAATTATTCCTGTACATTTCAAGTACATAAGATACAATTTCTAATTTTTCTTTTTCTGGTTGAATTTGAAAAAAAATACTGAACCCTCTAAAGACAAGGGAGACTGCCCAGAACGTTACTATATACAGCTTGCATTCGACCAATTGGAATGGACACTCAACCCTCTGGGAGTCTGAAAAACCTCATTTCCTGGTGGCTTTATATTTTCCTGAAACTTTGCAACTGCTTCTGAGATAAGGGCCAGAATTTTCCAGCCGTTCACGCCCCCCTGCCGCTGCAAGCGGGGATGGAGAATTTGGCGCTCAGAGAATCTCGCCAGTGTGAATGACCAGAAAATTCCGGCTGAGACATCAAGTTTAGTTATCTGTTCTAAAACAATTACTGTAGCAGACATGGACTAATAGAATTCCAACAACCAGCAGAGTAATTTAAGGGACTGTTTACTAAGCAGGAGAGAAATCAACACAATGCTGTACTGTAACAGGCTGAAGATGTTTGCTCGCTCTCTCTCAGGAGTATTGTGCCTGGATTTGCAAAGTAACCATCCTGAAAGAGAAATCCATGCAAACCAAAAACTTCTGGGAATGAAACATGAAAAGCTGTTCTATGCAACTACATGCAGGATGACAAGTGAACAAAACAGCCGCAACATGGAATCATTGCATCAAGACCAGCCAAAAACAACTAATTGTATATTCCTTTTTATCTTCTTCATGAACTGTAAAAGATCCTTAAGCCGAGCCTCTTACTCTGCTATTTATACTGGTGTGTGTGAGGAGGCACACACGAGTGTGTGTGACATATGAATAGTGGGTGCAGTTTGCCTGGTCCTTTTTTTAATTCAGGAAATAGTTTCAATAAACTTATCTTGATCTTTGTTTAACCTAAGAAAACCTGTCTGACTAATCTTTACAATCTGAAAGCATAAATATTGGGACTCCTGCAGTACTGGCAAAGCACACCCTCTCTAAATTCACAAAGGAAAACCTGTTATTGTTGGATCTGAAGTGGGAGAATAGGGGAGTCATTTATACCCTCCTCATGTGGTCAAATAACACAGTGATTGAGTTACTTGCTAGTGTCTTTCGCAAGCTTTTACCCTGCATACAGCTCTGGGTTTCTCTGCACCTGTCTAGGGTTGAGGCACAATTATATTCAATAGTTTCTGTCAGAATCCTCTTTCTGTGTCTCTATGCAGTTCTGCCTATCTATCGCTGATGGTTAGTGCACTCATTTTCTCCTCTCATACCTTCTTACTGTCAAATTGTGCTAGAGTCCACTCTTAGTCCTGATCTTAAGTGAAGGTTTTTAGAGCTGATTTTGGCCAGCAAGGCAGGTAGCTTGAGTTGGGAAACTTCCCATTTTGGTAAAAAGTCTCCCAAGGCATGTGATTTTCACTCCAGATGGGTGAGTGCAGGTTAGAGTCATATCTAGTGACCCTGGAGGCAGTGTTGGATTTATAGATAGTGGGGCCCTGTGTTCAGCTTCATTTCTGCCCAAAGGACTCAAAGCCCAAAGCCAAGAAAATACACAAATTGATCAGTGCTTCTTCACTTGTGAAACATGTCTGTATGAATAATTGCTTTATTGAAATCCATGCTTCCCACTTGTCTGAATGATGGTAAACACTGCAATATGAGGCAAGCCGCCATGGAACTTTTCTTTACTGCATGTAATAACCCAACACAATTCAGTACATGCCTTCTCTTTGATTTGTTTATTGAATCTCATTGAGTCATAGAGGTTTAGAGTGCAGAAAAAGAACCTTTGGCCCATCGTGTATGTACTGGTCAAAGACAAACCACCCAACTATTCTAATCTCATTTTGGTCCATTGCCATATATGCCTTGGCATTGCAAGTGCACATCTAAATACTTCTTGTATTGTAAAAGTCTCTGCCTCTGCACCCTTTCAAGTTCTGAGGTCCAGACTCCCACCAGCCTTTGTGTGAAAAAGGTTTTCCTCACATCCCCACTAAACCTCTTATCCCTTACCTTAACTCTATGGATTTGATCCCTGCACCCCAGAGAAAAGTTTGTTCCTGTCTACTTTATATATGTCCCTTATAATTTTATACATCTCAATGTGATCTCCTCAAACCTACTCAGTCAATATGATCCCCTCCAGTCTACTCACAGGGATTCCTCTACTTAGTGAAGCAGTAACCGTAGCGTAATGGTATTGTCACTGGACTAATAATCCAGAGAGGTAATGCTCTGGGGACCTAGTCTGAATCCCACCATGACAGATGGTGGAATTTGAACTCAATAAAAATCTAACTAAAAGTCAAATGATGATCATGAAACCATTGTTGATTGTTGTAAAAATCCATCTGGTTCATTAATTCCTTTTAAGGAAGGAAATCTGCCGTCCTTACCTGGTCAAGCCAACATGTGACTCCAGGAACACAATGATGTAGTTAACTCTTATATGCCCTCTGAAATGGCCTAACAAGCCATTCAGTTCAAGAGTAACTAGGGATGGGCAACAAATGTTGATCTTGTTGGTGATGCCCACATCCCATGAAAGGATTTTTAAAAAACTCGCTTTCATAAAATCCTTTTGGGCCTGCTTTCTCAATAATCCAAATCTACGCTAAGTAATCTCTTTAAACACAATACACTTTCCTCATTCATTCACTTAATGAGAACTCTTTGCACCCAAACACTCAAGTAGTTACATTTAGATCTGTTTTCTCAATAAGATCCCTGAGACTGACTCAGACCATTTTCTAAATGAGATCTTTCTGAGATCACTCTTGAAATCACTCAGAACAGTTCTGAATAAGATTCCCTCTAAACTGCTCTCTCTGAAACATCCTCAGATTCACTCTCTTAAAGAGAGCTCCTCAGACCCAATGCCTTAGTTCGGAATTTTTTTTTTACAAGGAAAATGCTGACATGAGTAGTTTTCTAGTTTTGAGGAGAAATTTGCCGCAAAAGGGTTGAGACAGCTGAGACAGCTCCATGGTAAGTGATGCATCCAGAGCTGGGCAAGAAATATTTAGGATTCCTCCCAGAATCATTACAGGGGATCTACATATTATCACTTTCCATCCCACAAGTCTCTGTAGTTGACGGATAATTCTTGGCCATTTCAGCTAGCTTTACCGCAATTCCATCATCAAACATCTTTCCTTCCATTTCCTTTCCGCATCCTGGAGTGACCATTCCCACCATGACACTCTGGTCCACTGCTCCATCACCTCTAACATCTGTTCCTTTCCCATTTGGTTGCAGGTGATACAGCCCTGACCTTTCACCTCCTGCCATTTCACATGTCAGGGCCCCAAGTACCTTCTTGGTGAGACGAGCCGGAAACCGTAGCCAGGATGGAAATCTCTGTTGGCCTCAGGTGGGATTTTATGATCGCGCCCAAGCGAGGCTGTAAAATCCTGAGGGATTTACTTGTACTACTCCCTACTCAGTACACTGTGCTTGCTGCAGAAATATCAGGGAGATCAAAGCTGGATTAGGGAATTCCTTTGCTGTGCATCTCTATTTTGTCTGTAAGAATGACCTGAGCTACACCTGATCCATTTCCACTCCAGCCTCCCTGTCCTTGGCATCTTGAGTTCTGAAGGAAAGTATGCAGTCATATTCCTTCATGTTTTAATTATTTTTGGAGATTGAAAACATGTCTTTTATATCTCTTAAATGCCATCTTTCCAGCTCTTTCTTGATATAATTGACTTTGAATATACTAACTTATGATTTCTGGTTTAGACTGTTGATCTCAGTGTAATGCTTCTTCAGACTGAATGGCAAAGGAGTCAGGCCATCACCACCTCTGGTCAAAGAGGGTCCAAGTGCCCTGTGGAGGATGCCATTTTGTTTATGATTTTTAATAACTAATTTGCCTTACAAAAGCTCATAGGAAGTCTGTGAGCAAATATAAGTGGAATGAATGGCTAGGAATAGCCAACTGGCCAGAAAATTAAGGCAGAAGAAAGCAGAAGAACACCCAGGCAGGAATTTTCCAGCCCCCCCCTCCCCCGGCGGTGTTTTGCATGGCTTGCCCATCCCACCATTGGGGTATTCCGTTGGGAGGGAGTTAGCATAGATAAAAGAGTTGAACTCAAGAGGTGAGGTATGATGTAACTGCCCTTGACATCAAGACAGCTTTTGACTGAATATGGGATTAAGGATCCCTAATAAAACTAAAATCAATGAGAATCAGAGGGAAACTCTCCGTTGGTTGGAGTCAAACCGAGCACAAAGGAAGATGTTTGAGTTTGTTGGAAGTCAATCACCTCAGTCCTGAGACATTGCTGCAAGAATGCCTCAATGTAATGTCCCAGGCCCAACCATCTTCAACTGCTTCATCAATGACCTTCCCTCCAACATAAGGCCAGAAGTGAGGATGTTTGCTCACTACTGCACAATGTTCAGCACCATTCGCGGCTCCTCAGATACTGAAGCAGTCCATGACCTTATACAGCAGGACCTGAACAATATTCGGGGTTGAGCTGAGTTTTTGATTGCATGGATTAAATTTTGCCCTCTCAATGACAACATTTTTACAAAGGCTGAAGTATGAATCAAAGGTTCCGGTGACATCTTTATAAAAGGCTGCCTCTTCATTCACCCACTGCCTGGTGAGTATGTCATTTGTTATGCTCCCAACAGCATATAGTAAAGTGCTAACTAGACCTTTATTGTCTTTAGTTGTGAAGGTGACATGGTAACTGGTAAAAGGTTTTTTGCCAATTTTGCCATTGCTCATCCTATCTGTGGCCCTCAATATTCTGGTTGGGACAAAGTAGTAGCCATTTCTTCCCAGATCCAGAGTTGTATTTTCCCCATGCTGCTTGTACTGCCAGTTACTGGGCTGTCATTGCTATTCAGATGTCTCTGGTGTAGTTGCTGGGTTAGCCTCAAAGTCCTTCACCTGCTGAGCTGCACGGTTGCTGGGCTTCACCTGAGGCTTTTCCCACCATTTTCTCCCATTCTGCCATGGGCCTCGTCACCACTACCACCTTCTGTTATCAGGAATTTTGCCTCAGGATTCGTTAGTTCTTACTAGAGACAAGATCATGCTGGAGGCAATGATCTTTGCTGAGAAAATATTTACTTAAATGGTAGGTATTCACAAAGGTCAAATAAAACTAACATACAACTAGAACGGTCCTCTGAGATGCTACTCACACATCCTCTCAGTGAGTGATGATGTGGAGATGCCGGCGTTGGACTGGGGTGGGCACAGTAAGAAGTTTCACAACACCAGGTTAAAGTCCAACAGGTTTATTTGGTATCACGAGTTTTCGGAGCGCTGCTCCTTCATCAGGTGAGTGGAGAGTTCGGTTCACAAACAGGGTATATATAGACAAGGACCCAAGTGCAAGATAATGGTTGGAATGCGAATCTTTACAGGTAATCAAATCTTTACAGGTATAGACAATGCGAGTGGAGAGGGGGAATATCACAGGTTAAAGAGGTGTGAATTGTCTCAAGCCAGGACAGTTAGTAGGATTTTGCAAGCCCAAGCCAAATGGTGAGGGTTACAGATCGTGTGACATGAATCCAAGATCCCATCTTCATATGTGTGGAACTTGGCTATCAGTTTCTGCTCGGCAATTCTGCATTGTGGTGTGTTTTGAAGGCTGCCTTGGAGAACGCTTACACAAAAATCGGAGACTGAATGCCCTTGACTGCTGAAGTGTTTCCTGACAGGAAGGGAACACTCCTTGCCTGGTGATTGTCGAGCGGTGTCCATTCATCTGTTGTTATAGCATCTGCATGGTCTCGCTGATGTACTATGCCTCGGGACATCCTTTCCTGCAGTGTTTGAGATAGACAATGTTGGCCGAGTCGCATAACTCCTTCCACCATTTATTTCCTACATTACAAAATAAAGTGCACTACAAGATGCTGCAACCCTATTAAGCTGTCACAGGACCTGGATATCCTGAGGCTGTGAAATACATTACATAAGTACTGGAACAAATTCTTTACTGCCTTTTTTTCTATTTGTTTAGGTGGTTCACATATTTTACCAGATTAGTTAATATATGTCAATAGTATTACAAGAAATGTTCCCCAATGTGTCTAGGTGTAGCATGAGGGCCAAAAACGATAGTGAAATTTGATGGCATCCTGTGTAACAGTTTTGGGCTATCAATTATTTCCATGTCTTATTCCAATTTTTGTACATTGAGTCATAGAGGTTTACAGCATGGAAACAGACCCTTTGGCCCAACTTGTCCATGCGGCCTTTTTTTTTAAACCCCTCAGCTAGTCCCAATTGCCCACATTTGGCCCATATCCCTCTTTACCCACCGTACCCATGTAACTATCTAAATGCTTTTTAAAGATACAATTGTACCCGTCTCTACTACTACCTCTGGCAACTTGTTTCAGACATTCACCATCCTCTGTGTGATAAAATTGCCCCTCTGGACACTCTTGTATCTCTCCTCTCTCACCTTAAACCTGTGCCCTCTCGTTTTAGACCCCTCTAACTTTGGGAAAAGATATTGACTATCTCGCTGATCTATGCCCCTCATTATTTTATAGACCTCTATAAGATCACCCCTAAGCCTCCTACACTCCAGAGAAAAAAGTCCCAGTCTATCCAGCCTCTCCTTATAACTCAAACCATCAAGTCCCGGTAGCATCCTAGTAAGTTTTTTCTGCATCTTTCTAGTTTAATAATATCATTTCTATAATAGGGTGACCAGAACTGTACACAGTATTCCAAGTGTGGCCTTACCAATGTCTTGTACAACTTCAACAAGACGTCTCAACTCCTGTATTCAATATTCTGACCAATGAAACCAAGCATGCCAAATGCCTTCTTCACCACTCTGTCCACCTGTGACTCCACTTTCAAGGACCTATGAACCTGTACCCCTAGATCTCTCTGTTCTGTAACTCTTCCCAAAGCCCTACCATTAACTGAATAAGTTCTGCCCTGGTTCGATCTACCAAAATGCATCATCTCGCATTTATCTAAATTAAACTCCACCTGCCATTCGTCAGCCCACTGGCCCAATTGATCAAGATCCCATTGCAATCCGAGATAACCTTCTTCACTGTCCACTATGCTACCAATATTGGTGTCATCTGCAAACTTACTAACCATGCCTCCTATATTCTCATTCAAATCATTAATATAAATGACAAATAACAGTGGACTCAGCACTGATCCCTGAGGCACACCGCTGGTCACAGGCCTCCGGTTTGAAAAACAACCCTCTACAACCATCCTCTGGCTTCTGTCATCAAGCCAATTCTGTATCCATTTAGCTACCTCACCCTGGATCCTGTGAGATTTAACCTTATGCAACAACCCTACCATGCGGTACCTTGTCAAAGGCCTTGCTAAAGTCCATGTAGACAACACCAACTGCACTGCCCTCATCTACCTTCTTGGTTACCTCTTCAAAAACTCAGTCAAATTTGTGAGACATGATTTTCCATTCACAAAGCCATGCTGACTGTCCCTAATCAGTCCTTGCGTCTCTAAATGTCTGGAAATCCTGTCTCTCAAAATACCTTCCAACAATTTACCCACTACAGATGTGAGGCTCATCGGCCTGTAGTTCCCAGGCTTTTCCCTGCAGTCCTTTATAAACAAAGGCACAACATTTGCCACCCTCCAATCTTCAGGCATCTCACCTGTGACTATCGATAATTCAAATATCTCTGCTAGGGGACCCGCAATTTCCTTCTTAGCCTTCCACAATGTCCTGGAATACACTTCATCAGGTCCTAGGGATTTATCTACCTTGATGCGCTATAAGACTTCCAGCACCTCCTTCTCTGTAATATGTACGCTCCTCAATACACCACTATTTATTTCCCCAAGTTCCCTAACATCCATGCATTTCTCAACAGTGAATACTGATGAGAAATATTCATTTAGGATCTCACCCATCTCTTGTGGATCCGCACAAAGATGACCTTGTTGATCCTTAAGAGGCCCTACTCTCTCCTTAGTTACTCTTTTGTCCTTTATGTATTTGTAGGAGCTCTTTGGATTCTCCTTTGCCTTATCTGCCAAAACAATCTTGTGTCCCCCTTTTTGCCCTCCTGATTTCTCTACTCCTACACCCCATTTACTCTTCAAGAGATTCACTTGTTCCCAGCTGCCTATGCATGTTATGTGCCTCCTTCTTCTTCTTGACCAGGGCCTCAATATCCCGAGTCATCCAGGGTTCCCGACTTCTACTAGCTTTGCCCTTCATTCTAAGAGGAATGTGCTTACTCTGAACCCTGGTTAACACACTTTTGAAAGCCTCCCACTTATCAGAAATCCCTTTGCCTTCCCAATTAACTTTTGAAAGTTCTTGCCTGATACCATCAAAATTGG
The DNA here is from genome assembly GCF_964213995.1 of Mustelus asterias. Taxonomy (NCBI): domain Eukaryota; kingdom Metazoa; phylum Chordata; class Chondrichthyes; order Carcharhiniformes; family Triakidae; genus Mustelus; species Mustelus asterias. The sequence continues at coordinate 70,958,737 of NC_135807.1, read as the reverse complement.
CCTTGGCCCAATTTAGAATTTTAACTTTTGGGCCAGACCTATCATTCTCCAATAGCTATCTTAAAACTAATAGAATTATGGTCACTGGTCCCAAAGTGATCCCTCACTAACAATTCTGTCACCTGCCCTTCCTTATTTCCCAAGAGGAGGTCAAGTTTTGACCCCCTCTTTAGTTGAACCATCCACATACTGAATGAGAATACACTCAACAAATTTCTCTCCATCCAATCCTCTAATACTATGGCTGTCCCAGTCAATGTTGGGAAAGTTAAAATCCCCTACTATTACCACCCTATTTTTATTGGAGCTATCTGTAATCTCCTACATATTTGCTCCTCAATTTCCCACTGACTGTTTGGGGGCCTTTAGTACAACCTTATCAAAGTGATTTCCCCCTTCTTGTTTCTCAGTTCTATCTATTTAGACTCAGTGGCTGAACCCTCGGATATATCCCTTCTCAGTACTGCCATGATGTTTTCCCTAATCAAAAGTAAAACCCCCCCTCCTCTCTCACCTCTTGTTCTATCTTTCCTATAGCATCTGTACCCATCAGGCCTCTTGCATTGCAATAAATGCAGTTTAATCTGTACTTCCCTTGTTCTCTGTCTTGCTTTTGCCTGATCTGTCTAGTACTAGGATTACTGACACTGCCTTTACTACTTAATGTGCTTTCTTTAACTTCCGTGCTGTCCTCAAACTTCTCTTCTGTCTCCCTACTACTTTGGGTCCCACCCCTCTCCTCCCCCTGCCAAACTAGTTTAAACCCTCCCGAATGGCTCTAGCAAATCTCCCCACCAGGATATTAGTCCCCCTCCAGTTCAGGTGGAACCCATCCCTCTTGAACAGGTCACCCCTTCCCCAGAAGAGATCCCAATGATCAAAAATCTAAATCCCTGCCCCCTGCACCAGCTCTCAAGCCACGCATTCATCTACCTAATCTTCCTATTCCTATTCTCACTGGCACGTAGCATCGGTAGTAGTCCAGAAAATACTACCTTCGAGATCCTGCACTTTAGCCTTCTGCCTAACTCCCTATATTCACACTTCAGGACCTCATCCCTTTTCCTACCTATGTTGTTGGTATCAATATTCATTTAGGATCTCACCCATCTCTTGTGGATCCGCACATAGATGACCTTGTTGATCCTTAAGAGGCCCTACTCTCTCCTTAGATACTCTTTTGCCCTTTATGTATTTGTTGAAGCTCTTTGGATTCTCCTTTACTTTATCTGCCAAAACAATCTTGTGTCCCCTTTTTGCCCTCCTGAATTCTCTCTTAACTTACTCTTCAAGAGATTCACTTGATCCCTACAACTTGCACACACAACATCCTGGCACACTGCTGAGAACCAATTTTCGCCCAAAGATAATTTTTTAATGTGATGACTGAGGAGAGCAAGGCTTTAGAGCAGCAAAAGTTTTTTAAAAAAGCACAATCCATCAGCATGACAGATCAATATGAATGCAATGGAATACAAACCTGCTAATGTTGTATAGAATCATCTAACTCTGGTGTATCCCTGGAGGAGAAGGTGACATTTAATAGAAAGGAGGCCCTGAGGTTTCGGGGGACCCACTAAGTTCAAGAGGCAACATGTGAGGAGAGGGCACTGGAACACCAACCTAAGAGAGATAGGAGAATATGGTGAAGTGAGTGAGCATGTACAACGACCTCTGGCTGCTCCCCCTCCCCCTTAAGAATGTCCTGCAACCGCTCAGAGATGTCATTGACCCTGGCACCAGAGAGGCAACACACCATCCTGGAGTCTCGGTCGCGGCCACAGAAGGAAAACATTTCAGGGTTGATTTTCCTGGGCCCCATGGAAAACAGCAGGATGAATGGGCAGAACACCGGTATAGTGCTATACCTGATGTCACTTCTTTGCTCCCCAATTTCCTGTCATGAATAACATGCAAGTCATGATATTATGAGGAATTGGTGACAAAGTCTCCTATTACATGTCGTCAGAGGAACACAGAAAACGGAAATTCTGCTGCAAACCTTAAAATCCTGTGACAGCTTAATGGGCTTGCAGTATCTTGTAGCCCAAACTGCAGGGAGCAGTGCTGAAGCCTACAGCTTGCACACACAACATCCTGGCACACTGCTGAGAACCAATTTTCACCCAAAGATAATTTTTTAATGTGACGGGTGCAAAGGAGCAAGGTTTCATAGCAGCAAAAGTTTAAAAAAATGCACAATCCATCAGCATGACAGAAAGAGGGCTGATATAAGGACTGCCAGTGGAGGAGGGATACACTATTTCTCTTGCATGGAGGGCACGTTATGAAGACACATATATGGAGGGCATGGCAAGAATACATTAACAGCAGCAAGGACATAGATGCCATGTGGAAAGATGATTAATGACCTTACCAGGAGGTTGCTCAGGGGTAGGGGTAGGGTGGGGGAGGAGGGGCTGTTGCTGATGGCACGGTAAATGTGAACCTTTACACAGCATTAACAATATTTGTGAAGCACATGGCAGCTACCTAATATAACTCAACGTAATGAGCTACTTAAAATAGCATCTTTTAATGGCAGTGCAGTCTCCTGCATAAAAAGGATTAATCACTGGTCACAAGCCACACTCAATCCACACATGTACCTACTACTTGAAAGCTCAATTGGATGATTTTCACAGTAACTACACCATCTTTCTGAATGCAATGGAATACAAGCCTGCTCATGTTGTATAGGATCATCTAATTCTGGTGTATCCCTGGAGGAGAAGGTGACGTTTAATAGAAAGGAGGCCCTAAGGTTTAGGGGGACCCACTAAGTTCAAGAGGCAACATGTGAGGAGAGGGCACTGGTACCCCAATCTAAGAGAGATAGGAGAATATGGTGAAGTGAGTGAGCATGTCTGGAATGAGAGTTTGTTCTAAATACATGAACAAAGAGAATCCTAATAGGTTTGTTCGCAGGCTGACTAATCCAGTTGAACATTTTGAGGCAGTCACTAGCATGGTAGAATGAGGAATATCTATATGTTGTATATATGCATTTCCAGGAAGCATTTAATAAGGTTTGCAGAAAGATTATCAAAAGTGAAAACACATTGAATTGGAGGTAACCTTGTGACGTGTGGTAGTAATTAGTTGGGAGATAAAAGACAGAGCATAGAGATAAAGGTAAGCATTCTCTGGCAGGAAGTGGCAAGTGGTTTTCCCCAGGGAATTATTTCAAGCTTTAACTTTTCACCAGAAAATATTACTAATTTGGATGAAAAAAAAATGATATCAGATGACAATCCATGAAGAGGCACAATAGATTGTGCAGATAGATGCAGGAAGTTGCAAAGAGATTTAAACACATTGGGAGCAGCAGGAAGCTTGGTGGGTGGGGGAACTTAATTTGCTATGAGACCAAAAAGCAGTTTCCTGTTGGGAGGATGATCTTTTGCAATTATGTTCTCGGGATTTTAAAGGCAGTTTGAGCTTCCCGATAAACAATGTTGGGAAGCACTTTTGCATATGTTAGCATGTTATACATGCTCATTAAAAGGACAGCTCATCAGCTCCCTCTCCAAGTTTAGTTCCCCGCCAGTTAGAAATTAGAAATTTCACCTTTACAACTGGCAAGAACCTGGAGAAGTAAACTTCTACCGTGACTTTGAAATGAATAGCAGCTGCTTTAGCCTTCCTGGGGCCTGCTTACAAACAGGCCTCTAGATTGAGGTTGGGTTCCATTGGCCAAACTGTGGAAAGGCTGGACACGGGAGGGAGCCGAAGCGGGGAGAAGGGTGGAGCAGAAGGAGAACAGAGGAGAGAAGATCAGTGGGAATGGGTGGAGTGGAGGGAGGACATAGAAGGGAGAACCAGCAGGGAAAGATAGGAGGCTGTCCAGGTAAGGAAGATGGGCTGTCTAGGGCAGGGAGTGAGGGTGTCCGGGAAAGGTGGGAAGAAGCAAGGGAACGCAAAGGTGCAGGAACATGGGATGGAGTGTAGGGCTGTGTTTCTTGGGTCTGGGGGCCCTGTGGCTGGGTGGGGAAGGGGATTCGAGATAGGGATGATGGTACAGAGATGCTCCTACAGGATGGGATTAGTGATATTCACAGTGGGGCCCTGGGGGTTGAACTGAGGGTACTGGGCAGTAGTGAGAGAAGGGAGTGGGACATGGTAGGATGTAGGTCCAGGGTAAGGGTCAGGTAGCTTGCTATTCCTCTGACCACAGTAGAGAGCCTCATGCTTTTGGCCCTCTCACTCCACCTGCCACTTGCTTACCCTCCCTAACTCCTCTTGAGGTTTCTTTGCATCCTCCTCATTTGATTTGATTTGATTTATTGTCACATGTATTAGCATACAGTAAGAAGTATTATTTCTTGCACGCTATACAGACAAAGCATACCGTTCATAGGGAAGGAAACGGGAGAGTGCAGAATGTAGTGTTACAGTCATAGCTAGGGTGTAGAGAAAGATCAAATTAATGCAAAGTAGGTCCATTCAAAAATCTGACGGCAGCAGGGAAGACGTTGTTCTTGAGTTGGTTGGTACGTGACTTCAGACTTTTGTATCTTTTTCCTGACGGAAGAAGGTGGAAGAGAGAATGTCCAGGGTGCGTGGGGTCCTTAATTATGCTGGCTGCTTTGCCAAGGCAGCGGGAAGTGTAGACAGAGTCAATGGATGGGAGGCTGGTTTGCATGATGGATTGGGCTACATTCATGAACTTTTGTAGTTCCTTGCGGTCTTGGGCAGAGCAGGAGCCATACCAAACTGTGATACAACCAGAAAGAATGCTTTCTATGGTGCATCTGTAAAAGTTGGTGAGATTCATAGCTGACATGCCAAATTTCCTTAGTCTTCTGAGAAAGTAGAGGCATTGGTGGGCTTTCTTAACTATAGTGTCAGCATGGGGCGACCAGGACAGGTTGTTGGTGATCTGGACACCTAAAAACTTGAAGCTCTCGACCCTGTCTACTTCGTCCCCATTGATGTAGACAGAGGCATGTTCTCCTTTACGCTTCCTGAAGTTGATGACAATCTCCTTTGTTTTGTTGACATTGAGGGAGAGATTATTGTTGCTGCACCAGTTCACCAGATTCTCTATCTCATTCCTGTGCTCTGCCTCGTCATTGTTTGAGACCTGACCCACTACGGTGGTGTCGTCAGCAAACTTGAAAATCGAATTGGAGGGGAATTTGGCCACTCAGTCATTGGTGTATAAGGAGTATAGTAGGGGGCTGAGAACACAGCCTTGTGGGGCACCGGTGTTGAGGATGATCGTGGAGGAGGTGTTGTTGCCTATCCTTACTAATTGTGGTCTGTGAGTTAGGAAGTTCAGGATCCAGTCACAGAGGGAGGTGCCGAGGCCACAGAGTTTGGAGATGAGTTTCATGGGAATAATGGTGTTGAAGGCTGAGCTGTAGTCAATAAATAGGAGTCTGACATAGGTGTCTTTGTTATCTAGGTGTTCCAGGGTTGAGTGCAGGGCCAGGGAGATGGTGTCTGTTGTGGACCTGTGGCGGCAGTTGACAAAATGTTGCGGATCCAGGTAGTCCGGGAGGCTGGAATTGATTCGTGCCATGACTAGCCTTTCGAAGCACTTCGTAATGATGGATGTCAGAGCCACCGGCCGATAGTCATTAAGACACGCTGCTTGGTTTTTCTTAGGTACCGGGATGATGGTCACCTTCTTAAAGCAGATAAGGACCTCAGATTGTTGTAAAGAGAGATTGAAGATGTCTGCGAATATTCCCGCCAGCTGATCAACGCAGGGTCTGAGTGCTCATCCGGGTACCCTATCTGGGCCAGTTGCTTTCCGTGGGTTGACCTTTGAGAAAGCTGCTCTGACATCTGCAATGGTGACCCCAGATACAGGTTCATCCAGGGCTTCCAGGCTCTCGCTGACCTCTTGCTCAAAAGGGGCGTAGAATGCATCGAGTTCATCAGGGAAGGGTGCATTGGAGCCAGCGATTTTACATGCCTTCACCTTGTAGCCTGTTATGTCTTGCAGACCTTCCCATAGTCGGCAGATGTCTATGTGGCTAGCCTGGGACTCTGGCTTGGTCTGGTATTGTCTTTTGGCATCTTTGATGGATCTCTTTAGATCGTATCTGACTTTCTTTTTAGGTCAGAGTCGCCTGACCTGAACACCTCAGACCTGGACTTCAGCAAGCAGTGGATATCCCTGTTCATCCATGGTTTCCGGTTGGGGAACAAGTGGATTTGCTTCTTTGGCAGACAGTCTCCTACGCACTTACGAACAAAGTCAGTTACTGTAGTGGCGTACTCGTTCAGGCTGGTCGCAGAGTTTTTAAATACTGACCAGTCCACTGACTCCAAGCAGCCCCGTAGACGATCATCCGATTCCTCAGACCAACATTGCACGACTTTCTTTGATGGATTCTCCCGCTTCAGTTATTGCTTGTAAGCTGGCAGCAGGAGCACAGCCTTGTGGTCTGATTTGCCAAAGTTTTGGGTGGGTGATAGAGCGGTAGGCGTGTTTGATATTTGTGTAGCAGTGGTCTAGGATGTTTGGGCCTCTGGTGGAACAGGAGACGTGTTGGTGGTAACTTGGTAGTACCAATGATAGTACCTTGATAGTACCATGTCAGGATACCAGCAGGATATGCAATGACTTGACTGTAAACATTGTGCAGACAGCATTCTAAGAGGCCTCAAAATGGGCTGAGCAAAACCTGCTGGGTAGCCTGATGTGTATCTAGGCCTCACATTCACAAATGATATCCAGGACTGAAAGATACATATATCGGAATACTCAATGTTAATACACTGAGGATGTGAGACGATGAATGGTGTAACATTAGAAACACATCATTGGGAATGAAGTGCAATGCCCTTAATTCACCACAACCATGGCAGCAGTTAGCAGCATGATGAGAATGAAGCAAACCTGAACAGAATGCAATTAAACATAAATTTACAAGTGCCAAAGCTATATACAATGGTTGTATACCCAAGTTACCGGTGTGCCTCCGAACCTTCTTTATCTTTCTTTTCCTATTACTCTGTCTAGGTGCAGCCCTGACATCCACAGCTGAGGTGGAGGCAGCCCACAGAATCCTTCAGCGATGACTATAGTGAATGTCTATTGGTGGTCTGTGGCCTAGAGGGCCCCAGCCTGCTGAGGGTCTCCTGCTCAGGTGTGGGTTCACCCTACTTGACCTGTTATAGGCAAAGGGGTCACTGGCAGAGGGGCGATGGAGTGGCAGTGCACCCTGGGAGTGACCTGGGATGAAGCACCAGCTCCTAATCACCCCAATAGGTGATTAACACACAGGATGTCCCACAACTGATAGAACAATGAGGACATGAAGTGGTTGCCACACATTAGGTGCACATGTCCCATCTGCTGCTGAATTCTGAAACGCAACTTCTATCTGATCTCCCTGTGCACTCACACACTTGCACTCCCTGATGTCCCTAGGCATGTCACTTTGCAGTGAGTAGATGGTGCCACTTACCCTGACGGAATGCAGCAGATCATTGTACACTGTACACTGAACAGTTCTCCTGTGGGCCTCATGGGTGCTAACCTCTTACAAGGTTAATTATAACCCCTGTCTAGGCCACAGGCAGATGGCCCTCCTGCTGCCATTCCTGGGAAGCAGCATCTCCGGCCTTTTCTGGTGGAGCCTGAAGGAGAACCTACAGAGATGTTGCTGAACATTTGGGCCACATGCTATCTTCTTTGGGACATACAGCCTCTAATGTGGAGAATCTGGAGCTCCTGGCCTGCAGTGAGTGAATGGCTGTCCGGGTGCTCTTTAAAGATAACAGCTTGACCTATGACCCCATGAGGTTAGAGTGAGAAGGATAACTTCCTGTCCGCTCCTGCCATGAGAACCAGCAAGCTCCTCACAGAAACATAGATAAAAGCTGAGCAGCACAGGATCCCGTGTGGTCAGCTGTCCCACATCAGAAATTGCCCTCATTTCTATGTCTGTCTCCGCACTTAGACTCCAGAATGGAAGATTGCAGTTATTAGTTGAGTTCAACGTGAGAAGTGTAGCATTATCCACTTTGGATCTGAGAAAGACAAATCAGAATATTTTCTTCATGGCAAGAACATGGTAATGCAGTGAATTTTATGAACCTCAACGATGGGTCGGAGTCCATTGTGGAAGTCAGTGGCTCGCCAACCCCACCCCCAGGTTTAAAACATGGTGTGCGCATAATAGCAAATAGTCCAATGAATGGGGAGCTGGTGAGGAACCGGCTAATGGCTTCTGGCCTTGCACCAAATCGGCCAATAAAGGCGGGGGACATCCAGGCACAGAGGTGGCAGCCTGTGACTCTGAAGGAGGTCACGACCATTCATTTAAAGGGACCCTTGGCTCAGGACTGTGCAAGCTGCACCAGGGAACATTGTGTTGGCAGATTTGAACATTTTGTTGGTGATTTTGATTTTATTTGAACCATTGCATAGGTAAGTGAATAATTTAAAATATGAATGCCTGTTTTTACAGCTGGAAAACATTCAAGACCTTTGCCAGGGAAGAAATAGTTCTGGAATGCAGCTGACCCATTCCCCTGATGAATATCAAGCTGTTAACTCTCTTTGTCTCTCCACAGATAGCCTAGAGAATGGAGCCAGGACCTGGCCAGGGCAAAAGGTCAAGGACAGCCTCGAGGTTTGACAGTGACTCCGTGCGAAACCATCTCCAAGCTGTAAGTGAGGGGGAGGAGGTCCTAATGCCTGCCGATAGGAAGAGAAAACCTCACAGACTGACAAAGCATCCTGGACAAAGTTCACAGCAGAGGTCAGCAGCTTCGGTGTCATCAAAAGAACCTGCTTCAGTGCTGTAAATGCCTCAATGGCCTTCTGAGGTGTGAAGGGTTAGCGTGTCACCATTCAGGAGAAGTGTATATGTGGAAGATTGTGTGATGGCTTCATTAGGGGGTCGTCTTGTGAAGCAGCATGATGCACATATGTGCACACCGGTTAATTGGTGCAAAACATTGTGAAAAGTGTGCTGCCGATTGAGTCCGCATTGGCCATACATACAGGTAAATGATTGTACAAGAGAATCAATCATAACAATATTGCTCTTTAATTACAGGAGCGGGTCCACGATACCCGGGAGAGCAACAGAATTTGTGCCAAGCCTGGCCATATTGACTCCCATTGAGGTGCAGGTGCTGCGTTGGGCTGACAGTGAGTGGAGTTGGGAAATTGATCATGTCAAGATAGGAGGAAGGTGGAGAAATGGCAAGAGAGTATCGCTCCACTTCAAACAAACCTGTGTTAAGGGGCTGGGCAGGGAGGGTGCATGCTGATTGGTATACTGTTAGCAATGAGGCATTGGTGGTTTGTGACTTTGAAGACACTCGTGCATTGGGGAAGAAGCTTTGACTGTATGTTGAATGGTTACAATGCAAACAATGGTTCCAGTGCTTGTTTGGAAGCAGCTTGTCACAGTGCACTGAAGGTTGGAGATAACACTAACTATCCCTACTTTGGTTTCCCACACAGGTACAACACCAGCTGTTAGCACCACTGGCCACGATTGTCCTGCAATGACCTCTGAGAAGAAAAAAGAGAGCCTCGTAAGGTGCAGCAT